>NC_044991.1:76959857-77309202 GCF_008728515.1 Papio anubis
CCAGGGCACCAATAGCCTTAGGTTCATTGTCTGAAGGAAAATTGGGGTGCTAGGATCAGAAGAAGGCACTGATGTTGCACAGGTCAAACAAACATACGTTCATCCAAGGAGTGAACTGGTTGGCCCACTCACTGTCTGAGTCCGTTAACCAAGCAGTGGCAGGGAAGGGTATACTCTGTTGCTTTAAGGAACTGGCATGGAAGCTGAACTTGTCACTTTTGTTCACATCTCATAGGCCAGGATGTGATCAAATGGCCATATCTATATGTGGGGAAATGTAGCTTTTGACTGTCCAGCCAAATCTCAGGGATTATGGCTGGGTGTGGTGGCTCACTCCTGTAATCCCAGCACTTTGAGAGGCTGAGGTGGGAGGATTGCTTAAGCCTAGGGGTTTGAGACCACCCTGGGCAGCAAAATGAGACTCTTGCCTTTACAAAAAAACAAACAAAAAAACAAAAAAACAATGTTTAAACTACCTGGGCATGTTGGCACATGCCTGTAGTCCTGGCTACTTGGGAGGCTGAGGCAAGGGAATTGCTTGGGCTCAAGAGTTCGAGGCTGCAATGAACTATAATCGTGCCCCTGCACTCTGGCCTGGGTGACAGAGTGAGACCCTGTCTCAAAAAAAAAAAAAAAAAATTACAGGGATTCTGCTACTTAAAGAAGGGGAAGGAAGGGCCAAATGTTTTTTCCTGGCAAGACTTTGTGTTTATATTTCAGAAGGAATGCCTTCCCAGTGGACTTCAACCTACATCTCATTATCCTGAACCGTGTCTCACTGCCTCCACTGGAGAACCAAGTATTTAGCTTCCTGGTCTCTCTAATAGAAGAAGGCAAGGGGAAGGGGATTGGGAGTGGGCAGTTTGGGCAGGATGATCAACGATCCTGGTTCACCTGGGACTAAGGATATTCTGGAGACATGGGATTTTCAGTGGTAAAACCAACCTCCAGGATCTGCAGCCATACCCCATGTGGCTTGAGACCTCAACTCCAGTTGGAGAGATGTTATCCTCTCTGTCACCTCCTCCTCCTAACAACCTTCTCTTTCTCTTCACCACTTCCTCTTCAACTGAAAGGTGGCCAGGTCCTCTGCTATGCCCTACATCCACTTATACTCTGTCCTCATGGTTGGACCTCCTTGGCCCTCAACTCTGCCCTGACTTCTGGGAACTTCAGTGGTGCCAGAGACTCTGTCCAGCTCTCAGCATCTCCCTTACCTCCGCCATCTTGTTTCTAGCCATCTTGGGTCCTTGGAGTCCAGAGTTTGCAGAAGTGGAAATGGAGAAGCTGGAGAGAGAAGGTACTCACTGGTCTCACTGAAACAGTCAGGACTCAAGCTCTCAGCCCAAGGCTCTTCGCTCTGCACTCCTCAAAATCTTTGGTGCCTGTTGTTCAACTAGCTTGACATTTCTCCACCTCTGAGGTGATGACCTCCCTCCAAGATGCCTGCAGTCAGAGGGCAGGAAGCGTGGCACATAATGGGGCCTCAAGAAACACTGCAAAATACCTCTAGGACTCCCTTCTGGCTCTCAAATGATCTTGGGGACAACTCGGCCTATCCAAACAGAAAGAATTCAGGATTATTTCCCTCCTCAAACCTGTTCCCTTACTACCTCCTGAGCGGTAGGGGTGGTTTGGACCCCAATAATGACATTTTTATATAACTTGGAGTTTATTATTTTTTCTTTCTTTCTTTCTTTCTTTTTTTTTTTTTTTGAGACAGAGTCTTGCTTTGTCGCCCAGGCTGGAGTGCAGTGGCACGATCTCGGCTCAGTGAAACCTCCACCTCCCAGGTTCAAGCAATTTTTGTGCCTCAGCTTCCTGAGTAGCTGGGACTACAGGCATGTGCCACTGGGCCGGGCTAATTTTTGTATTTTTAGTAGAGACAGGATTTCGCCATATAATTTGGAGTTTCACAACACCAGCACTATTTAGATTTTGGGTCAAATAATTCCTGAATGGGGATGGGGGTGCGGGCTGTCCTATTCATTATAGGAGGTTTAGGGGCAGACCTGACTTCCACTCACTAGATGCCCAGAGAACCCTCCTCCCCAATGATGTCAGTGCCTCCAGACATTGCTAAATGTCCACTGGGAGACAAAAATCACTCCTGAGCCACTGATCTAGACAGTCAGTATTTTCTTAATATAAAAAGTGGGGCCAGGCGCAGTGGCTCACGCCTGTAATCCCAGCACTTTGGGAGTGAGGATCCATCGCGAGGTCAGGAGATGAGACCATCCTGGCTAGCCACGATGAAACTCCGTCTCTACTAAAATACAAAAATTTGGCAGGAGTATGGTGGCGGGCAGCCTGTAGTCCCAGCTACTCGGGAGGCTGAGGCAGGAGAAATGGCGTAGACCCAGAGAAGCGGAGAGTTGCAGTGAGCCAAGATCGCCACTGTACTCAGCCTGGGGACACAGAGGCAGAGACTCTGTCTCAAAAAAGGGAGGGAGCAACAAGCAACTTCAGAAAACGAAGTCCCTTTCATTGAGTGATTGAGTGCCACCTTCTATGGAAAAACCTCAAGCTCACTACTCAAGTGCAGCTTGGAACGAAGGCCCTGGCAAACCCTGCCATTCAGCTGGCTTCTCTCAGTGGGTCACACTCAGAGATTTCTGGCGCCACTGCCACTCTCCCCACCCCCTCTCATGCAGAACAATGGGACTCTCTCTGCCTCTGACCTTCTTCACACCCAGCACTTTACTCCATTTTCCTGGACCTTTATGTTGTGGGCAACTTTGTTTGTGCTAAGTCAACAGAAAATGCTTCTTGGTCCCTACCCTCCCTGAGAGCACATGGTGCATTAATAAGTTTAACCCAGAGTTTCCCAACCTTGGCGCTACTGACATTTTGGGCTGGCTCATTCTTTGCTTGGGGGGTTGTCCTGTGTGTTGTCTGATGTGTAGCAACATCCCTGGCCTCCACTCACAGATGCCAGCGGCAACACCACACCTGGTTGTAACCAAAACTTTTTCCAGACATTGTCAAATATTCTCTGGGGAAAAAAAAATCACCCTCAGTCGAGAACCATTGTCAACTCCTAGTAGGAACCACTGAGGTTAGTAATACTATTATTTTATTTATTTATTTATTTATTTATTTATTTATTTATTTATTGAGAGAGAGTCTTGCTCTGGTATCCAGGCTGCACTGCAGTGGCACTATCTGGGCTCACTGCAAGTTCTACCTGTCAGGTTCAAGCGATTCTCCTGCCTCATCCTCCCAAGTAGCTGGAGTTACAGACAGCTGCCACCACGCCCGGCTAATTTTTTGTATTTTTAGTACAGACAAGGTATCACCATGTTTCTCAGGCTGGTCTCAAAATTCTGACCTCAAGTGATCTACCTGCCTCGGCCTCCCAAAGTGTTAGGATTACAGGTGTGAGCCACTGTGTCCAACCATATTATTATTACTTTAGAGATGAGGAAATCAGGATTCTAGAAGTGTGATGACTTGTTCAGGTGTAAGGGGCAAAGTGAGGAACTGGAATTTCTCCCATGCCAGTGATTTTCTTTTCTTTTCTTTTCTTTTTTTTTTGAGACGGAGTTTTGCTCTTGTTGCCTAGGCTGGAGTGCAGTGGCATGATCTCGGCTCACTGCAACCTCAGCCTCCCGGGTTCAAGCAATTCTCCTGCCTCAGCCTCCCGAGTAGCTGGAATTACAGGTGCCTGGCACCACACCCAGCTAATTTTTTGTATTTTCAGTAGAGACAGGGTTTCACAATGTTGACCAGGCATGTCTGGCACTCCTGACCTCAGGTGATCCACCCGCCTTGGCCTCTCAAAGTGCTGGGATTACAGGCATGAGTCACCGCACCTGGCCTAACTCGGTGATTTTCAAATTCACTGGCAGATAAACGTCACTGGGGCCTTTGCTAACAGAGGCCTGGCCCCATGCCAGACCCACTGCATCAGAACCTTTAGGAAAGGGACCAGGGGTTCTGTATTCCCTGCAAGATCCCTTTCCTGACAACCTGCAAGCATCAATATTTAACAGCCAATATCCTCTGTTTTTACAGCTTTTCTCACATGAACCCCCACTGTTTATTTTTTACTTTTTGTTGTTGTTGTTATAAATGAGACAGGGTCTCATTATGTTGCCCAGGTTGGTCTCCAACTCCTGAGCTCAAGTGATCCTCTCACCCTGGCCTCCCAAAGTACTGGGATTATAGGTGTGAGCCACTGTGTCTGGTCTTTTAACTATTTTTAGAGTTGGGGTGCACTGGCTATTCGTAGTAGTGATCATGGCACACCACAGCCTTGAACTCCTGGCCTTAGCCTCAGAAGCTGGGACTACAGACATGCTCAGGATGTTCAGCTTGCCATTCCCACTTCAGAGAAGAAACTGAAGCACAAAGAGATTGTGACTTACCTGAAGCCATATAGAAAGTGAGAATAGGCCGGGTGCAGTGGCTCAAGCCTATAATCCCAGCAGTTTGGGAGGTTGAGGTGGGAGGATCACTTGAGCCCAGGAGTCGGAGACCAGCCCGGGCAACACGGCAAAACTCCGTCTCTACAAAAAATACAAAAATTAGTCAGGTATGATGGCACTCACCTGCAGTCCCAGCTATGTGGGAGGCTGAGGTGGGAGGATTGCTTGAGCATGGGAGGTCAAGGCTGCAGTAAGCCATTATTGTACCAGTGCATTCGAACCTAGGTGACAGAGCGAGACCATCTCAAAAAAAAAAAAGAAAAAAAAAAAGAGGCCAGGCAAGGTGGCTTAGGCCTGTAATCCCGGCACTTTAGGAGGCTGAGGCAGGCGGATTGCCTGAGGTCAGGAGTTTGAGACCAGCCTGGCCAACATAGTGAAACCCCGTCGCTACTAAAAATACAAAAATTAGCCAGGAGCGGTGGCGCATGCCTGTAACCCCAGCTACTCAGGAGGCTGAGGCAGGAGAATCCCTTGAACCCGGGAGGTGGAGGTTACAGTGAGCCGAGATTGGACCACTGCCCTCCAGCCTGGGTGACAGGGTGAGACTATGTCTCCAAAACAAAAAAGTGAGAAGAAAAATAAATAAAATTTAAAATAACAAAAAATGAGAAACAGAAACACACACACACACACACACACGCAAAACCAAACAAAAGAAAACTAGAAAGGGAAAAAATGAAACAAACAAAAATAAACCAGAAAAAGAAAATGAGAAGAATGTAGAATGTCATCTTGTGCCGAGGCCATCCCTCCAGGAAGATGCCTTGGAGCTGGGATTCTCGTAGATAAACAAGATGTACACATTTTCCTGTGTGCTTGCAGCTACACACACACACTTGTGCATGCATTTGGACACACAAACACTGGGGCCGGAGAGAGGCCCAGCCTCCCCTTAGTCACATTGTTGTCCAATGTCCCCCACCCCCAACTGGGGTTCTGTAAGTAAAAAAGAAGGAACAGGATGAGTATTCAACAGGCAACCTTTAGATTTTCCATGGACCTCACCTCATTTGATAGACAGAAAAGTTTATACAGCAAGTTCATTGGCAGGACTAGGCCTTCAGCCCACTTTCTGGGCCAGCAGACTCCACACCACCTGTTACAACTGGAGATTGAGTGTCTGCCGGAAGCTGTTTCCTGGGGAACTGCAGCCAGCTGCTGACCACACAGGAGCTCTTTATCCCTCACCAACCCACCTCCCTGGGATCTACCCAGGACCTGCCTGCTCGAGTAACAGGATGCGACCCTATGTCACCAGGGCACTTACTGCCCATTGAAAGTCCTTGTGAGTCATTCTCCAAGTTTCCAAGGAAAAAAAAAACTCCTAGATAGGGGCCCATCCCAGAAATAAATAAAACGTTGGCCCAGGGCCCAGACTTTCAGAGAAATCAGCTGGCCCGCTTGTGGGTGGGAGGTGGCAAGGGGGGTCACCTTGAACCGAGGTCTCTCTGGACAGAACTGTTTTCTTATTCAATCATTCATTCATCATCTATTTATAGACATGACATTTATTCATGCATTCAGCTAATATTTATTAGAGGGGCGAAATACCTCTCACTTCTAACCCACACATTTTTGAGTTGTTTACATTCGTTATTACACAAGTATGTGCTGCTTTCATTTTTTTTAAGCTTTGCTTTTAATTAATTAACTAATTTATTTATTTAGCAATCCCAGGATGGAGACAGATTTGATTATTTTAAAATAACAGGCCAGGCGTGGTGGCGCACACTTGTAATCCCAGCTACTCAGGAGGCTGAGGCAGGAGAATCGCTTGAACCCAGGAGGTGGAGGTTGCAGTGAGCCGAGATCATGCCACTGCACTCCAGCTTCAGCCATAGCCTGTCTCAAAAATTCAAAAGAGAGAGAGAGAGATGCTGCTTTCTGATCCAGAGGACATACGTGCCCCACTGGCAAGACAGAAGATCCTCAATTTGGACAGCTACCTGGAGAAGTTGACCTCTAAGCTGAAAACTCAGGGATGAACGTTGCCAGGTGATAGGGAGGAAATGCCCAGAAATGGTGCTCTGGGCAAAGGGAACAGCATGTACAAAGATCAGGAGGTCACGTCTTGTTTCCGAAAATGCAAGTGTTTGAGACGATACTGTAGGAAGTGGAAGAGGAAGTGATGAGGCCAGAGAAAAAGACAGAAAGGCAGGGAGCCCACTTAAAGGAATTGCTAATTAACCACCCCCATTCCACCCTTCCCACCAACCTCCCCACCCTCACCCCACTCCTCGGGCCATGACTCAGTCATGGGGTTTTCACACTGTCTCACTTCAAGCTGGGCACAGTTTCTGTATCTCAGCCAACGTGTCATTCATCCGCAGATCATGTCATCCCCCCAATCCACACCATAGTTCCAGAATGTCAGCTGATTCTCATTAATTGGACCACAAATCTTCCAGAGTTGTTTTTTTTTTTTTTTTTCTTTTTTGAGACGAGGTCTTGCTCTTGTCCGTCAGGCTGGAGTGCAATGGCGTGATCTCTGCTCACTGCCTCCACCTCCCGGCTTCAAGCAATTCTCCTGCCTCAGCCTCCTGAGTAGCTGGGATTACAGGTGCCTGCCACCCACATCTGGCTAATTTTTGTAGTTTTAGTAGAGATGGGGTTTTGCTATGTTGGCCAGGCTGGTCTCGAATTCCTGAACTTTTGATCTGCCCGGCTTGGCCTCCCAAAGTGCTGAGACTACAGATGTGAGCCACCACTCCTGGCCACTTCCAGAGTTTTATATGGCAAAAAAATCTTACACTGAAAATCAAGGGAGCATTAGTAAATATTATACCGCTGGATGCATTGCCCACAGATAGGCAGGCAAGTTTGTTCAATTGGAGGCACTTTATGACTAGGTCTCAAGTCGCCATTTAGCTGAGAGTGTCCTATCTCTAGCAGCTGGGTCTCATTTCATGCTCAGAGGAAACTTATGAGGAAAATGCTTTTGCTATCCCTACTTCACAGAAGAGAACTGAAGCCTAGAATGTAAGACACTTGCCTCAAATCTCATATACCCGATCACTTTTTTTTCTTTTTTTTTTGAGACAGGGTCTCAAGCAGCCACCCCAACTGGAGTGCAGAGGCTGGAACACAGTTCACTGCAGCCTTGACCTCCCCGGGATCAGGTGATCCTCCCACCTCAGCCTCCCAATTAGCTAGGACTACAGGTATGCACCAACACACCCAGCTAATTTCTGTATTTTTTTTTTTTTCCGAGATGGAGTCTTGCTAAGTTGCCCAGGCTGCAGTGCAGGGGTGCAATCTCAGCTCACTGCAATATCCGCCTGCTGAGTTCAAGTGATTCTCTTGCCTCAGCCTCCCAAGTAGCTAGGATTACAGGCATGTGCCACCACACCCGACTAATTTTTGTATTTTTAGGTATTTTTAGGAGAGATGAGTTTTCGCCATGTTGGCCAGGCTGTTCTCAAACTCCTAACCTCAGGTGATCCACATGCTTCGGCCTCCCAGAGTGCTGGGATTACAGGTATGAGCCACTGCACCCAGCTGCCTAGCTAGTTTTTAAAAATTATTTGTAGAGATGAGGTCTTACTATATTGTCTAAGTTGGTCTCTAACTCCTGGGCTCAAGAGATCCTCTCAGCTCAGCCTCCCAAAATGCTAGAGTACAGGCGTGAGCCACTGGGCCCAGTCATGATCTTTGTTTAATCTTTACAATAGAACATCCCCATTTATGATAGGGGAAAACTGAGGCCAGAGAGTTGCAGCAACTTGCCAGAGACACAGTAAAAGTAAGGGAGTGCTCCTACACTGCTGATAGGAATGCAAAGTGGGGCAGTCACTTTGGAAAACAGTGTAGCAGTTCCTCAAAAGGCTAAACAAGCCAGGTGCAGTGACCCAAGTGCCTGTAATTCCAGCACTTTGGGAAGCTGAGATGGGAGGATCACTTGAACTTAGGAATTTGAGACCAGCCTGGGCAACCTTGATACTGAGACCCCCTCTCTACTGAAAAAAGAAAAAAAGTGTAAACATAGGGTTACCATATCATCCAGCAATTTTCCCCCAGGTATGTACCCAAGAATGGAAAACATACATCCTCACAAAATTTGTACATGAAACTTCACTGCAGTATTATGCATTATAGCTCAAAGTGAAACCAATCCAAATGTCCAACAACTGATAGATGGATATATATATATTTTAGACAGAGTCTCCCTCTGTCACTCAGGCTGGAGTACAGTGGTGCAATCTCAGCTCACTGCAGCCTCCACCTCCTGGGTTCAATCAATTCTCCTGTCTCAGCCTCCCGAGTAGCTGGGATTACAGGTGTCTGCCATCAAGCCCAGCTAATTTTTCTATTTTTAGTAGAGATGTGTTTTCACCACGTTGACCAGACCAGTCTTGAACTCCTGACCTCAGGTGATCCGCCTGCCTCAGCTTCCCAAAGTGCTGGGATTACAGGTGTGAGCCACCACGCCTGGCCTATAAATGAATGTATGTATGTATCCATACAATGGAGTCTTATTGAGCAATAAAAAGTAGAGGCTGACACTTACTACAATACAGATTAACTGGAAAAACATGTTAAACAAAAAAACTGGCCGGGTGCAGTGGCTCACGCCTGTAATCCTAGCACTTTGGGAGGCAGAGGCAGGCGGATTGCCTGAGCTCAAGAGTTTGAGACCAGCCTGGGCAAGAGGGTGAAACCCCATCTCTACTAAAATACAAAAAATTAGCTGGGCGTGGCAGCACGCGCCTGTAGTACCAGCTAGTTGGGAGGCTGACGCAGGAGAATTGCTTGAACCTGGGAGGCGGAGGTTGCAGTGAGCCGAGATCATGCCACTGCCCTCAAGCCTGGGTGACGGAGCGAGACTCCATCTCCATAAAACAAACAAACAAAACACAAAAAACAAATGAACAGCATAAAGGAGCATATGTTACATGATTTCATTTGTGTGAAATGTCCAGTATAGGTATATCTGTAGAGGCAGAAAGTAGATTAGTGGTTGCCAGGGCAGGGGGATTTGGGAGAAAATGAGGACTGACTGCTAATGGGGTTTCTTTTGGGAGTGGTGAAAATGCTCTAAAATTGATAGGGGACTTGGTTACCCAACTCCAAATGTATGAAAATGTATGAAAACCCACGGAATCATACACTTTAAACAGGTAAATTATATGGTATCTGAATTATATCTCAGTAAAGCTGCTACAGGAAAAAGTTTTAAAAAGTGATAATAATAGGGGCTGGGCGCAGTGGCTCATGCCTGTAATCCCAGCACTTTTGGAGGCCAAGCGGGGCAGATCACCTGAGGTCAGGAGTTCGAGATCAGCCTGACCAACATGGCAAAACCCCATCTCTACTAAAAATGCAAAATTAGCTGGGCGTGGTGGCACACACCTGTAATCTCTGCTACTTGGGAGGCTGAGGCAGGAGAATTGCTTGAACCCAGGAGGCAGAGGTTACAGTGAGCCAAGATTGCGCCACTGCACTCCAGCCTGGGCAACAGGAGGAAAACTTTGTCTCAAAATAATAGTAACGATAATAGGCCCAGCACAATGACTCACGCCTGTAATCCCAGCACTTTGGAAGGCCAAGGCAAGTGGATGACTTGAGGTCAGGAGTTCGAGACCAGCCTGGCCAGCATGGCAAAACCCAGTCTCTACTAAAAGTTCAAAAATTAGCCCGGTGTGGTGGTGCATGCCTGTAGTCCCAGCTACTTGGGAGGCTGAGGCAGAAGAATTGCTTGAACCCGGGAGGTGGAGGCCACAGTGAGCCGAGATCACGCCACTGCACTCCGCCCTGGGTGACAGCACAAGACTCCATAATAATAACAACAATAATAATAATAATAATAATGGGGTAGGCTGTGATCATGACCTAAACCATGTCTGTGTTTGAACATCTGCACTTATTATGTGCTCAACTAGCCTGAGCCAAAAAGAGCAAGGAGGGGAGCAGAATATATTAGCTCATACAATTCAAAAGTCCAGGAGTATTTCAGGCATGGCTGGATCCAGGAACTTAAGTAATGTCAGTGGGACTTTGTCTTGCTCTATTTCTCCAGTTCAGATTTGCCCTGTGCTGCCTTCCTTTTCAAGTAGGTGACAAAGATGGCCTTGCAGCTCTAGACTGCTGAGCTCTTATTATCCTGAGGGAGGATCTTTTTCCTTATAGTGTTTAGTAAAGATCTGATGGAAGGTTCACATTGACCTGACTGGGGTCGCCTTTGAATTAATCACCATAGCCAGAATAATTTTCTGCTCTGGTGGGCTAAGACTGGGTGACACAACCCATTCTAGAGCCAGGCTTGTGGTCAGCTTCACCCAAACCATATAGATTATAGGGGTGGCGTGGTTCCCCAAGGAAAAATTAGGATTCTGGGCAGGCTCAAGTCACAAATACCCATAGTATTTGGACACTGTGGACCCTGCTGCCCAGGTTTGACCCTTGCTTTTTCCACGTGCCAGCTATGTGACCTTGGCAAAGTTCTTTTTTTTTTTTTTTTTCCCTGAGATGGAGTCTCATTCTGTCACCCAGGCTGGAGTGCAGTTGTGTGATCTTGGCTCACTGCGACGTCTGCCTCCTGGGTTCAAACGATTCTCCCGCCTCAATCTCCCAAGTAGCTGGGATTGCAGGTGCCCGCCACCACACCTGGCTAATTTTGGTATTTTTAGTAGAGATGGGGTTTCACCATGTTGGCCAGGCTGGTCTCAAACTCCTGACCTCATATGATCTGCCTGCCTCGGCCTCCCAAAGTGCTGAGATTACAGGTGTGAGCTACAGCACCTGGCCAAAGTTCTTAACCTCCCTGTGTTTCAATGTCTTTGTCTGTAAAACGGGATAACTCTACCTCCCTTGTAGAAGGGTTGTTCTGAGGCTAAAATGAGACTCTGAGTAAAGGGCTTAGAATGATGCCTAATGCTCATTACATTGGCTGATATTATCATGCATGTACTATAGAGCCAATGTCAGCTACATCATTTTTGGGACAGCAAAGAAGCAGGTAATAAAAATATTATTTGCTGGTCAAATAGGAGTTTGAAGGCAGCTGTGAGGAAAGGGGAAAAGACAGCACTGAAACTCCCTGAATGACAAGACTGGGGCCACCAGTGTTGCCTCTACTTCCCCCATCAGCCTGCACGTCACTGTGGCAATCACTCAACCCCATCAGACTTCCGGCTCATCTTTAACTCTTGGCACCTGATAGAAGGCCTGGCCCAGCCGGGTTGCATCCAGGGTTATAGGTCCTGAAGTTCATGAAATTTTAGAAAAAGAATACAAAACTATAAATATGGCCGGGCGCGGTGGCTCAAGCCTGTAATCCCAGCACTTTGGGAGGCCGAGACGGGCGGATCACGAGGTCGGGAGATCGAGACCATCCTGGTTAACACGGTGAAACCCCGTCTCTACTAAAAAAAATACAAAAAACTAGCCGGGCGAAGTGGCGGGTGCCTGTAGTCCCAGCTACTCGGGAGGCTGAGGCAGGAGAATGGCGTGAACCCGAGAGGAGGAGCATGCAGTGAGCTGAGATCCGGCCACTGCACTCCAGCCTGGGTGACAGAGCAAGACTCCGTCTCAAAAAAAAAAAAAAAAAAAAAAAAAACTATAAATATGAACTAGATAAGAAAGTATTTATAGACAAAGAAAATAATCATTTACTTCAATTTATTGGACACTTGAAGAGTCAGAATCCTTTCATCTGAGATCTCTTTAGGCAATTTGCCAGAGATACAAACACAAAGGCTGACCCTCCCTCACCCAAGAACACTCTAGAACTCCCAACACCACCCAGTACTGGTAAATTACAGTAAATTTGCCTTTGGAGCCAATATAGATTCTAAATAAATGTCTGTTGGATGACTAAGTAAGTCCCTAGCTACACCCTAGATTATCCTTTTTTTTTTTTTTGAAGACAAGGTCTCACTCTGTCACCCAGGTTGGAGTGCAGCGGTATCATCTCAGCTCACTGCAACATCCGCCTCCCGGTTCAAGCAATTCTCCCACCTCAGCCTCTGGAGTAGCTGAGATTACAGGCGCGTGCCACCACACCTGGCTAATTTTTGTATTTTTTGGTAGAGACGGTGTTTCACCATGTTGACCAGGCTGGTCTCAAATTCCTGACCTCAGGTAATCTGCCCGCCTCAGCCTCCCAAAGTGCTGGTACTATAGGTGTGAGCCACCGTGCCTGGCCCCCTCAGATTATTCTTTTTTTTTTTTTTTTTTTTTGAGACGTAATCTCACTGTGTCACCCAGGCTGGAATGCAGTGGCACAATCTCGGTTTACTACAACCTCCGCCTCCCAGGTTCAAGCAATTCTCCTGCCTCAGGCTCCCGGGTAGCTGGGATTACAGGCACATGCCACCAAGCCCGGCTAATTTTTGTATTTTAGTTAAAGACGCGGTTTCACCATGTTGGCCAGGATGGTCGCAATCTCCTGACCTCATGATCCACCCGCCTCGGTCTCCCAAAGTGCTGGAATTACAGGCTTGAGCCACCACGCCTGGTCCCCCAGATTATTCTTTACAATGGACAATCCACACCCACAAAGCTAAGAGCCAGGTGCTTGTTTTTTTGATTTTTGGTTTTTTTCTTTAAACAGTGAAGAGGGTTTCAAGGAATCTCTCCTTAAAGGCAAATATCCTGCCCAACTGAGTGTTGAGGCCTTTGTAGGGGACTGACCCGGGTTAATTTCTGGCTCTGGGTTCTGCCTTGGACAAATCAGTTTCCTTCTCTAAGCCTCAGTTTCCTCCTGCATGCAATGGGCAGAGTAGAGGGCAATAAATGAGAATCATGTCAAGTATTGACTAGCTCAGCACAGTGCCTAGAATCTGTGTCTAATACATGAACTTTTATTTTCCCTTTTTTTACTTGTTTGTTTGACTACATGAACATATTCAAAAAGTACAGAGTGAAAGTAAAGAGTGAAAAATGGGTCTCCCTTCCTCCATGTTCCTTTACCCACCCACTTCCCTTTCAGAGATACAATCAAGATTACAGGTTTCAAAACAGTTTTGAATTTATAAGACTATAACAAGAATAATTCAGAGAATTCCATACACCCTTTACCCAGAATCACCTATCTTCACTATTTTGCCATGTTTGTTTTATTATCCTTTCTTTCTTCATGTGACTGTTTATTATTATTTATTTTTCTGAACTATTATAGTTTTCATACATCACACTGCATTTACCTCTTAATATTTCAGTGTATGTTTACTAAGAACAGGATATTATTTGCTGTAACCACGGCACTGTTACCAAATTCAGGAAATTTACCTTGATGCCCCATTTACCTCATAATATTTCAGCATGTATTTCCTAAGAACAAGATATTATTTGCTATAGGCTGGGCACAGTGGCTCACTCCTGTAATCCCAGCACTTTGGGAGGCTGAGGTGGGTGGATCACCTGGAGGTCAGGAGTTCAAGACCAGCCTGACCAACATGGCAAAACCCGTCTCTACTAAAAATACAAAACTAGCCGGGCGTGGTGGCGCACGCCTGTAACCCCAGCTACTTGGGAGGTTAAGGCAGGAGAATCGCTTGAACCCAGCAGGTGGAGGTTGCAGTGAGCCGAGATTGTACCACTGCACTCCAGCCTGGGCAACAGCGTAAGACTCTGTCTCAAAAAAATAAAATAAAATAAAATAAAATAAAGATATTATTTGCTGTAATCACAGCAGTGTTACCAAAAAATTTAACTTGATTACTCTACCATCCATACTCCAATTTTGTCAGTTGTGGTTAAAAAAAAAAAACATCCCTTACAGCATTTTCCTGCCTAGTGCAGGATTCAGTTCAGGACCATGTTTTGTCTTTCTTTTTTTTTTGAGATGGAGTCTTGCTCCGTCACCCATACTGGAGTGCAGTGTCACAATCTTGGCTTACTGCAACCTCCGCCTCCCGGGTTCAAGCAATTCTGTCTCAGCCTCCCAAGTAGCTAGGACTACAGGCGCCTGCCACCATGCCCAGCTAATTTTTGTATTTTTAGTAGAGACGGGGTTTCACCTTGTTGATCAGGCTGGTCACAAATTCCTGACCTCAGGTGATCCGCCCACCTCAGCCTCCCAAAGTGCTGGGATTACAGGCATGAGTCACCACGCCCGGCCTAATTGTCTTTCATCTGAAATGATGCCTCTGTTTTTCTTTGTCTTTTATGACCTTGACATTTTTTGAAGATACAGGCCAGTTATTTCATAGAATGTTCCTCATTTGGGGCTTAACAGATTACCCCAAATTCTTGTAGGATAGGAATTCAGGAAGGGCATAGTGGGGAAAAATTCTATCTGCTCTAACATATCTGAGGCCTCAGCTGGAAAACTCAAAGGCTAGAAGCTAGAGTTACCTGAAGTCTCACTCTGTCTGGCAGCTAACGCAGGCTGCTGGGTGGGGCTTAGCTGAGGCCCCACGCACAGCGTCTCTACATATCCTGCGCTTCCTTCCAACTAGGGTGGCTGGGATGGAAGGGCAAGCATCCAAGTTAGAGAGAGAATGCAGAAAGCCATATTGTCTTTTTTTTTTTTTTTTTTTTTTGAGACGAAGCCTCGCTCTGTCGCCCAGGCTTGAGTGCAGTAGTGAGATCTCAGCTCACTGCAACCTCTGCCCGCAGGGTTCAAGTGATTTATGTGTCTCAGCGTCCCAAGTAGCTGGGATTACAGGCGCCTGTCACCATGACCAGCTGATTTTTTTTTTCGGAAGACGGAGTTTTGTTCTTGTCTCCCAGGCTGGAGTGCAGTGGCATCATCTCAGCTCACTGCAACCTCAGCCTTCTGGGTTAAAGTGATTCGCCTGCCTTAGCCTCCCGAGTAGTTGGGATTACAAGTATGTGCCACCACGCCCAGCCCAGCTAATTTTTGTATTATTACTAGAGACAGGGTTTCACCATGTTGGTCAGGCTGGTCTCGAACTCCTGACCTCAGGTGATCCACCTGTCTCGGCCTCCCAAAGTGTTGGGATTACAGGTGTGAGCCACAGCACCCGGCTGCTAATGTTTGTATTTTTAATAGAGATGGGGTTTCGCCATGTTGGCCAGGCTGGTTTTGAACTCCTGGCCTCAGTGATCTGCCCATCTTGGCCTCCAAAGTGTTGGGATTACAGGTGTGAGCCGCCGCACCCGGCCTGTCAATATTGTTTTAATGATGGTTGCTCCTTCTCAGGCTTTCCTCACATACTTATTTTTTTTTAGACAGGTTTTGGTTCTGTCACCTCAGCCTCCTGAGTAGCTGACGTTACAGGTGTGTGCCACTAGGTTGGCTAATTTATTTATTGTTTTGTAGAGATTGGAGTCTCACTGTTGCCCAGGCTCATCTCAAATTCGTGACCTCAAGCATTCCTTCCACCTCAGCCTCCCAAACGGCTAGGATTACAGGCGTGAGCCACCGCACCCAGCCCTCCCTCGTACATTCAAATGGCCAACTCCCTTGGCTTCTTCAAGTCTTTGCTTAAAGGCCATCTTCTCAGGAAGTCATTTTCTGAACACTATTAAAAATTGCAACCTGCCCCCAAACACGTCTTCCACTCACCATCCCTGTCTCTGCTTAAATTTTCTCCATAGCACTCATACCATCTAACATACTGTGCATTTACTTGTTTATTTTTATCTTTTTGAGACAGGGTCTCACTCTGTTGCCCAGGCTGGAGTGCAGTAGTGTGATCATGGTTCACTGCAACCTCTGTCTCCTGGGCTCAAGCAATCCTCCCACCTTAGCCTCCCAAGCAGCTGGTACCACAAGTGCACATCATCACACCTGGCTAATTTTTGTGTTTTTTGTACAGAAGGGGTTTCACCATGTTGGCCAGTCTGGTCTCAAACTCCTGGGTTCCAGCGACTACCTGTCTCAGCCTCCCAAAGTGCTGGGATTATAAGTGAACCATCACGCTGGGCAACTTATTTATTTATTTTCTATTTCCCTCCACTAATAAATCAGCTCCAGGAGTGCATGGACCTTGTCTGTTTTCTACCCAGATGCATTCCCAGCGCCTAGCACAGTGCCTAGTGGGTACATGAATGAATGAATGAATGAACGAATGAATGAATCCATGCATGCATGAATGAAGTATCTTTGTACAAACCATGAGCCGTGTACATGTTAGGTGCCTACAACTTGTCGTTTGAATTAACAAATAAAAGAACAGGCAAGGCGCGGTGGCTCACGCCTGCAATCCCAGCACTTTGGGAGGCCGAGGAGGGTGAATCACCTGAGGCTGGGAGTTCAAGACCAGCCTGACTAACATGGAGAAACCCTGTCTCTACTAAAAATACAAAATTAGCCAGGCGTAGTGGCACATGCCTGTAATCCCAGCTACTTGGGAAGCTGAGACAGGAGAACCGCTTGAACCCGGGAGGCAGAGGTTGCGGTGAGCCGAGATCGTGCCATTGCACTCCAGCCTGGGCAACAAGAGTGAAACTCCATCTTAAAAAGAAAGGAAGGAAGGGAGGGAGGGAGGGAGGGAGGGAGAAAAGACAGCACCAACCCTCCTTGTAAGTTCAATCTGAGGTTGATCTGAGCTGCTGTCCAAGGGTACTGATTGAAATTTCCTTGTCAACAAGTCTGTCCCACAGTTCCGGCGTCTGATAATAATGGACAGTCAAGCTGGCTGACACCAGACTGGACCCGGATGAAGGAATGGAATCAGGCCACACTACAGGGGCAAGAGGAGCCCTGTGGCCAGAGGCTCTAGGGGTCAGCAGCATCTGAGGAGGAAGTTGATTGCTGTACCTCGAGCTGAAACAGAAACTGCGGTGGCTGGCAAGGAAGGGTCCCTACCTGTGCCCCTCAGCCCCTCGGCCATTGCCGGCTTCCAACAGACCACAGAGACTTTTGGGAGGGAGCTTTTTTATTGAAGTATAGCAGACATACAGAAAAGTGCACAAATAAGGAAAGTGCACAGGGGAGCAATGGCTCGATACATTTTCACAAAGGCAGCACAGCGGGGTAACCAGCCCCCAGCTCAAGAAACAGAACATTCCCTGCCCCAGAGACGCTCCCTTCAAGTCTTTCCCATCCTCAGCGATAACCGTTATCCTGATTCCAACAGCAGCGACGATTTTTGCCGGTTTTTGAACTTGATGGAATGGCAGCACATAACACGAATTCTTTTGTGTATGACTTACTTGCTACAAACTTCATATGTTCGTAGCAACAGCCTTTTGACCCCGTCTCTTCCTCCATGCCCTCAAAGAGAAAAAGGAACCTAATAATAACACAAAATAAAACAAAAGAATACTTGCTTGACTGGTTTAAATGTACCATCTGGCCGGGCACGGTGGCTCACGCCCGTAATCCCAACATTTTTAGAAGCCAAGGCAGGTGGATTACTTGAGGTCAGGATTTCAAGACTAGCCTGCCCTCGTGTTGAAACCCCATCTCTACTAAAAATACAAAAATTAGCTGGGCATGGTGGTGGGCACTTATAATCCCAGCTACTGGGGAGGCTGAGGCAGGAGAATCACTTGAACCTGGGAGGTGGAGGTTGCAGTGAGCAGAGATCATGCCACTGCACTCCAGCCTGGACGACAGAGGGAGACTCCATCTCAAAAAAATATAATATAATATAATATAATAAATAAATGTGCCATCCATTCTTTCACGCTTCAACCACCCAGTGGGCTGGAACTGTTACTGCTTCCATTTGAAAGACGGAGAGGCTGAAGCACAGAGAGGTTAAATAATTTGCTCAGCCAGGAAGTGAAGGTCTGTATTTAAAGCCAGGTCTCTCTGATCTCCAAGCTCGTGTTCTCACCCAGCATACACTCCTTATCAATAAAATAACCATGTATTGAACACCCTCTTTAGACTGAATACTATACTTCAGCTTTATGTCCATTGTCTTATTTGATTTTCCCAGCCCTTGATGAGTAATATACCATTGTCCTTGCTTAGCAAATGACAAAAGCAGGGTTCAGAGAGGTTAAGGAACTTTCCTAACATGACACAGCCCAGGAAGGCATGAAATAACAATTTAAACTCTATTTTATTGATTCCAAAGTCCAGTGCAGAACAATATCAGTACCCAGCATATATGTGCATCTTTCAAATATACCTTCTGAGGCCCTGCATGGTGGGTCATGACTGTAATCCCAGCACTTTGGGAGGCCAAGGCAGGAGGATTTATTGAAGCCAGGCATTTGAGACCAGCCTGGGCAATATAGTGAGACCCCTATCTCTACAAAAAGTTTAAAAAAAAATCAGCTGGGAGTGGTGGTACATGCCTGTAGTTCCAGCTTCTTCACATCACTGCACTCCAGCCTGGGCAACAGAGCATAGCCCTGTCTCTCAAAAACAAAAAACAGGAAGATATGTATTAGGGTTACCTTGGGTACGGATTGGGAGAAGAAGCTAGGACAGGAAGGACACTAATGGGTTTGTGATGGGTAAACAAACTTTGTTTATTGGGAGACCACCTGCTCCAGGAGAAAAGACACCACAGGAAGACAGGAAGCTGCGTGCTGCTCACTGAATGAGCTGGGACAAGGCCCTTCCCCTACCTGAGGATAGATAATAAAAAATATTTCATTGTGTGTGTGTGTGTGTGTGTGTGTGTGTGTGTGTGTGTGTATATATATATATATATATTTTTTTTTTTTTTTTTTTTTAAGGTGGAGTCTCTCTCTGTTCCCCGGGCTACAGTTCAGTGGTGCAATCTCAGCTCACTGCAAGCTCTGCCTCCTGGGTTCACGCCATTCTCCCGCCTCAGCCTCCCAAGCAGCTGGGATTACAGGCGTCCACCACCACACTCGGCTAATTCTTTGTATTTTTAGTAGAGATAGGGTTTCACCGTGTTAGCCAGGATGGTCTCGATCTCCTGACCTCATGATCCGCCCACCTCGGCCTCCCAAAGTGTATTGTATATTTTTAAGGTAGTAGTTCCTTGTCTGCAGAGTAGGGAGTTAGATTACATCTATCCTTTTGGTTTTGTCTACTCACTATGAATTCCCCTATCATAATAGTGCCCCAATTTCTCTGGGAGCCCCTTTCTTTACTCCCTGTCCTTGTGAAAGGCATGCAGCACTAACTTTATCCTTGGCTCCAGGAAGGCCAAATGCTCCATGCTGGCCAATCAGCACCCCTCATTTCTCTGTCCATAGGGGTTGGCTCAGAAATGGGCACCTGGCCCAAGTGGACCAGTGAGTCCTTCCTCAGGTTTTTGCTGGGATTGTTTTGCTTCTGCTGTGCTAGGCCAGTGTGAAGAGGGTCTGAAGCTCAAAGGTAGCCACCACTGTGAGAGTGAGAGAAAGACTGAGCCCTGATAACTTATGAGCCCCAGCTGTACCTGAAGGCAGCCACATATTCCTGAACATGTTATTCTCCATGAGTCAATATGGTTCCTCTTTGTTGTTGTTGTTTTTTTTTTTTTTTGAAATGGAGTCTCACTGTCACCCAGGCTAGAGTGCAGTGGCACCATCTCGCCTCACTGCAACCTCCACCTCCCAGGTTCAAGCAATTCTCCTGCTTCAGACTCCTGAGTAGCTGGGACTGCAGGCACATATCACCATGCCCAGCTAATTTTTTAAATTTTTGGTAGCAACAGGATTTTGTCATGTTGGCCAGGCTGGTCTTGAACTCCTGACCTCAAGTGATCCACCTGTCTTGGCCTGCCAAAGTGCTGGGATTACAGGCATGAGCCACCACGCCCATCCTCAATATGGTTCCTCTTTGGACTTAAGTCACTGTAGCAGATGACGTGGCTTCTGTGTCCAAATCCCCTTGGCATTCACTCTTTTGACGCACAGTGACTGGATGGCTTCCAGTTTCCACACCTATGCTTGCAGCCTGAGGACTTTGCTCTCATGCACGCTCTGCACACACAGTCTCAGAATGCTGGGTATTCCCCTCCTCTACTAGCAGCCCTTAACCAATGAGTGACAGGGGCTGGTGGACAAATGTCCCCACTCCCTTGCCCTTCACCTGGATAATTCTGAGGTGTATTACACTCCGTGTCCCAGAGTTCCCCAGCAGGGTTGAGCCCCAGCTGCCCAGAGTGATAACCTGCTCTGTAACTTACCTTCGATTGGCTTCTTTCCCTTCCCTGTCCTACTTCCCTCCCCCACCAGAGCTTCCTGGGATCATTTCTCAAGTAAACAATTTAATATCTGCACACAAATCCTTGTCTCAGATCTGCTTCTGCAGGAAACCAACCTAAACATTTCCTAAGATTGCTTTTCTGTCACACACAGCTAAAGCTGCTCTGGCAGACACATGGTTCAAGCATTCTTTTAAAATATTTTCCTCATAACTGTATTTTTCCAGCCTGCTTTTCAGCTCAAAGGAAGTGTGTGCACCGTGAGTTGACTTATCCGTGTGTACAGCAGAAAGAGACTCGGTGAGAGAAAGGCCCCTGAGTGACCCTGGAACAGCTGAGTGATCCACCCTGGCTGCCTCCTCTCTACCTCATTCTCACACACTAACCCTTTCCCAAGCCTCTCCATCCTGAGGCTCCTACCCAGCTCCCCCGCCCACCCTAGGAGATAACCCCAGTTCCTTCCTCAGATTCTTTCATCTGCAAGGCCTCGGTGTTCTGTCCGGCCAGTGATAAGGGTATTCAACGTCATTTTCCTGTCCCTGACCTTTGAAAGAACCCTATCCATCCAGGGCCTGTGATGTAGACTCAGACTGAGATATTCCATCTTGGGGGTATAATCATTGGGAAAGAGAGAGATTCCTAAGAGGTCATCATTCATTCATTCATTCATTCATTCATTCATTCATTCAACATTGTTGAATGAGTGCTTGGGCAAGGAATTATAAATTGTAGAGTCAACTAGAGCCAGCTTAAGCAGAAAGGGATTTTTTTTTTTTTTTTTTTTTTTTTTTGAGAGGGAGTCTTGCTCTGTCGCCCAGGCTGGGCTGCAGTGGCGCAATCTCGGCTCACCGCAACCTCTGCCTCCAGGGCTCAAGTGATTCTCCTGCCTCAGCCTCCCGAATAGCTGGAATTACAGGTATGCACCACCACACCTGGCTAATTTTTTGTATTTTCAGTAGAGATGGAGTTTTACCATGCTAGCCAGCCTGGTCTTGAACTCCTAGCCTCAAGTGATCCGCCTACCTCGGCCTCCCGAAGTGCTGGAATTACAGGCATAAGCCACTGTGCTTGGCCCACAAAGGGATTTATAAAAAGTAGGAAGTACCCCAGATGTTAAATAGCCACAAACGGTGCAGCCAGGAGCATCAAAGCCAAGAGTAACACTCACCTTCACTGTTGAACTGTTCTAACCAAAATATCACTGCTGCCGCTGCCCACCCCGCCCCCCTCCAACTCAGGACCTAGGGAGCTAGAGACAGGCTGCTAGAACTGCCCCATGCTTCCCCAGAAGGACCAGATACCTCTCCCACTGTGCTTGCCAGAAGACGCCAGCACTTGGCGTCCTTCTGCTTGCTTCTGTCTCCAAGGCTTACTAGGGGAACCCAGATCACGTAAGGCACTCTTGCTGCAAAGAAATCTTAGGAATGTAGTTTTCCTCTGTCTGGCCTGTACAGTGCAGGAGGTCACACTAAAGGGGACTGGGATAGGTGAGTGAGCCAATCTGTAGTGCCTGCCATAGGCTCACAACAATGATAAAGTCAGGGCTGGGCACAGTGGCTCATGCCTGTAATCTCAGCACTTTGGGAGACCAGTGTGGGAGGCTCCCTTGAAGCCAGGAGTTTGAGACCAGCCTAGGTAACAGAGTGAGACCACCCCATCTCTACCAAAAAGCAAAAAATGAAGTGGTGGTGCATGCCTGTAGTCCCAGGCTGAGGAGGGAGGATTGCTTAAGCCCAGGAGTTCGAGGTTACAGTGAGCTACGATCGCACCACTGTACTCCAGCATGAGTGACCGGGCAAGACCCTGTTCTAAAAGAGAAAAATTAAAATTAAAAAAAAAATTAATGATAAAATCAGAAGAGTCTCCTGCTTTCCAGGAGCTCACCACTGAGAGGGGGATATCAACACCAAGTAATTCTAGGAGGGAGAGCATTCCAAAAGGGAAATTACAGGCAGTCACAAACAGACCAAGAAAACTCAACCTATTCTAAGAGGACCCCCTGAAAGAGGTGCCATTGTACATGATGTGTGAAGGTGTTCAGAGGATAACCAGGCAAAAGAAGGGCAGGAGGGAACGGCATTTCAGGCAAGGGAAAAGTTCATGTGCAAAGGTCCAGTGTCAGGGAAGGTGAGGGGTGCAGGAGGAAGTGAGAGAAGGCCACTTCCCTCTGACTGGAGAACAGAGAACAAGGGGAAGAGAGGGAAGGAAGAGGGGCGGTAAGGGAATAGACCATGACCTTGTAGTCCATGGTGTGGAATTCAAACTGTCTCTTAAGGCCAGTGGTGACCACTGAAGGCTTATGACATAATAGAACTGCTAATATTTGTTTATTTATTATTAGAGACGGAGTTTCACTCTTGCTACCCAGGCTGGAGTGCAATGGTGTGATCTCGGCTCACTACAACCTCTGCCTCCCAGGTTCAAGCAATTCTCCTGCCTCAGCCTCCCGAGTAGCTGGGGTTACAGGATCCCTCCACCACGCCCAGCTAATTTTTTGTATTTTTAGTAGAGACGGGGTTTTACCACGTTGGCCAGTCTGGCCTTGAACTCCTGAACTCAGGTAATCCCCTCACCTTGGCCTCCCAAAGTGCTGGGATTACAGGCATGAGCCACCATGCCCTACCTGCTGATATTTATCGACCACTTATTCAGTGCCAGACTTTTTTCTAAGCTGTTAACATGTATCATTTAGTATGTATTTGCAATAACCCTGTAAGTAAGGTTCTCCAGACCATGAGCAAATTACTCAGCCATTCTGTGCCTCAGTTTCCTCATATGCACAATGGGAGTAATCATAGAACCTACCACAGAGAGTTAGTATGAGGGTTACAATGAGGGCTTGGCACATGGGAAATGTTGTGTATGTATTAGCTTTTGGTACTATTATTCCCATTTTATAGATGAAAAAGCTGAAGCCCAGAGAGATGAATCAGTTTGTCTGAGGTCACACTACTAATGCTAATAAGGCATAGAATGAACAGGATAGGTGTGGCGAAGGTGGAAGTGCTGGTGGGCATGGAGAAGCCACACCTTTATCCTAGGAGTGATGGAAGTGTGGACCACCCATTGGGACCCACATGGCCAGCCTCTGTTCTGACTGGTCAGTGCCTAGGTCATGCCAGTTCTTCAGTATTTCATTATCACCCATGCTATTACTACATATATGACATTGTTTTGCAGATTTAATACTTACACAAATGGTATCATACTAAATGTTAACTTCCTTTTCTCACTCAAGATTATTGTATGTTTAAGATCTGTTTTGATCTAGTTCATTAATTTTATTTTATTTTTTAGACATGGGGTCTCACTGTGTTGGCCAGTCTGGTCTTGAAATCCTGGGCTCAAGTGATCCTCCCATCTTGGCTTCCCAAGGTGTTGGGATGACAGGCGTGAGCCACGGTGCCCAGCCATTCATTCTTTTTTTTTTTTTTTTGAGACAGAGTCTCACTCTGTCACCCAGGGTGAAGTGCAGTGATGTGAACTCGGCTCACTGCAACCTGTGCCTCCTGGGTTCAAGCACTTCTGCCTCAGCCTCCTGAGTAGCTGGGACTATAGGCACATGGCATCACACCTGGTAAATTTTGCTTTTTTTTTGAGACAGAGTCTCGCTGTGCTCCCAGGCTGGAGTGCAGTGGCGTGATCTCGGCTCACTGCAAGCTCCACCTCCCGGGTTCACGCCATTCTCCCGCCTCAGCCTCCCAAGTAGCTGAGACTACAGGCGCCCGCCACCACGCCCGGCTAGTTTTTTGTATTTTTAGTAGAGACGGGGTTTCACCATGTTAGCCAGGATAGTCTAGATCTCCTGACCTCGTGATCCACCCGCCTCGGCCTCCCAAAGTGCTGGGATTACAGGCTTGAGCCACCGCGCCCGGCCAAATTTTGCATTTTTAATGGAGACAGGGTTTCGCCATGTTGGCCAGGCTAGTCTCAAACTCCTGACCTCAGGTGATCTACCTGCCTTGGCCTCTCAAAGTGTTGGGATTACAGGCATGAGCCACACCATTCATTGATTTTAATTGCTCACTAGTATTCCTTTACAGGAACATGTCATGGTCTCTTTGCCCACTATCCCATGGATGCCTATTTAGTCCATTGCACTTTGGACCCATTATAGGCAAAGCTGCGACACCTAACTTTGCATATGTTGGAGCTTCTCTAGGGTGAATACCAGGAAGTGGGATCACTGGTCTCAGGGTTCATACGTTTCAATTGCCAAGCAGCAGTGCATGAAGAGTTCTTGTTTCTGCACTTCCTTAACGATGAAAATAATACCACTACCCCACATGACACGTACTATGTGCCAGGCATCTTTCTAAACATCTAACATGAAATAACTCATTTAACCTCTCAAAGGACTTTGAGGTGGGGTACTATCATCATCCCCACTAGACAGATGGAGAATGAAGACACAGAGAGGTCAAATAACTAGCCCAAGGTCACTCAGCTAGGAATAGCAGAGCATGGCATGAACCCAGAGAGGCTGGTTCCAGAGCCTGGGCTGTTCATCACTCTTGTAGGTCTTGGAATTTTCCGGTTTTCAAGTTGCTGCAAGTTCATGGCTGTGAAATGTCTCTAAGTACTTTAACTTGCATTGCCTGCTTAGAAGGGACCTTGAGGACCTTTCCATCCATTTGTGGGCCAATCAAGCATCCTCTTCAGAAAAATGCCTCTTTCTAGCCTTGGCTGTCCCTGAGTTTCTGATCTTCTCTGCAAGTATGCCTGGAGGCCAGGACTTGGGGCAGGGCCTGGCGCAGTGAGGGCACTTGGTAAAAATGTGCCAAACTCAGCCAGGCATGGTGGCTCGTGCCTGTAATCCCAGCATTTTGGAAGGCCGAAGCAGGCAGATTGCTTGAGCCCAGGAGTTCAAAACCAGAATGATCAGGGTAGTGAGACCCTATCTCTACAAAACAAAAATTAAAAATTAGCTGGGTGTGGTGGTGCATGCTTGTACTCCCAGCTACTCAAGAGGCTACTGAGATAGGAGGATGGCTTGAGCCCAAGAGGTTGAGGCTGCTGTGAGCTATGATGGCACCACAGCACTCCAGCCTGAGTGACAGGGTAAGACCTTGTCTTTGAAAAAAAAAAAAAAGTGCTCACTTGGGCAGCGCATATACTAAAATTGGAACAATACAGAGATTAACATGGCCCCTGTGCGAAAATGACGTATAAATTTGTGAGGTGTTCGATATACAGAAAAAAAAAGGAAAAAAAAGTACCAGACTGACTGGTGGTGTCTCTCATGTCTCTCAACCTCTCTTCCTCCCAAGAGGCCAATGCTGATTAAAAAAGCTTCTGCTTAAGTCACTGGCCCACATCTGTGCTGTGCTGGGCACGCACAGTGGCCCCCTTGCCTCAAGCTCATTTCCTCCTGTGTGATGTGACTCTAACCTAGTTCATGATCTGACCTCACCTCCTTCGACTCTCCTTGTTCCTTGTTTCTCATGAACCCCACTGGCTGTCCTCCTGTCCCTTCAGTAGCCAAGTTCATTTCTACCTCATGACTTTTGCATGTGCTGTTCCCTCTGCCTAGAACACTCTTCCTGTGGTGGTTCCAACTCATCCTTCAGGCCTCAACTCAAATGCCACCTCCTCAGAGAGACTTTCCTGATCACTCTGTTTAGAAGAAACAGAGGTATGAAGAGACTGAGCATAATTGTCAAAAGTTGTACAGCTGGCTTATTGGTGAGATTTTGAATTATGTTACCTTATTATGTGCTTATACTTCTAAATTTTTTCTACAATGGTGATGTATTCCCTGTGTGAATTTCTTAAAACTCAATTCAAATTAAAACCAAATTAAAACCAAATGAATTAAAACCAAATTCAGGCTGGGCATTGAGGCTCATGCCTGTAATCCCAGCACTTTGGGAGGCTGAGGCGATAGGATCACTTGAGCTCGGGAGTTCAAGACCAGCCTGGGCAACATAGTGAGACTCCATCTCAACAAACAATTTTAAAATTAGCCAGGAGTGGTGGCATGCACCTATAGTATCAGGTACTCAGGAGGCAGAGGTAAGAGGATGTCTTAAGGCTAAGAGTTGGAGGCTGGAGTGAGCTATGATCACACTACTGCACTGCAGCCAGGACAACAGAGCAAGACTGGACTCCTAAAAAAAACAAAAAACAGGTTGGGTGTGGTGGCTTACGCCTGTAATCCCAGCACTTTGGGAGGCCAAGGTGGGTGGATCACGAGGTCAGGAGATCGAGACCATCCTGGCTAACACGATGAAACCCTGTCTCTACTGAAAATATTTTTAAATTAGCTGGGCTTGGTGGTGGGTGCCTGTAGTCCCAGCTACTCAGGAGGCAGAGTTTGCAGTGAGCCAAGATTGCGCCACTGCACTCCAGCCTGGGTGACAGAGCGAGACTCCGTCTCAAAACAAAAACAAAACAAAACAAACAGAAAAATCAAAAAAGAAAGACCTCAATTTTTGTTGTCGTTGTTGTTGTTTTGAGATGGAGCCTCACTCTGTTGCCCAGGCTGGAGTGCAATGGCACAATCTCAGCTTACTGCAACCTCCGCCTCCCAGGTTCAAGCGATTCTTCTGCCTCAGCCTCCTGAGTAGCTGGGATTACAGGTGCCCACCACCACGCCTGGCTAATTTTTGTGTTTTTAGTAGAAACAGGGTTTCTCCCTGTTGGCCAGGCTGGTCTCAAACTCCTGACCTCAGGTGATCCGCCCACCTTGGCCTCGAAAAGTTCTGGGATTACAGGTGTGAGCCACCACACCCAGCCAAGACCTCAAATTTAAAATGAATTAAGAGCCAATTCTGAGAGAATATGAATGAGTGTCTGGGCTCTGTTTCTCAAGCCTCCTGGGTCAGGATAAGATCCTAGCATTCTGCATCCTCCGGGATTTCCTTACTGCCCGCTTTCTCACACCTTTCCGTCTGACCATCGTCCCTCTTGGCTCTGAATCAGAAGCCTGAAAACAAAGCATAGGTCCACAATCCACTCTGATCATCAGCCGCCCCTTCCCTACAGATGTTTCTCATCTGCAAAATGGGAATAATGCCGGGTGCGGTGGCTCACGCCTGTAATCCCAGCACTTTGAGAGGCCGAGGAGGGAGGATCACTTGAGGTCAGGACTTTGAGACCGGCCTGGCCAACATGGTGGAGACCCATCTCTACTAAAAATACAAAAATTAGTTTGGTGTGGTGGCGTGCACCTGTAATCCCAGCTACTTGGAAGGCTGAGGCAGGAGAATCACTTGAACCTGGGAGGCGGAGGTTGCGGTGAGCCAGGGTTGTGCCACTGCACTCCAGCCTGGGCGACAAAATGAGACTCCGTCCCAGAAACAAAAGGGATAATAGAAGACCTACTTCACGGGGATTCAGCATGATGGGACTGAAAAACATTTGGCCGAAGGAAGACCATTGCTGTGTGAGAACCGTACTGCGTGGTGAGTTTGGAATCAGATAAACTCTGGATCAAAGGCCAGCTCACTGTGTGATCTCAGGCAACTCAATCTCTGAGCCTCACTCTCCCTGTAAAATAAAGATAATAAAAATATCTACTGAGCTCTTTAGAATGCCCTTCGCTAGAAAGAAGCGGATAATAAAACTCCAGCGTGCTTTACTGGAACAGGCTCCGTTGGCTCCCCACATAGGACATTTCTAGGACTGGGTAGCAGGAGATCCAGCAGCCTGGTGATCTCATCCTGGAGTCAGGCTTTTTCCATGTCTCCGTCCACAGTGTTGGTTTCATCCTCAGGCTGGTCCTCCTCGTGACCGCAGGATGACTGCCAGGAGCTGTCAGGGCCACGGGCATCCTCTTTCATGTCCAGCAGGAAAATGCATTCACTTCCAGGCCATCTTCCTGGAAGAACGAGGAAGAACTTTCCCAGAAGTGTCTGGCAAACTTCTCTCCACTTCTCATTAGCCCGGGGTAGCTCAGAGGCCCATTCCGGAACCAAACTCTGGCAAAAAGATGCAAGTCTCATGATTAGCTTAGACTCATTGGTTCCAGTGCCTGTGGCTGGGCTGGGATCATTGTCAAGGAGTCAGTCAACAACATTGTCCTCTCTATCTGCCTCGAATGGTTACTGGGAGAAGAAAATGAGATCATGCTTGCAGAGTGTAGCACACAGTAGGCGCTCAACAAATAGTAGCTTTTATGACTATTACAGGCTGAGTATCCCTCATTCGAAATGCTTGGAACAAGAAATGTGTCAGAATTCAGATTGTTTTGGATTTTGGAATATTTGCATTATATTTACCAATTGAGCATTCCTAATCTGAAAATCTGAAATCCAAAACGCTCCAGTGAGCATTTCTGTTGAGCATCATATCAGTGCTTAAAAAGTTTGGGATTTTGGCACATTTCAGATTTCAGATTTTCAGATTAGGGATACCCAACCATATTATTATTATTTTCTTTTTTGAGGCAGGGTCTTGCTCTGTCTCCCAGGCTGAATACAGCAGTGTGATCTTGGCTCACTGCAGCCTCAATTTCCCAGTCTGAAGTTATCCTCCTGCCTCAGCCTCCCTAGTAGCTAGCTGGGACCACAGGCGCCACCACACGGGGCTAATTTTGTTTAGTTTTTGTAGAGGGGAAGTCTCACTATGTTTGCCAGGCTGGTCTTGAACTCCTGGACTGAAACGATCCTCCTGCCTGGGCCTCCCAAAGTGCTGGGATTATAGACATGAGCCACCGTACCCAGCCTTCAACAGTATTCTGGTTATTATCAACATCACCATCATCTTTTGGGGGCTTTGACCTCAGGCAGCCTCTGATCAAATTCCAGTTTCTCCACTTCTTAGCTGTGCGGCCTTATGCAAGTTGCTGAGCTTCAGTTCCACCCTGTAAAATGGGAATGATAAGTGCTCCTATCTCTTGTCATTACTGTGTGGCAATAGTTAATGCTCCGTATGTGCTGATAATGCATTCTTTGGCCTTCCCACTGGGAATTTGGGTGGCCTTTTCCCACCCTCAGTAGATGTGGTTCAGGTGAGGGAGACTCTCCATTCTGTTCCAGAAGTGGGCACATTCTCCTCACTTGGATTCTTGAATCCCTCAGGTCAATATGATTGGCTCAGGGAGCCAGGGAAAGAGAGCCTCTCTATCCTCTAGAATTGCTGGCTGGAACAGTGGAAGCTAAGAGCTGCTGGAAACCATCTTGGGGAGAGCTGGCTTGAAGTGGAGCCAACAAGAGGGGAAGCAGAGATGAGAGATGGAGAGGCAGAGGGCCGTTGACTCTGTTGAGCTCCTGGATCCAGCCATGCCTGAATCGGATTTACCACTGGACTTTTCATTATGTGAGCCAATACGTTCCTTTTTTTTTTTTTTTTTTTTTTTTTTTTTGGAATAAGCCAGTTTGAGGCAGGGGTTCTGTCACTTGCAGTGATGTGTGTGGAGTCTAGTCCAGACCAGCCAGGATGGGGAATTAGAAAAGGAAATAGTCCTCTGAGGGCAGAATGATGCCCACCTAAATCAGCTTGGTATTCCAAGAGCTTTGCCCAGGCCAATGCATAGAATGGAACTCTAGACGCATCAGGAGTTAAAAGCATAAGTAGGCTGGGCCTATTTATGCCCTATAATCCCAGCACTTTAGGAGGCCTAGGTGGGAGGTTTGCTTCAGCCCAGGAGTTCAAGAGCAACGACAACAGCCTGAACAACATAATGAGACCCCCATCTCTGCAAAAGCAAAAATAAAAAATTAGCTGCGCATGGTGGTGTGCACCTGTAGTCTCAGCTACTGGGGAGGCTGAGGTAGGAGGATCGCTTGAGCCCAGGAGTTTGACACTGCAGTGAGCCACTGCACTCTAGCCTGGGTGACTGGGCAAAACCTCATCTCTAAAAGTAAAAAAAATAAAAATAAGAACACAAACAGAGTCTAGTGAGTATCCCTCCAGACTTCTTCTCTGTGCTTATAATAGTCATATACAGACACAGAATAATATTTTTACAAAAATGGAAGCACACTCTACATTTTCAGTTCAAACGCTACCTCTCCAGTGACCACCTCATCTGAAGTGGCTCCACCTCCATCATGCTTTCTGGCATGCTGGCATGTTTCACTCCCTAAATTAACTTATTCAGAGCAGACATTTTTCTCTGTTTGCCATTGCTGTGTCGCCAGTGCCTTTCACAGACTGGCCAAGTATCCAATACACATTTGTTGAGTAAGTATCACTCTGTAGTTTGTGTGTTTGTTTTAACTTGTAGGGAAGTAGACACGAATCTGTTTTGACCTTTCAGACAAATGCATGGAGATCTATTGATTGGATGGGCCACGCTTGTTTCTCACACTTCGTTGAAAAATTGGGGGTGAAAAAAGCTGGGAGTGAAAAAATGGCCAAACAAACCAAAAGAAGGGTGAGTCATTCCTTCCTCCCCCAAAAACACAGAGGAGGGGAGGAAGAAGGAGGACCGCCCCTTCCCGCCCCAATAAAGCCTTTAACAGGCCCATCCTGATTCACAGGGAGTGGACTTGGTTTCCTGTTCAAGAATTTCCAAGGCAAAAACAGCCCTCAAACACATAAAGATGAGGTTGGGAAATAACTCATTGATGGTCTCGACTCTGGAGGGCAAAGTTGTTTATTAAGCTCCCGACCCTCAAAGGGAATGAACTGAAATTTTTGTCTTGATTATAAAAGTAGTATTCCAGCCTGGGCAACAAGAGCGAGACTCCATCTCAAAAAAAAAAAAAAAAAAAAAAAAAAAAAAAAAATTGGCTCATCACTATGAAAAAGCATTTTCAGAGAATACAGAAAAGTGTGAGGAATAGAATAAAAAACAATAATAATTTTGGAGCATTTTGTAAATTAGCCCATAGATTTTTTTTTAATGCATACACGTGCACTTAATTCTAAAGTGAATCTGTGCTATGTTTTTATTTAACAGTAACCGTAAGATTTATTGAGTATGTACAATGCATATGCTAGTTGCTCTCTGTGTATTAATCCATTTTATATTTACAGTAGTCCTGTGTGATAAGCACTATTATCAACTCCATTTTATAGATGGGGAAACTGAGGCACAGAGAGTTTAAGTGATTTACCCAAGATCACACAGCTGTAGGTGGCCAAGCTGGAATTCAGAAATAAGTAATCTGGCTTCAAGGCCCATGACCTTAACCACTGCACTACATTGCCAAGGCAGAGCAGAGGCCCCTCCCAAGTTAATATCCATAGATAGGAGTTATCCTTTTTAGTGCCTGCACTTATTCTTCTATTACTAGATAATTGTTTTTTTTCTAGTTTCCCCCTACTAGGAAATAGAGAGAAACTTCCCTTTTGGTTTTTAAATTAGACAAGAAAACATGTGGTTAGATGTCACCACAACTTGTACTTTTTTTTTTTTTTTTTTTTGAGAAGGGGTTTCGCTCTGTCACCCAGGCTGGAGTGCAGTGGTGTGATCACAGCTCACTGCAGCTTTGCCCTCCCAGACTCAATCTATTCTCCCACCTCAATCTGTTCCCCCACTTCAGCCTTCTGAGTAGTTGGAACTGCAAGCGCACACCACTGTGCCTGGCTATTTTTCTTTTCTGTAGACACGGGGTCTCACTGTGTTGCCCAGGCTGACAACTGGTATTTCTAACCCAGGAGAAGCAATGAAGGGCTCAGCCCTACTTTGAAGCGATCACCCCATTATGCACATATATATTGACTGGGGGAGGTTATTTTACTTAAGAAACATCCATGAAGTACTTATATACCAGACATGGCTTCAAGAATTTCTGAATAGGCCAGGCACAGTGGCTCACACCTGTAATCCCAACACTTTGGGAGGCCGAGGCGGGCGGATCATGAAGTCTGGAATTTGAGACCAGCCTGGCCAACGTGGTGAAACCCCATCTCTACTGAAAATACAAAAAATTAGCTGGGTGTGGTGGCGGGCTCCTGTAATTCCAGCTACTTGGGAGGCTAAGGCAGGAGAATTGCTTGAACCCAGGAGGCAGAGGTTTCAGTGCAGTGAACTGAGATCACGCCACTGCACTCCAGACTGGGCAACAAGAGTGAAACACCGTCTCAAAAAAAAAAAAGAACTTCTGAATATTAGCTCACTTCACCCAAAAATAATACTCTGAAATACATACCAGGGAAACTGAGGTACAAGGAGGTTAACTTGCCCAACATGACAGAGGCAGTAAGTGGCAGTGCTGAGATCTGAACCCCGGAAACTTGGCTCCAGTGTCTGGATTCTTAACTCCTAATCAACCTCTCTGTCTACCCCTTGGCCCAAGAGACCTGGCCAGCCCTGGGGTACTCAAAGCAAATCCACTTTCAGCTGAGGACTGAAGGCAGCAAAGTGAATATATCTATTTTTCCTTTTAAGTGAGACTCATATATTAGCTCCCAGTTCTGTAGGTCCTAAGTTCATGCAGGCTCTGCTGTGCTCCATGTTCAGGGCATAACATGGCTGAAGCAGAGATGTCAGCTCACTGGAGTCCTCATCTGGAGGCTCTGGGAGGAACTGGCTTTTCAGATTGTTGACAGAATTCAGTTCCTTGCAGTTGTAGAACTGAAGCCCCCATTTCCTTACTTGCGATTCCCTCTGCAATTAGAAGCTTCCTGCATTCCTTGTCCTGTGGACCCTTCTACATTTTTATTTATGGCAGATATTTTAACTGTCCCACAGATTTGTCTTGAATAAGAAGCAAAGAGATGGGAAAACCCCTTAGCAACAGGTGCGTAATGGGACTTTTTTTTGTTTCCGTTTTGGTTGAGGGCTCCCTGCTGGGGTACTTGGCTCTCTCTAGGGACAGCTGAACCGTCTGCTGAGTTAGAAAAGCGGAGACTTCCCCAAACCAGCCTATGAACCCTTAGCTCATCACCTGTCTTGAGGGTGTACCAGGAAGACTTGAGGATTACTGAGGGGAAAATAGAGGTTATGGAGAAAGTTTCCCCTTCATTGAAAATGCCTGGGCCGGGTGTGGTGGCTCACGCCTGTAATCTCAGAACTTTGGGAGGCCGAGGTGGGTGGATCACCTGAGATTAGGATTTCATGACCAGCCTGGCCAACGTGGTGAAACCCCATCTCTACCAAAAATACAAAAAATTAGCTGGGCATGGTGGCAGGTGCCTGTAATCCCAGCTACTTGGGAGGCTGAGGCAAGGAGAATCGCTTGAACCCAGGAGGCAGAGATTGCAGTGAGCTGAGATCATGCCATTGCACTCTAGCTTGGACAACAAGAGCGAAACTCCGTCTCAAAAAAAAAAATAGTCTGCAAAAATAAAAAAAATAAAAAATAAATAAAGGGCCAGGGACAGTGGCTCACTCCTGTAATCCCAGCACTTTGGGAGGCTGAGGCTGGCAGATCCCTTGAGCCAAAGAGTTCAAGACCAGTCTGAACAACATGGTGAAACCCTGTCTCTACAAAAAAAAATACAAAAATTAGCCAGGCACAGTGGTGTGTGCCTATAGTCCCAGCTACTCAGGAGGTTGAGGTGGAAGGATCACCTGAGCCTGGGAGGTTGAGGCCAAAGTGAGCAGTGATTGTACCACTGTACTCCAGCCTGGGTGACAGTGTGAGACCCTGTCTCAAAAATTAAATTAAATTAAAAAATTAGAATAAGAAATAATTTAAAATTCTGAAAAACATAAAATAAAAAAGATAGTTTCCTTGGGGTTTTCTGTGCTACTGCAGACACAGCACATGGTAGGTGCTTAATCCATACTTAATGATTTATGTCAGGTGCTAGTCTAGGTACTAGACCCCCAGTGAGCCTAATGGGGATGACAGGTCACAAGGAGGTAAATTTGAAAAAGAAACAACATTGTGCTAAGTGAAAGAAGCCAGTCATAAAATGCCACATATTTTATTCCACTTACATGAAATGTTCAGAATTGGTAAATCCATAGAGACAGAAAATAAAGCAATGATTGCCAGGGGATGGGGCAGTGGGGAGTGACTGCTGATAGGTGCAGAGGCTCTTGTTGGGGTGCCGGAAATGTTTGGGAATCAGATAGTTGTGATGGTTGCATAACATAGTGAATACACTAAAGCCACTGAATTGCACGTGTTAAATGAAGTTTTTGTTATATGAATTATATTTCAATATTAATTTAATTTAATTAAATTAATTTATTTATTTTTTGAGACAGAGTCTTGCTCTGTCACCCAGACTGGAATGTGGTGGTATGACCTTGGCTCACTGCAATCTCCACCTCCTGAGTTCAAGTGATTCTTGTGCCTTAGACTCCCAAGCAGCTGGGATTATAGGTGTGCACCAATACACCTGGCTAATTTTTGTATTTCTAGCAGAGACGGGGTTTTGCCATGTTGGCCAGGTTGGTCTCGAACTCCCTACCTCAAGTGATCCACTTGCTTTGGCCTCCCAAAGTGTTGGGATCACAGGCATGAGCCACCATTCCCGGGCCATATTTCAATAATAATTTCAAATATGTTTTTTTAAAAAAGGACAAAACAGGGTAACTTCACATAATAGGTACCATGAGGACAAGAGAGTGAAATGCTGGAAGACGCAGTGGCTGGCTGGGGCAGGTGGGAGACTGCCTCAGTCAGGGTGCTTCCATTGTATGGGATCTGAATTATGACTAGGAGGCAGCTCTATGTATATCTAGAAGGTGATAGACAAAGGAACAGCAAGTGCAAAGTTCCTGAGGTGGGGACTCAGGAACTCATCCAAGCATGGCATGTTCAAGGAGCAGATAAGTGAGTTGGGACGCAGAGGAAAAGGGACAAGAGACCCCTGCAGGGAAAGGGAGCTGACCAAACAGGGCCTTGCAGACTGCCAAGAGGAGTTTGGGTTTTGTCTGCAGTAAAATGGGGAGCCATGGGATGATTTTGAGCAGAAGAGTAACATGATCTGAAACATACTTCAAAAAGACTGCTTGGGCCAAGCACTGTGGCTCATATCTATAATCCCCGCTCTTTAGGAGGCTGAGGCAGGAGGATCACTTGAGACCAGGAGTTCAAGATCAGCCTAGGCAACATAGCAAAAATAAAATAAAACAAAAAGTTATTTTATTTTTCTACAAAAAATAAAATAAAACAAAAAATTACCCAGGAATGGTGGCATGCGCCTATAATCCCAGTTACTCAGGAGGCTGAGGTAGGAGGATGGCTTGAGCCTGAGAGGTTGAGGCTGCAGCGAGCTGTGATCCCACAACTGCACTGTAGCCTAGGCAACAGAATGAGACCCTGTCTCTCAAAAAAGAAAGAAAGAAAAAAGAAAGAAGGAAAGACTGCTTGCACTGTCATTGTAAGGTAAATACAGCTACAGACATACATTTTGGTCAAAGATAGACCACAAATACAATGGTGGTCCCATGAGGTTATAATATGGTATTTTTACTGTGCCTTTTTTGTGTTTAGATATGTTTAGACACACAAAAAGTTGTCACTGTGTTACCATTGCCTGCAGTACCCAATACAGTAACATGCCGTATGGGTGTGTAGCCTACAAGCAATAGGCCATACCATAAAAGCCTGGGTGTGTCATAGGTGACACCATCTGGGTTTGAAGAAGTCTGCTCTAGGATGTTCACGTCGAGATCACCTAACGACATATTTCTCACAACGGATTCCTGTCGCTAGGCGATGCATGACTGTGGCAGACAGGTAGGAGTAGAAGCAGAAAATGTAAGTAAATCCCTTTGACACTGTGCTTGTGACCTGCAACACTCAGTAATTGCCAGTCATCTTTCATAAGCTAGAAACAGGCCAGCTTGTCATATTTATTTAAACACAGAAAGTCAAGGCCCTGGGTATTTTGATCTTTCTGTCTTGATGCTGCCTCACCTCCCTGTTCTGAGTCACCAGCCCTGTGGATTCTTCCTCTTCCACCCTCACCCCTTTGTGTCCTCCACACTGTCCCCACCCTAAGACCTGATGACCGATAGAAACACTTGCTTCCTTGGCTTACCTTTTATCTTTCCCCCTTTAAAAAATATCATAGTTTTGGCCGGGTGCAGTGGCTCATGCCTGTCATTCCAGCACTTTGGGAGGCCGAGGCAGGAGGATCACTTGCACCCAGGAGTCTGAGGCCAGCCTGGGCAACATAGTGAGACCCTGTCTCTATTTTTAATTTTTATTTATTTATTTATTTTTGAGACGGAGTCTCGCTCTATTGCCAGGCTGGAGTGCTGTGGTGCAATCTTGGCTCACTGCAACCATCGCCTCCCGGATTCAAGCAATTCTCCTTCCTCAGCCTCCCGAGTAGCTGGGACTACAGGTGTGCACCACCACGCCCAGCTAATTTTTGTATTTTTAGTAGAGACGGGGTTTCGCCATATTGGCCAGGATGGTCTCAGTCTCTTGACCTCATGATACACCTGCTTCAGCCTCCCAAAGTGCTGGGATTACAGGCGTGAGTCACTACACCTGGCCTATTTTTATGTTTTTTTAATCATATTTTTGCTTATTTCAAATGATATGTCATTTGCAGAAAAAAATTATAAGCAAAAGGAAAAACAATACCCATGATCCACAATTGAGAAATAACCATTATCAAAACAACATTTCAATATGTTATTCCTGTCCTTTTTTATTTTTTGGTTTAAATTTTATTTGTATTGAGGTCATACATGCACATAAGTTGAAGAGTCAAGTTTTCTAAAAATAGGAATCCCCACTTCACTCTCTCCTCTCATTTCTGCCTCCCCAGAGACAACCACTTTGAGCTGATTTTTTGGGTATTTAACTCCATGTCTTGGAATAACATGCTTCTATTTCCACTTCTTAATTTTTCTATTTTCAGTAAAATCTGCTTTCCCACTCTGGGCAATAAGGGTTCTGCCCTCTTTCCCTCCCCTCACCTGCCCAGCACATGCAGAGACCCTTGCCATCCTTTATTCTCTCAATATACTTACATGGTTATTCTTGTGAGATTGATATTTACTGTCTACAATTATTGTGACCATGTAAATGCCATTCACAGCTGAGCTCTATGGTAAACTATGATGACCTTTACTTTTCTCCTTTTCTGCAACTTTTCATTTTTCTTTTCTTCTTCTTCTTCTTTTTTTTTTTGAGACGGAGTCTCCCTCTGTCGCCCAGGCTGGAGTGCAGTTGTGCGATCTAGGCTTAATGCAACCTCCACCTCCCAGGTTCAAGTGATTCTTCTGCCTCAGCCCCCCAAGTGGTTGAGATTACAGGTGTGTGCCACCACGTCCAGTCAAAACTATGATTTTTTTTTTAAAGGGAGAAAGAAAAAAAGTAAGCCAAGGAAGCAAGTGTTTCTATCAGTCACGAGGTCTTAGGGTAGGGACAGTGGGGAGGACACAAAGCAGGTGAGGGTGAAGGAGGTTTGAACTCCTGACCTCAGGTGATCCACCCACCTCGGCCTCCCAAAGTGCTGGGTTTACAGCTGTGAGTCACTATGCACGACCTGGAATCTGCATTTTTTCACAAACTTTCTCAGAGAATTACACCTGACTCCACTGAATCCTACAAGCCCAGATTTTCTATTTTTGCTTAGTAATTCTAGTGCCTGTTATATGCTAAGTGGTCAGGGCCAGATTAAAATGTTAACATCCAAAGGTATTAAAGAAATTATGCCCCACCCTTTCCCATATATAAATCAACATGAAATGATAATAGATAACAAAAATACATGAAGAGGGCTGGGCATGGTGGTTCACGCCTGTAGTCCCAGCACTATGGGAGGCCAAGGCAAGCAGATCACCTGAGATTGGGAGTTCGAGACCAGCCTGACCAACACAGAGAAACCCCATCTCTACTAAAAATACAAAAGTAGCCGGATATGGTGGCATATGCCTGTAATCTCAGCTACTTGGGAGGCTGAGGCAGGAGAATCTCTTGAACCCAGGAGGTGAAGGTTGCAGTGAGCCGAGATTGTGCCATTGCACTCCAGCCTGGGCGACAAGAGTGAAACTCTGTCTCAAAAAAAAAAAAACCCTGAAGAGAAGTCCAACAGATCTTATTTTTCCTATGGTGTGGTGGGTAGGATAATGGCCCTCCAAAGATGGCCATGTGCTAATTGCTGGCCCCTGTGAATATGTTACAGGGCAAGGACGAATTAAGGTTGCAGATGGAAATAGGGTACTAATCAGCTGACTTTGAGATGGGGAGATTATTCTGATTATGTAGGTGGGTCCAATGTAGTCAGAAGGGTCCTAATAAGGGAAAGAGGGCCTGGGCGCAGTGGCTCATGCCTGTAATCCAAGCACTTTGGGAGGCCAAGGCAGGTGGATCACCTGAGATCAGGAGTTCAAGACCAGCCTGGCCAACATGGTGAAACCCCATCTCTACTAAAACTACAAAAATTAGCTGGTGTGGTGGCGGGCGCCTGTAACCCCAGCTACTTGGGAGGCTGAGGCAGGAATTGCTTGAATCCCAGAGGCGAAGGTTGTAGTGAGCCAAGATCATGCCACTGCACTCCAGCCTGGGTGACAGAGCGAGACTCAATCTCAAAAAAAAAAAAAAAAAAAAAAAAAAAAAAGGCTGGGGGGGTCCGGGGAAGAGGAAGAGGAAGACAAGAGAGTCAGAATCAGAAGTAGAGCATGGGGTGATGCAGTCCTTGGCTTTAAAGATAGGGAGTGGGCTATGAGCCATGGGATGCAAGCAGCCTCTAGGAGCTGGAAAAGGCAAGAAAGTTTATTCTCCCCTAGGGCCTCCAGAATGAATGTGACCCTGCCAACACCTTGATTTTAGCCCAGTGAAAATCTTTATCTTCTAACTTACAAAACTGTAAGATAATACATTTGTGTTGTTCTAAGCCAATTCTTTGCCATAAAGCTCTTAAAATATATCCCCTTTTGGTTCTGCTTCTCTGATTGAACCCTGACTGATATACCTGGTAACCAGTTTGATTCCCTGTTTAATAAAAGCATTAAGGATCAAATTATTGGCCAGGCGCAGTGGCTCATGCCTGTTATCCCAGCACTTTGGGAGGCTGAGGCAGGTGAATCACTTGAGGTCAGGAGTTTGAGACCAGCCTGGCCAATGTGGCAAAACCCCGTCTCTACTAAAAATACAAAAATTAGCAGGGCATGGTGGCACACGCCTATAATTCCAGCTACTTGGGAGGCTGTGGCAGGAATCGTTTGAACCCAGGAGGCAGAGGTTGCAGTGAGCCGAGATTGTGCCACTGCACTCCAGCCTTAGTGACAGAGTGAGACTTCGTCTCAAAAAACAACAACAGACCGGGCCTGGTGGCTCATGCCTGTAATCCCAGCACTTTGGGAGGCTGAGGCAGGAGGATCACGAGGTCAAGAGATCAAGACCATCTTGGCCAACATGGTGAAACCCTGTCTCTACTAAAAATACAAAAATTAGCTGGGTGTGGTGGCACATGCCTGTAGTCTCAGCTACTTGGGAGGCTGAGGCAGGAGAATTGCTTGAACTGGGAGGTGGAGGTTGTAATGAGCTGAGATCGTGCCATTGCACTCCAGCCTGGGCGACAGAGACTCTGTTTCCAAAAAAAAAAAAAAAATCCAAAGAAGAATGGTATTTCATGACATGTGAAAGTAATGCAAAATTCAAATTTCAGTATCCATAAAGTTTTGTTGGAACACAGCTATGCCTATTTATATTTGTATTATTTATGCTGCACGCAAACTAGAGTTGATTTGTTGCTACAGCGATCGTACGGCCCACAAAGACTTCAATATTTACTGTCCAACTCTTTACAGAAACTGGTCAGGGAGGGCTTCCCTGAGGAGGGGGACATTTAAGCTGAGACCTGAATGATGAGAAGACTGGAGGTAGTGGGCAGAGCTGTCTAGGCAGAGAGAAAAGACAGCAAAGGCAGTTTTCTCTCTAATCTTGTAACAGTCTTCTAAAGAAAAGTGTTATTAAGGAAAAAAAAATGAGGGGGCCCTGAGGCTCTGAGGGTGCTGTAGTCTCTCAGGGTCACGGAGACTGTAGGTCCTGAGGAGGGGTTGGGAACTAGCTCTGTCTGGCACCAGAATTTGTGGTACCATATGCTGGCCCCTTCTCGGCCTGACATAGCACAGGAGCCCAGAAACTGCATATTGAATGGCTTTATTTATCTTCCTCGGGGAAGGACCAGGGATTTTAGATTCATTCTCAGGAATAGGTGAGAAGAGCCAAGGACTCACCCATGGGCATGAAAGCATGTTCTCTGCAGCCTCATGGTTAGTGGTAGGCCCAGAAGAGGCCAAGGTCAGGAACTCCATGACCATCACAAAGCCCTCATCTGGCCTTGACAGCAGAATCTGTGGCAAGGGCAGTAGGCGAGACATAGGCTAGAGAAGAGCAGTGAATTCCAGCTATGTGGGGTTTCCAGCTTGGTGAATTCCAGTCATGTGGGGTTTATTGGTGCTGGTAGAAAACAGTAGCCTCAAGCCCTCAGTTGACAAGTGTGGCCAGAGAGAACCCCACTCTCAATCCTTTGTAGACCAGGTCATTCCCGCCAGGCTCTGTGCTAACAGAGAAGGGTAGGTTATTAGCCCCATTTAAGAGCCAGAGAAATTAAGGCAGTGGAGAGCAGCAGGGCTACTGGTTAAAAACACAGGCTCTGTGCCTGAATCCTAGCCTTGTCATTTGCTAGCTGTGGGAATGCAGGCAAGCGCCTTGATTTCTCTATGTCTGTGGATAATGATGATATCTACCTCAAAGCTAGGTAAAGAATTAAGGAAACAATAGCCCAACACCACACCCGCAGGAAGGAAGCAAGTTTATTATTACTCAAATATTGGTGGATCCTGATAACATTCTCTCAGTTAGCTTTAGCAATCTCAAGAGACCTTAGAGGATGGAGAACTCAAGGTTAGAGCCAGATTTCTTCTCTACCCAGTTCCTCGGGGCCAAACCCTCACACCATGCTTAAATCCTCTTTCAGACACCGTAGTCCATCAGCAAACCCTATCTTCAGTTATGCATCCAGGAGTCCAACCATTCCTGCCACTTCCTCGGTATTACTTTCATCCAAACTGCCATCAGCTGTCACCTAGATTATTGCAAAAGCCTCCTCACTGGCTTTGGGGCTTCCATCCTCTCTCTCTCGCCAACACCCAGTCAGCTCCCAGGCAGTAAGGCTCATGTTACTTCTCAGTTCAAAACCCTTCTGTGACTTCCTAACACACCTAGAATTAACTGATTTATGTACTCAATGATTATTTATTATTGAGTGTCTATTATGTGCCAGATACTGTTGTAGGCATTAAAGATAAAATGGAGAACAAAATAGACAAAAATGTCTGCATTCATGAAGCTTCCGTTCTCATGGAGGGAGATGGTTAATAAACAAGTGTATAAGTAAAACATACGGTGGGTTAGGTGTCATGTGGAAAAACAGTTTAGGGAAGGCGGGGGCCTTGGATTTTAAGTAGGGTGGTCAAGGAGGTCTAACACACAAGATAAGGGTTAAATAAAAGGCCAAACGTAGGAGAGGTGGGAGCCAAAGAGCCACCCAGAGGAAGAGCATTCTAGATAAAGGCTCAGCAAGTGCAAGGATGGAAGTATTCCTGGTGAGTCTGTGACAATAGTGGAAAGTGAAAGTGTGTGGGAGGGGAGATATAGAGCCCCATGTCCCCCTCCCACACACTTCAGAGGGGAAAAAGGGGGCAGGGTTGAGTCCTGTACATTCCCCAGGTTTTTTTTCTCTGATGGAGATTGGAAGCCATTGGAGGGTTTAAGCAGAGGAGTGATGAGTTAAGGGATCACTCCAGCTGCTGTGTGGAAATCCATAAGGAACAGGGGTGAGTCAGAGACCCTGAATGGAGCGTTGCAATTATCCAGATGAGATAGAGTGGCTTGGATCAGGAAAGGAGGTAGCAACAGAAGCGGTCAATAAAGTCCAAAGTCCTTACGATAGGGTCCCAGTCCTCCCGATGGGGGTCTCACCTACCCCTCCCACCTCACCTTGTTCCCTCCCCGCATCCCCACCCCACCGGCCACTGCTAGGCACATAGAAGGCATCTACTAAGCATGTGTTGAATCAATGAACTGCTTAATGAATGGTCCACCCCTAGATCATCAGCATCCATTTTAACGCTAGGCATATAGTCTGAATTCAATCCATGTTTACAGATGGAATGCTGCACTGTCCTGTCAAGTCCAGGCGGTTATTTCTTTCCACAGCCGAAGGAAACTGAGGCTCGGGTTGGGGAAGTGTCCCCCTGGGGTCTCTCAGCTTAGGCTACAGGCTGGGCATCCCTTTTCAAACTCTTTTAGCACTGGGCTAATCGTGCTTGCTTGCCCTCAGGGTGAGTCACAGTGACCTCACAGGAGTTTCCTCAAAACGTCCCCGGCCTGTGATGGGGAAAAGCCGGAATCTCTCGGGCCCAGGTGGTCATGTTGCCCAGGCCGGACAAGCTTCCCGAAAGCCCGGGGAGGGACTAAGAAACAATCCTCCCACGCGCTTTCTCCCACCCTCGGGCCACTGAGACAGACGCACAGAGGGCCGCCCCCGCGCGGCCGAGGCCCCACCTCCCGCTCGCCAGCCCGCGCCTCCAGCGGAAGCCGGAAGCAAAAGCGGGTCCTGCTAGCCCCGCAGCTCCGAACTCGGTGGTCCTGGAAGCTCCGCTGGATGGGGGAGAAGATGGCGGAAGAGGAGTGAGTGGGCTTTTTCCCGGGCGGCAGAGGCGGCGGGGCTGGGCCCCGGCGGGTGACAGCGAGCGCCTCAGTCCGCCCTCAGGCTCCGGAAGGCGGAGCTTCTTTTGCTGGTTGGCCAGGACTGACCAAGCTGGTGCCTACGAGCGGGGCGGGATGGGCGGGCCTGGGCCCAGGTGGGCCTTGCGTTCTCTTGGAGGTCGGTCCCTCGAGCTGGGAATCCGCCGCCCAGCGCCGGCCCTGAGAGCGGCCTTGCGGAAAATGCAAACCCATATTTACTTTCCCAGTTTTCGGTTATCTCATGGTTACTGAGCCCTCTTCCGCCTCCTCCAGGAAGTCGTCCGGGTTCTCCACACCCACGTCCTACGTAGCCAGTCGTCTCCTCCTCTGTAACGATCAGTTTTCATGTCTTTCTCCTTCACCAAGTTTCGTTCAGTCATTAACTGTTAGCCATCTACTCAATTCCAGGCCCTGGGCACATGGTAGGAAAGGAGGCCGACCAGGAGTCGCTCTCTGGGAGCTTCCATTCTAGTGGGAAAAGAAGACCATAATTAGTCAAGATGGTTTCAGATCGTGATTAATTAACCCTATTTATGCCTAGTGTTCTGTTATTGGAACACTAAGCATGTGGGAGTTATTTATATCCTACTGCTCAAGGTCATTGCCAAGGTCTGATTTTTCTCACATGTGTGCAATTCTAAAAATTGCAATCTCTGCCATGAATGGGTTAAGTGTTCCTAAGGAAGCAGAATAGAGTTAGGGTTGGGGAGTCCACTCAGGAAAAAGTGACATTCAGCAGAAGCTTGAATGACCAGAAGGAGGGGTAGGAGAAGTAACATTAGGTTCAAAAGGCCTGGTTGAAGAAAGGGTTTAGTGCTTTTGAGTGACAGGCAGCATAGCTGGTGTGTAGAGAGGAGGGGGGGTTAGCTGAACAAGGGGAGATAGGGAAGGACGATCTGTGTCCTCCAGGTACTTTTGGGCAAGTCCAAAAGTCATCTCCATACCTACAGGGCAGAGTCTGTTGCAGATTGTAGATGCCCTATCACTGTTTGTGGAATGAGTACGTGAAGATGAATAAGGAACCCCTTCATTGATACTGGACTCCTTCACCTGATAACTTTTCAAATATATTTCTTGGCCTATGGGGGTCATTTAATGTAATCAGATACTTACTGAGCAACTGCTCCGTCCCAGACACTAAACAGGGCCTCAGCAGCACAAAATGAAAGAGGCAATATAGCCCAGCGATTTCAAGTTTGGGTTTTCAGTTTGATTCTGCCGCTAACTGAGATGTTGGTGAAGCTTTGCAACCTCCCTGAGCCTTAGTTATGCATGGGTAAAAAAGGGAAAGTAATCATACCCAATCAGACATGTTATACCTATTAAATGAGAGGTAGTGTGTTACCTAGTTCCTGAAATGAAGCAGTGCTCAGAAAATACTAACTTTTATAGTCACAATTACAGTTATTATAACAGTATTGCACTAGTTCACAATCCCAGCACGGTGTGAAAGAGCTGTGGGAACATAAGCAGTGGAGTGGGTAAATTTGGGTGAGGTAAGATGGGGTAATAGGAGGTGACATTTGAGCCTTTTGAAATCTGAGAAAGATTTTGTAAAGTAGGGTAGGGCATGCCCAGATCAACCACTGGGCAAATTCAGGTGGCTTCTTCAACTTGCAGAAATAATGCAAGGAAAAGAATGTAAATTGGAGAAGCAAAGGTGCTAAGTAAACAATGTTGGACCTTGGAAAGTGATGAGACTCCAGTTCACCTCCCTTTTAATCCCCCAGTATTTGCCAAAGAGCAGGCAGCATTTCATGTCTCTACTAGCTCTAATTCCCTACCATTCCTGTCCTCTGTGGCTGCATTCAAAAGCACCAGAGGCCACTAGTAGTGCTGTGCAGCCAGGGATTTTCTTAGTAAGTTTCTCTCCAAGACCTGCCTGTTAGTTACAAGACTTGTGAATCCCATAAAATTCTTGGACAGCTGCTCTTTCTGGTGTGAGGTGTGTGAATTGATGTTCTGGGACCCTTTTCCATTATGTAATTATGCTTTTTATGTCCTCCAGGAGGTTCCCCAATACAACTCATGAGGGTCTCAATGTCACCCTCCACACTACCCTGGTTGTCACGACGAAGCTGGTGCTCCCGACCCCTGGCAAGCCCATCCTCCCCGTGCAGACAGGGGAGCAGGCCCAGCAAGAGGAACAGTCCAGCGGCATGACCATTTTCTTCAGTCTCCTTGTCCTAGGTGAATATGGACACTGTCATCCCCATCATCTGCCATCCCCAGTGTCTGTGTACTTGGTCTGTGTGTTTAACCCTGTCACTCCTCTTGACTGTGTCAAGTCTTCCTCCCATTTGGTTTTCATATCAAACACTGAGGGAACATGTTCAGTTTATAACATCGTAACAGGGAACTCTCTTCTTTATAAAATCATGGTGCTTAGCAAGTTCCGAAGAGCTCTTTTTTTTTTTTTTTTTTTTTTTTTTTTGAGATGGAGTCTCGCTCTATCGCCCAGGCTGGAGTGCAGTGGCTGGATCTCAGCTTACTACAAGCTCCGCCTCCCAGGTTTACGCCATTCTCCTGCCTCAGCCTCCCGAGTAGCTGGGACTACAGGCGCCCACCACCTCGCCCGGCTAGTTTTTTGTATTTTTTTTTAGTAGAGACGGGGTTTCACCGTGTTTGCCAGGATGGTCTCGATCTCCTGACCTTGTGATCCGCCCGTCTCGGCCTCCCAAAGTGCTGGGATTACAGGCTTGAGCCACCGCGCCCGGCCTCCCGAAGAGCTCTTAATGTAGTATCTTAGCCTTTGAAAGAAGGATTTAAAAAATTTTGGCCTAGAAAGAATCTTGAGGCCTGGCGCGGTGGCTCACACCTGACATCTCAGCACTTTGGAAGACTCAGGTGGATCACTTGAGGTTAGGAAATCAAGACCAGCCTGGCCAATGTGGTGAAACCCTGTATCTACTAAAAATACAAAATTAGTTGGGCGTAGTGGCACATGCATGTAATCGCAGTTACTCAGGGGGCTGAGGCACAAGAATCACTTGAACCTGGGAGGCAGAGGTTGCAGTTAGCCGAGATCACGCCACTGCACTCCAGCCTGAATGACAGAGCGAGACTCTGTCTCAAAAAAAAAAAGAATCTTGAACATCTAGTTTAATGAATTTCAGGTTCTGCTCAAAGGAGTATGCGCGTGTGCAGGGGAGGAAGGAGCAGGGGGTAGGGTGGCAGAAAGTGGGAGGAGTCAGATGGGAGAATATCTGACCCTCTGCTCCTAGCTTCAATCAGAGCAGCATTTTGTGTTCATATTTGTTAGACTTCCATGTGAATTTTATTTAGCGGTTTTGCTGCTGATTGAAAGAGCAGAAATCCTTGCCCTAGCACCCTGTTTTCCTTAACCTCTGTCATTCTCATTAACCATGGTCATGACTTTTGCCGTATCTGTGCACCACCTGTATGGTTAATTTAGTTATGTGCTATTTTTGTTTAAATGCATTCACTCTCTGAAAACCTCATTTTGGGCCAGGTGCGGTGTATCATGCTGGTAATGGTTGGGAGGCCGAGGCGGATGGATCACTTGAGGTCAGGAGTTCGAGACCAGCCTGGCCAACATGGTGAAACTCTGTCTCTACTGAAATTACAAAAATTAGCCGGGCATGGTGGTATGTGCCTGTAATCCCAGCTACTCAGGAGGCTGAGGCAGGAGAATTGCTTGAACCTGGGAGGCGGAGGCTGCAGTGAGCCAAGATCGTGCCACTATACTCCAGCCTGGGAGACAGAGTAAGGCACTGTCTTAAAACAGAAAAAAAAAAACAAAAAACTAATTTTGTTCAACCTTCTCTTTTAGTGTGTGAGGAAATTTCAGCATAGAGAAGTCAAGTGATTGTCATACTGGGCTAGTATAAGACTAGAGACTGATAACCAGGTTACCAGATAGCTGTCGAGAGGTTTCAATAAAAGACAAAAACTTAAATGCCTCCCAGAGTGCCTATAACTCCATCTCAAAAAACAAACAAAAAAGAAATCCAGTTGAAACTACACAACCACTTTTGATTAGCTAAGGAATAAATAGCTTTGAATTTGACCCAAGGTCAAATTTTTTTTTGTTTTTTTTGTTTTTTTTTTTGAGATGGAGTCTTGCTGTTGCCCAGGCTGGAGTGCCATGGCGAGATCTCGGCTCACTGCAAGCTCCGCCTCCCAGATTCACGCCATTCTCCTGCCTCAGCCTCCCAAGTAGCTGGGACTACAGGTGCCCACCACCACGCCCAGCTGATTTTTTGTATTTTTAGTAGAGATGGGGTTTCACAGTGTTGGCCAGGATGGTCTTGATCTGCTGACCTCATGATCTGCCTGCCTCAGCCTCCCAAAGTGCTGGGATTACAGGCGTGAGCCCCGCACCTGGCCTGTAATCCCAGCACTTTGGGAGGCCGAGGCGCGTGGATCATCTAAGGTCAGGAGTTCGAGACCAGCCTGGCTAACATGGTGAAACCCCATCTCTACTAAAAATACAAAAAATTTTAGCAGGACATGGTGGTGTGCCCCTGTAATCTCACCTTCTTGGGAGGCTGAGGCAGGAGAATCACTTGAACCCTGGGAGGCGGAGGTTGCGGTGAGCCGAGATTGCACCACTGCACTCCAGCCTGAGTGACAAGAGGGAAACCATCCCCCACCCCCCAAAAAAACAAAAACAAATTCTTGTTTGAAAGTGAAACAAACATTTCATTTGCTGCTTTTCTTTAATGATACCAAAGTCATATTCCTAATGAGATTAGATCTTTTCAGAAAGTTGAAAGGTGGAACTGTTTTTTTTTTTTTTTATTTCTCTGATGTGTATTAGGACTGTTTTTGAAGGAAAAGTATAACTTCTCTTACATTTATCTCTGGTAAGTGGTCAAAAATTTTAATAATACACTTGAGGCCAGCAGTTTGAGACCAGCCTGGGCAACGTACTGAGACTCTGTCTCTATAAAAAATAAAAGATTTTAATAATATAGTCTTTTTATTTGAAATCTTAGGACTCATCCCTGTCTGTCATAGTTTCAGAAACTTTTAAACCCATACTGAAAAAGTACACAGACCAGAAGTATACACTGGTAATTTTTTACCCTGTAAATGTAGTTGAATTCTATTTCTAGGGGATTACTTCAACAATGAAGGACTCTTTTTTGTTTTCTTTTTTCTTTTGCGATAGTAGTCGAAGACAAAGAAAATCATTTCTTTTCTTGATTAAGAAGTCTTCAGTAGCTGAAGTCTTCCTTCAGGATTGAGGAGTATTATTGGTCTATTTACATTGCTGTAAATTTGATATGTTAGACAATATAAAAGGTGGACCTGGAAAAAAAAAAAACAACTTTTGCAGTCACTTTTTTTTGTAAGGGAAATTGAAAAGTATAATAGGACTTTTAAGTAACTTCCAGGGTGTGGAGCATTTAAGATTAGCTGTACAAAAGACCGCAAAACAGGTTTCTATAATGTACCTTTTATACCAGGCAAAATCCTGCCCAGTGTTAATAGTATTATCTTTGGGGCCAGAAAGGCTGAACTGTATTTAATAGTCCTGTATATTTCTCTTGGATTGTCCTCTCCAAACGGATTATAAACCTAGACTCTAGAGTCACACCAATGTTAGGTGGGTTTCATTTTCACCTAATCAGATTCTTGATAGTTTATGAGTTACTGTCTCTGCTTATGTGGAGGTCAGCATGTATTAGCAGAATAGAATGATGCTTTCTTTTTAAGTAAATTTGAAGGCATTGTTTCCCTGTTGCATATTATTATTTATTTCTGGTTAGATATCCAAACACTGAGAATCTTTTTTTTTTTTTTTTCCCGAGATGGAATCTCGTTCTATTGCCCAGGCTGGAGTACAGTGGTGAGATCTCACCTCACTGCAACTTCCGCCTCCTGAGTTCAAGTGATTTTCCTTCCTCAGGCTCCCAAGTAGCTGTGGTTACAAGTGCCCACAACCACACCCAGCTGATTTTTGTATTTTTAGTAGAGATAGTGTTTCGCCGTGTTGGCCAGGCTGGTCTTGAACTCCTGACCTCAGATGGTCCACCTGCCTCAGCCTCCCAAAGTGCTAGGATTATAGGTGTGAGCCACCACACCCAGTTCAAACAATGTAAATCTGATAATGTTTTTAAAAATTACTGTTATTCGGTAACTTACTAATTCATGAATAAATGAACTCAAATGAATTAAGGTAAATTAGCCTATAGTTTATTCTAGACCTCAGAACTCCTGACCTGGAATTTATTTGCCACATTTGGTTACTCTTTTAGTTAATTCAAATGAAATGGTAACTTTTGTGTCCTCTAAGCACATCACAGGATTACAGTGTGTTCCTCTTTGTTGAGAAGGGATGACAAAACTCTGTAGTTACTTTTGACTTTTAGAAACTTGAAATCAGTCGACTTGCATTTAACTCTTATTGATCTTTGACTCCACAAGAAAAAATGGGGAATCATTGTTATTTACTTACACTAGATTAATAATTAACATTATTTGACACATACATTTTATGGGCCTTGAAACTTAATGGAGTTATTACAATTGATATGTGTTTTATATATTTTCCATAGTCATTACTCTAGGCATGAAAAATTGGAAGCACACCCTCCATACCACACAGTTTTTGCCCTTTCTTGCTCGGTTTTTTTCCAAGTGTACTTGAAAACGTGCTTGTTTTTGTGTATACAGATGTATGTTCATAAGCACATACACAAACACAAATAATACATGTTTGGAGTTGCGAATTTGTTTTCACATAAATGGGGTCCTATAACTTGCCTTTTCATCTCACAGAATGTCTTGGAGATCATTGTGTTGGTGTTTTTTTTCTGTCTACCTCATTCTCCGGCCTCAGCCTCCCGAGTAGCTGGGACTACAGGCGCTGCCACCTCGCCCGGCTATTTTTTGTATTTCTTAGTAGAGACGGGGTTTCACCGTGTTAGCCAGGATGGTCTCGATCTCCTGACCTCGTGATCCGCCCATCTCGGCCTCCCAAAGTGCTGGGATTACAGGCTTGAGCCACCGCGCCCGGCCCACATTTACAATTTTGAACACTTTAAAATGTACAGTTCAGCAGCATCTAGTACATTCACAATGTTGTGCAGCCATCACTACTATCTACTTTCAGAACATTTTCTTCACCCCAAAAGAAAACCCATTAAAAGCAGTCATTTCCCATCCCTCCCTCTTCTAGTCCTTGGCAACCACTATTCTGCTTTCTGTCTCTAGGAATTTGCCTATTTAGAATACTTCGTATAAATGAAACCATTTATATGTGGTCTTTTGTGTCTAGTTTCTATTACTTAGCATAATGTTCTCAAGATTCATGTTATAGCATATATTAGAATTGCATTCTTTTTTATGGCTGAGTAATATTCCACTGTATGGATATACCACATGATGTTTATTCATTCATCAGTGAACATTTGGATTGTTTCTACCTTTGGGCTATTGTGAATACTTCTGCAGTGAACATTTCTGTACAGGCTTTTGTGTGGATAAATGTTTTTATTTCTTTTGGATATATACCTACAAGTGGAATCGCAGAATCAAATGGTTACTCTGTGTTTAACTTTCTCAGAAACTAGCAAATGTTTTCCACAGGGGCTGCACCATTTTACAAGGGTTCCAATTTCTCCATGTTCTTGCCAACACTTATTTTCTGGTTTAAAAAAAAATGATAGACTGGGTGTGGTGGCTTATACCTGCAATCTCAGCACTTCGGGAGGCTGAGGTGGGCAGATCACTTGAGGCCAGGAGTTCGAGACCAGCCTGGCAATATGGCGAAACCCTGTCTCTACTAAAAATACAAAAAAATTAGGTGGGCGTGGACGTGGTGGCATACACCTGTAATCCTAGCTATTTGGGAGGCTGAGGCACTAGAATCATTTGAATCTGGGAGGTGGAGGTTGCAGTGAGCTGAGATCGCACCACTGCACTCCAGCCTGGGTGACAGAGCGAGACTCTGTCTCAGGGGAAGAAAAAACGTATAGCTATCCTAGTGGATATGAAATTGATTTTTTTTTGTTTTTGTTTTTGTTTTTGTTTGAGATGGAGTCTTGCTCTGTCTCCCAGGCTAGAGTGCAGTGGCATGATCTTGGCTCACTGCAGCCTCTGCCTCCTGGGTTCAAGTGATTCTCCTATCTCAGCCTCCCATGTAACTGGGATTATAGGTGTGCACTACCACACCCTGCTAATTTTTGTGTTTTTAGTAGAGATGGCATTTCACCATGTTGGCCAGGCTGGTCTTGAACTCCTGACCTCAGGTGATCTGCTTGCCTCGGCCTCCCAAAGTGCTGGGATTACAGGTGTGAGTCACTGCACTCACTGTATTTTTTTAAAAAATCTTACATGTCCTTCCAGTGAATCATTGTATTTTGATTTTAGTTTCCCTAGTGACTATTGATGTTGAGCATCTTTTGTCTATTCATGTCCTATGCCCATTTAAAAGCTGTGGTGTTTGGCTGGGCGTGGTGGCTCACACCTGTAATCCCAGCACTTTGGGAGGCCGAGGCAGGCGGATCACGAGGTCAGAAGATCGAGACCATCCTGGCTAATACGGTGAAACCCCGTCTCTACTAAAAAATACAAAAAATTAACCAGGCATGGTGGCAGGTGCCTGTAGTCCCAGCTCCTCTGGAGGCTGAGGCGGGAGAATGGCGTGTACCCGGGAGGCAGAACTTGCAGTGAGCCGAGATTGTGCCACTGCACTCAAGCCTGGGCGACAGAGCAAGACTCCGTCTCAAAAAAAAAAAAAAAAAAGCTGTGGTGTTTGTCTCTTGGCTGTTGAGTTTAAGAGTTCTTTATATATTGTGGATACTACACCCTTATTAGATACATGATTTGCAAATATTTTCTCCCCTTCTATGGATTGTCTTTTCTGACTTTATTCTTTTTAATGGCTGAAAGCTATTACTTGGCATTGATGAACCTTGTATTTACCTCTTTCTGTAGTAGACAGTTCCCCACTTTGCTCTTAAAGCTGCAAAGAGTTGGCCGGGCGCGGTGGCTCACGCCTGTAATCCCAGCACTTTGGGAGGCCGAGGCGGGCGGATCACAAAGTCAGGAGATCGAGACCACGGTGAAACCCCGTCTCTACTAAAAATACAAAAAATTAGCCGGGCGCGGTTGTGGGCGCCTGTAGTCCCAGCTACTCGGGAGGCTGAGGCAGGAGAATGGCGTGAACCCGGGAGGCGGAGCTTGCAGTGAGCCGAGATCGCGCCACTGCACTCCAGCCTGGGCGACAGAGCAAGACTCTGTCTCAAAAAAAAAAAAAAAAAAAAAAAGCTGCAAAGAGTTGTTTGATCTGTGTATGAGAATAACTTAAATTTTTAAAAATCTAGCTTGGTACAAAGGAAGAGCAGAAACTGGTTCAACTCTCTTGGTCTATTTTCTGTCCACTTATGTGCTTATTTGCCTTTTTTTGTTTTGTCTAGACATTGAGCATGTTCATTAGTCACATGTTATGTTTATGCACTGGAACTTTTTTCTTGCCCTTAGTATTTAATGTAGGATTTCTAACTAGGTTAAATATTTATATAAAAATAACACCACAGATTGATAGTTTAAAGCGCAAAATGAAAAGAGGACAAAATGTCTACATTTACAACACTCTGGCCACCTGGTGCTTTTTGGTGGGATTAAAGAAACCTCATTTGTCAGTGCAGCCTCTGAGTGTGACCAGTTAACAGCCATGTGGATTGTTTAAACAGTTCCTTGAAAAAAATAACAAAATTGATTTTAGTCCTGTTAATAAATACTGGGGTTGATGAGCTGGTATACTATCTAGGTGCCCAATAAAAGAAAGAGACATGCATACTAACATTTGGATTAGGAAATTACATTCAGGAATAATTTTTGTGAAATACCTTATTTTTTTGGGTGGGGGGCAGAAATATCCCTTTCAAGTCATTTTATTTTACATCTTCTTATTTTCTTTCATGACAACACCTCTGTGAAGAAAGTTAGACATTATTGTATTTTGGAGGTTGAGGAGTGAAGGCATCCAGCCAGGAGGGAGGTGGTGGGGTACACTGTGGTTAAGAGCACAGATTTGGAATCTGACTCAATACTGCAGCACCTACCAGTGGTGTGACAGGTGCTGTGATGTCTTGAAGCCTCAGTTTTCTGATCTGTAATCAGAGAAGATAGTGGTAATGACAGCTAGTTCAGAGGGGAGCTGGAGGATTAAATGAGAGAGTAGTTGGGGTGTTCAGCCTAGTTCATGGCTTATGGGAAGCCCTCAGCCAATGAGAATGGCAGGACACAGCTGCACCCAGCTGCGGAGCAGGAGTGTTCCATATTCAGATCTCTGATGTTCTTGTCACCAAACCAAAGTGTTTACTTTTTCCTGTTTGTAAAACCCTCACTTCCCTCCATGTTAAGAGCCAGTCACATGGTGGCAAAATAATTTGTGTCAATGCAATCTGTTGTAGTTACATTTATGTAAAAGTGATTGATTTCATTGACTTCCTCTTCACCACATAGAGTGTTCTAGTTGATAATCACTTCCAAAAAGTTGAAGACCATTTCTCAGAATCAGAAAAATTTGAATAATTTTAAATGATTATATAAGGTTTAATAGCTTATGTAAAAAAATAGATTTCTGGCTGGGCACTGTGGCTCACACCTGTAATCCCAGCACTTTGGGAGGCCAAGGTGGATGGATTGCTTGAGCCCAAGAGTTGGAGACCAGCCTGTGCAACGTGGCGAAACCCCGTCTCTACTAAAAATACAAAAAAAATTAGCTGGGTGTGGTGGCATGTGCCTGTAGTCCCGGCTACTTGGAAGGCTGAGATGGGAGAATCACCTGGGCCCGGGAAGTTGAGACTGCAGTGAGCCTAGATCATACCACTATACTCCAGCTTGGGTGACACAGTGAGACTCTGTCTCAAAAAAAGTAGATTTCTGTTCCTTTTCCAATAACTACTGGAAAACAGACTAGTTCAGGCAGACAAAGAAGTATGGAGAAAATATAATAAACATTGTAAATGTACCTCCAGTTTAAGAAATGAGACATGAAAAGCACAGCTGAAGTTCACTGTGTTATTCCACTTGTCCATTTCTGTGAGGACCCCCCAGAGATACCACTGACTGGAACTTGGTGTTTATCATTCAAAATTGGGTGTTTTTTTAAAACAATATCTTGTTTTTTTTGTCTACAGCTATCTGCATCATATTGGTGCATTTACTGATCCGATACAGATTACATTTCTTGCCAGAGAGTGTTGCTGTTGTTTCTTTAGGTAAGTATGTATTGGTGATTCCATAATGAAAGCAGTAACAGTAACTACCATTTTTTGAGTGCCTCTTTAGTGCCAGGAACCACAAGAGATGCATCACATCCCTGATCTCATTTAATCCTCGCTGCAACCTGCCCTAAGGGTGTTATGATCCCATTTTACAGATGAGGACACTGGGGTTCAAGAAGGGTAGTGACCTCCTAAAGGTCATGTAGAAGCCTAAAGGCCATATAGCTCTGTACAGCTCAAAGGCCCTTTCTTAGCCTTTTACTTCTGGTAGAACTACCCTTGGGGAACATTGACCTCTACTGCTAGGCTGGGCTGACATCCAACTCAGTAATGACACTTCATAGAATCACTCAATTTTATAGACAGAAAGGACTCTGACTTTACGGTTTAGGAGGAACCTTCAATGGCTCACTTAATGCCAGAGTCAGATCTAAAGTCTTCAGAGAGCATTCCACTCTATCCCACTTACATTTCTGTTTTGTTTCCTGTGCCAATTAACTGTTGAGATCTAGTTGCAGTGAATGAACCTGTGTAATAGGTGTGAATGCACACACAAGTTCATTGAAGTGGTTAGTGAAGGAAGAAGGCAGGGAATTTCAGTAAGTGTAAGATCAAGGCTGAAATGGGGTGGAGACATGTAAGGCACAGTAAATAAAGTCTTAGGTCAGCCAAAGCTTTTTATCAGTTTATTATATTATAGTCACTTTTACTAGTTTCCACTTGCCTACTGATGGTATTTAATTTTTCCTGATCACCGCTGATGTTTAGAAGTTAACTTTGATTGCCTGGTAGATCTTTAGCGGAGTAGTAATTCTTTCACAGGATAGTTATTGTTAAGATTAGCTTTGGAAATGATTGTTCAGACTCTGTTCGCTAGCCTCCCCATCCTCCCATCACCCCAGCAGTCCTACTACCCTGGTTCAGAGTCTCCTGTATTTTCACTGGACTTCAGTACGAAGTGCCAGATCCTGGCTTGTGAGGCTTCACATTGTCATCTCATTTATGCCTTATGAGCTCCAGGTGATACCATATTTTAAGGAATGAGCACCACTGGATAGTGTTGACCTTCAGTACAGGTTTGGAGACCAGTTTTACTCAAAAAGTTCGTGTTCTCTTTTTAGCATGCTTTTTAGCAATATATCTTGGTAGATTCTAACAGCCTTAGCTAATAAGATAGTCCTAGAGCTCCAAGAATAGGAGGCTTGCTCGTTAACATTCCTTTCTGGCCAGGTGCGGTGGCTCACGCCTGTAATCCTAGCCCTTTGGGAGGCCGAGGCGGGCGGATCACGAGGTCAGGAGATCGAGACCACCCTGGCTAACACAGTGAAACCCCGTCTCTACTAAAAATAAAAAAAAATTAGCCGGGCGTAGTGGCGGGCGCCTGTAGTCCCAGCTACTCGGGAGGCTGAGGCAGGAGAATGGCGGGAACCCGGGAGGCGGAGCTTGCAGTGAGCTGAGATCGCGCCACTGCACTCCAGCCCGGGCGGCACAGCGAGAAAAAAAAAAAAAAAGAACATTCGTTTCTGCTATTAGGCATATTGAAAAGAACCTCTGTGACTAATACCCATCATTCTGGGGCATTCGGTAAAGGCTTTAAGAACTACTCCAAGGAATTTACAGTTGTGTGGTCGGTTTTACAGCTTCTTAAGGAAATTTGCTTTGAAAATTATAGTTGGTGTGTATTTAGATATTATACACATGAAAATTAAAATGATAATTCTTATAATTTGGTTTAGAATTTCAAGCTCCTCATGTTTCTTGAATGTTTGGGTAACTGCAGCTTGCTGAACACCAGTGCTTCTATTAGGACTTAGAGCAGACATTGTTGGTTGCTTACCAAAGAGTCATTTCCCCCTTCTTCCTTGAAAATAGAACCCCAATTTTGATCAGGTATCTTGCCACAGTGTGCTTGAGGAAGATGGGCCTCTCCAAGTCAGGATTGGTCTTTGCCATCATGTTAATTTCACTCTTCTTTGCCAATGATTGGTTGAGAGGGGTGGAGGTGGCAAGGCAGTGTAAAACCCGTTTCTGGCAAGTGACACCAAGGTGAAGTGTGATGAGGTAGTGGGTACTGGATGGAAAATGTTTTCCTCTCCGATAGTAATGAGAAATTTCCCCTTCATTTCTTTGATGCTGCTGAATGAGGGTGTGATGCCTAGTGGACTGGTAGCCATCTTGCAACTACTGTGGCTCAAACACAAAAGCCAGAGTGCTAAGGATTGCCAGGGGGACAGATGGGAATCCCAGATTATTGATAGCATTGTTGCTTTGTTGAATTGATAGCCCTGAAACTTCCTATCTTAGTGCTACCTTTTATATGAGATAATAAACATCTATTAGCTGTTGTTGACTTAGACTAAAGAAAAAAATCAAAACAAACATATTGTTTAAGCCATTTTTAGTCTAAATTCTTTTACTTGCAACTAAAAGCATCTTAACTAACATAGAACTCTTTGCATTCGAGGGACAAAACCCAATTCAGAAGAAATTGGCCAGGCACAGTGGCTCACACCTATAATCCCAGCATTTTGGGAGGCCGAGGTGGACGGATCGCCTGAGGCCAGGAGTTTGAGACCAGCCTGGCCAACGTGGTGAATCCCCCATCTCCACTAAAAATAGAAAAATTAGCTGGGTATGGTGGCAGGTGCTTGTAATCCCAGCTATCCTGGAGGCTGAAGCAGTAGAACCACTTGAGTCCGGGAGGTGGAAGTTGCACTGAGCCCCGGTCACGCGAGGACACTCCAGCCTGGGTGACAGAGCAAGACTCCGTCTCAAAACAAACTAACAAACAAAAAAATTGGTAAGGGTAGGGGCGCACACCTCTTGACTCAGATAACTGGCAAAACTACGGGTAGTATTAGCTTGAGACAGCTGAATCAGGTCTCCTGGACTCAGTTCTTCTCCATGCCTCAGCAGTGAATCCCTTTTCCCCGGCTTCACTGTCAGGCAGGCTCTCTCGCTGTGGTACTCTGATCCGCTCTCAGACAGGCTCTTGGTGTGGTAAGCCCTTAAAGCAGTAACTGCAGTGTAAGAGAGAACCTCCTCTTCTTTCTGGCACCAAAAGTTGCAGGACGAACTCTGACCACCTGGTGACCTCAGAATTGGGAGTGCGGTGGAATGGTGTTGGGAGTCAGCCAGAGCTCTCCATCTACAAGGTTCATTTCTTCACTGATGTTGCAGAAATAATTGTAGCCTGCATAACCAGGTCTTGGGAGAAGTGATGGAAGGGCAGTGTTGCCTTCAATACTTCCTTGCTAACTGAGGTCACTGGAAACCCAAGAGCACTTCCAGGGAGAGTGTTGAGGGCCAGAAAGTACTTTTTAAAAATTATATTAGAGGACATTTGGTTAGAATTTGCAAATGCTGACTTAGCTATCAAAGTAATTCTGTATTTCATAAAGCTGAAGAAATTGAAGGAAAACTTTTTTCCTCAGCTGGAGCAAAGTCTAACAAAATATTGAGATATCTACCATTTCAAGAATTTCCAACTTTTGTGCCAAAAAAGAATCTAGATGAAGTTGCCAGAGAAAGTAGGGTTTTCATTCTTTGGGGGATACATTTTCCCCTCCTGCCAGAAGTTGCTTTGTAGCTTGCAGTCATTTCGAGACATTATTGGTCTTTTGCTTTATAGTTAGGTGTTCAGCGTTCCTAAGAAATTGTCAGGATACAAAAGGACCATCTGCACTCCAAAAGCACATGTCCCCCACTTCTACTTTACTGTATTTTTAAAGGAGCATCTGTCTGGCCACTTTTCATTCACTATAAAAATATAGTATCAACCTGAAGTTCTAAAGAGTTCCTTGGCCCTCGTTCAAAGCTTTTAGGATACTTTCTATACTTTATGGAATTCTGTAGTTTGGGCCTTTTAAAAACTAATTTCTTTTGCACAGTTAAACAACGACTATACATAGAAAAAAGAAAAATCCTGTTTATTGACAATTGTTTTTATCTTGTTTCATTCTCTTCCAGTCCATGAGTAGACATGTCCATATGTATTAGATGACTTTATATAGTTTAATTTGAGTTTATATCATTTTTTTGTGTTCTTTCCATGTATTAGTTGAGTTCACCTATTTATTTATTTATCTTTTTTTTCAGACAGAGTCTTGTTCTGTCACCCAGGCTGGAGTGCAATGGCGCGATCTCGGCACACTGCCATCTCCGCCCCCAGATTCAAGCGATTCTCCTGCCTCAGCCTCCCAAGTATCTGGGATTACAGGCACATGCCACCATGCGCGGCTAATTTTTGTATTTTTAGTGGAGACAGGGTTTCACTATGTTGGCCAGGCTAGTCTCGAACTCCTAACCTCAAGTGATCTGCCTGCCTCGGCTTCCCAAAGTGCTGGGATTACAGGCATGAGCCACTGTGCCCGGCCCATATTTATTTTTTTACTGGCTGTATAATGCTGATTCATGTATATATTTTAGGCTAAAATTTATAAGGAATGAAAATGAGGCTGGGTTCAGTGGCTCACGACTGTAATCCCAGCACTTTGGGAGGCCGAGGTGGGCAGATCACCTGAGGTCAAGAGTTCAAGAACAGCCTGGCCAACATGGCGAAACCCCATCTCTACTAAAAATAACAAAAATTAGCCAGGCGTGGTGGTGCGTGCCTGTAATCCCAGCTACTCGGGAGGCTGAGGCAGGAGAATCACTTGAACCTGGGAGGCAGAGGTTGCAGTGAGCTGAGATCATGCCATTGCACTCCAGCCTGGGCAACAAAAGTGAAACTCCGTCTCAAAAAAAACCACAAAAAAAGCAATTTTTTTTTTTTGGTGGGGGTACGGGGGCTTTCCAACAAAAACCGGAAAGCCTGCTAGACAAATTCTGAAAGAGCTGTAACTGGCCAAAAGTACTATCCTTAAAAAACAAAAAAAAATTAAAATCTTTTAGTAAAAAACAAGAAGGAATAGAATAGAATTAAATAGCACAAACATGGTTTAAAAAGTTGTGACAGAGGAGCACTTTTGTATATTCTATTTACCCAATGATTCAATCAAATCTAGTTTGTAAGTTAGATCACAGTTTTTCTAATGATCAGCAGTATTAAGGTTAAACTTTGGCAACTGAAAGTCAAACTTCCAGCCCTCCACTTATAACCCTAATCTGGCCTTTTCTCGCTCTAAAATAAAGTGAAGGCTGAGGTAGGAAAATCACTTGAATCCAGTAGACAGAGGTTGCAGTGAGCCAAGATTGTGCCATTGCACTCCAGCATGGGTGACAGAGTGAGACTGTCTGAAATAAATAATAATAATAATGTATTAATGTATTAATATATTTTACACATTAGCACAGTGCGTGGCACACATTATGGACGTGTGTGTGTGCGTGTATGCATTTCTTTCTTTTTTTTTTTTTTTTTTTTTTTGAGATGGAGTCTCGCTGTGTCGCCCAGGCTGTAGTGCAGTGGTGGGATCTCTGCTCACTGCAAGCTCCGCCTCCCGGGTTCACGCCATTCTCCTGCCTCAGCCTCCAGAGTAGTTGGGACTATAGGTGCCCGCCATGGCGCCCAGCTAATTTTTTGTATTTTTAGTAGAGACGGGGTTTCACTGTGGTCTCAATCTCCTGACCTTGTGATCCACCTGCCTTGGCCTCCCAAAGTGCTGGGATTACAAGCATGAGCCACCACAACCGGCCCCATTTATTTCTTTTTAACACGGTGCAAATACATAGGTGTGTATGCGTGTATATATATATATATATTTTTTTTTTTTTTTTTTGAGAGAGAGAACTTGTGTTGGGATTCTACGTTTTGTAACCTGATTATTAATACATTTGAGGATGTTTTTGGTGGCCCATGCGTCGGGGATGGTTGAGTAGTAAGATGGGGGCTGTGAGTTCGCTGTTCAGCAACTTGATGTGGGGGAAACTCGGCTGGTATCCTCCTTCACCAGGAAAGATCGTTAAGTCACCGAAGGACTTGAAGAAACCTCATGGGACCAGGTGCGGTGGCTCACGCCTGTAATCCCAGCACTTTGGGAGGCTGAGGTCGGCGGATCATGAGATCAGTAAATTGAGACCATCCTGGCTAACATGGTGAAACCCCATCTCTACTAAAAGTACAAAAAATGAGCCGGGTGTGGTGGCGGGCACCTGTAGTCCCAGCTACTCGGGAGGCTGAGGCAGGAGAATGGCATGAACCCAGAAGGTAGAGCTTGCAGTGAGCCGAGATCGCGCCACTGCACTCCAGCCTGGGAGACAGAGTGAGACTCCGTCTAAAAAAAAAAAAAAAAAAAGGGAACCTCATGGAAAGAAATGCTTCTTTGTGAAATTTTTTTGGAACATAAGATCATGCCTGGATTAAAGTGAAACAGCTGAAGCCATATCATGCTCATAAAGAGGGAATGATAAAGATTAACAAGGGTAAACGATTCCAGCAAGCGGTGGATGCCGCCAAAGAGTTTCTCAGGAGAGCCCAAAGGGAAAGATCAGACGTCATCCCACAATTCTGCTGATGACAAGAATCGGCTTAATTCCAGTGAGGAGAGAAGTAGGCCCAACTCAGGTGATAAGAAGTGCAAACCTAGCCTGTCTGAAGGGAAAGTGAAAAAGATCATGGGAGAAGGGAAAAAGAGGGTGTCTTCGGGCTCTTCAAAGAGAGGCTGCAAATCCCCTCTGAAAAGAACCCAAGAGCAAAGTCCCCAGAAGTGGGGTTAGTCCCCAAAGGATTAGAAGAATGTCACCATCCCAAAGTCCAGTACCTTGAGGTGGATGATGGCCAGACCAATGGCCGCATTTAAATGGAGCCGACCAGAAGTGAGCCTGTTAAAGATGCAGATCCTCATTTCCATCATTTCCTGCTAAGCCAAACAAAGCCATCTCTGTCTGTTACCAGGCAATCACAAAGAAGTTGAAAATATGTAAAGAGGAAACTGGTTCCACCTCCATCCGGGCAGCTGACAGCAGGGCTGTGAATGGCAGCATCACAACAAAAAGATAGGATTTGGGGGCCTTGGTCTCATGGGAAGTGGCATCGTCTCCAGCTTGCTAAAAATGGGTCACACGGTGACTGTCTGGAACTGCACTGCCAAGAAATGTGATTTGTTCATCTAGGAGGGGGCCTACTTGGGAAGAACGCCTGCTGAAGTCCTCTCAACCTGTGACACCACTTTCACCCATGTGTTGGATCCCAAGGCAGCCAAGGACCTGGTGCTGGGCCCCAGTGGTATGCTGCAAGGAATCCACCCTGGAAAGTGCTACGTGGACATGTCAACAGTGGACCCTGACATAGTCACTGAGCTGGCCCAGGTGATTGTGTCCAGGTCAGGGAGCGGGGGCGCTTTCCAGAAGCCTCCATCTCAGGGAATCAGCAGCTTTCTAATCAAGGGATGTTGGTGATCTTAGCAGCTGGAGACAGGGGCCTATATGAGGACTGCAGCAGCTGCATCCAGACAATGGGGAAGACCTCCTTTTTCCTAGGTGAAGTTGGCAACGCAGCCAAGATAATGCTGATCATGAACATGGTCCAAGGGAGCTTCATGGCCATGATCACTGAGGTGCTGACCCTGGCCCAGGTGACAGATCAGTCCCAGCAGACACTCTTGGACATCCTCAATCAGGGACAGTTGGCCAGCATCTTGCTAGACCAGAAGTGCCAAAATATCCTGCAAGGAAACTTTAAGCCTGATTTCTACCTGAAATACATGCAAAAGGATCTCTGCTTAGCCATTGTACTGGGCAGCGCGGTTAACCATCCGACTCCCGTGGCAGCTGCAGCCAACAAGGTGTACAAAAGAGCCAAGGCACTAGACCAGTCCGACAATATGTCCACCGTGTCCCAAGCCTACATACACTAAATCGTCGGACCCCCCGCCCCAGCCCTCTAGTCTCTTTCTTTCTGTCTGTCTGTCCCTTCTTTGGCTCAGACCCAGCCTGACCAACAACACGCATTTCTTAGGCTCAGCTCTTGATACGGAAATGAGTGTCTTCACTCCGGCAGCATCATGGTCTTCGGTGCTTTCTGGACCCAGGGTCTGTCGCGGGGGAAGAGAACTGGGCCTGACCTACCTGAACTGACTGACCCTCTGAGGTGGGTCTGGGACATCCTCGAGGCCCTAGCATTTCTCCTTGGATAGGGGACCAGAGGGTGCTTGGGATGTTGCATAAGAACAGGAAGTCACCCAAGGGATGTCAATTTCTTATCCCTCTGCCTGGGTTGGATTTTCCAAAATCATAACTTGCAGAAGGCCAGCACTTATGGTGGAATATATAATCATAAGACAGCCACACTGGGGCAGGGTCCCTCCCCTCTCCCCACTCATGGCTTTCACCCTTTAACAGTTTAGAACCTGGGTTAGAGAATTGCAGAAGATGAGGTGGGAGGGCAGGGAAGATGCCTGTCAGGTTTTTAGCACAGGTCATTTCACTGAGATTTTGAAACATTTCTGTTTGAACACAAAGCCTGTTCTAGTCCTGGCAGGACACATTCTGAGGGTGGGGGTGGAGAAAGATGTGGTAATGTAACCGGTTAGTCAGTGTTGTCTTAATATTGTTGACAATTCTATAAAGTTCCTTTTTATAAATATTTGTTAAGCTGTTTCACCTTTGTTTTGAAATCCTTCCCCTTTTATTGGAGACATAGTCTTACTGTGTCACCCAGGCTGGAGTACAATGGCGTGGTCTCAGCTCACTGCAACCTTCCCCTCCGGGTCTAAGTGATTCTCCCACCTCAGCCTCCCAAGTAGCTGGGACTACAGGCACATGCCACCACATTCGGCTAATTTTTGTGTTTTTAGCAGAAACGGGGTTTCACTTATGTTGGCCAGGCTGGTCTCAAACTCCTAACCTTGTAATCCGCCCGCCTCAGCCTCCCAAAGTGCTGGGATTACAGGTGTGAGCCACCGTGCCCAGCCAACCCTTCCCTTTTAAGCAGAAAATGTGACACTTGTGAAAAAGCTTGTAAGAAAGCACCTCCCTTTTTTTTTTTCCTTTAAACCTTTAAATGACAAATCTAGGTAATAGGGTTGTGAATTTTTATTTTTGCTTTGTTTTTAATGGACACTTGTCTTTCAGAACAGAATTGTGTGATAATGTGTAAATGGTGAAAACAAAACATGATTTTGCACAATTAACAAAACTACTGCAAGAAAAATAAAACATTTCTTGGTAACAAAAAAAATTAATACATTTGAAACATTTTTCATGTAACCTTACTGACCAGGAATATTTATGTTTTACAGTCATAATGGTAGCCCTGCAGTGCACTCTGGGAGTGAGCAAGCGAGCATTGGCAGTTCATTGTAGTAGTGTAGGCAGCCTGTGTCTTTAGCATGATGAGGTGGTAGGATGCACCCGAGCCAGCGGGCCAGCATCCTTGGTGGCTCTAAGCTCTCAGAAAAGCTATTTAAACTCTCTGAGCTTTTTCCTGCAATGTTCTTTTGAGGATTAGAAGTAATTGAAAGTGACAAATCCTGAAAGAAGAAGCTCAACAAATAATAATTAATTGCTCCTGATCCTCTGAATGAATTGAGGGGTGTCCTTAATTAGGTGTATGCACAAAGATCAACTGGGAGCAAAGGAAAATGTTAGAACTTGTGTTTCTGTTTATTTTTAACCTCACTCATTTACAATTTCTGTTTTTTTGTGAATATTTTAAAATATTGGCTGGGTGCAGTGGCTTATGCCTATAATCCCAGCACTTTGGGAGGCTGAGGCAGGCGGATCACCTGAGGTTGGGAGTTCAAGACCAGCTTGGCCAACGTGTTGATGTCTCTATTCAAAATACAAAAATTAGCCGGGCGTGGTGGCGCACGCTTGTAGTATTAGCTTCTCTCTCTCTCTCTTTCTCTATATGTATACACACACACACACAATGTATATACATGCTATATATATATACACTGTATATATACTGTATGTATAATATCTGGTGATGAGTTGTGTGATATACATTCATTTTCTCTGTTGAGTAGATTGACCTAACTTTGAACCTAACTTTGAACCTCAATCTTAAGAGGTAAAGTAGTAGTTTGCCAATTTAATGCTGCACAAAGGATTATTTAAGTAATAACAACAATAATAATATCACATCGTATTTGACAAAACTTCCTAGCACATCATAAATAATAATAAGACACAGGCTTGGGCAATAGAATAATTACTGATTTTCTTTTTTTTTTTTTTTTTTTTTGAGACGGAGTCTCGCTCTGTAGCCCAGGCTGGAGTGCAGTGGCCGGATCTCAGCTCACTGCAAGCTCCGCCTCCCGGGTTCACGCCATTCTCCGGCCTCAGCCTCCCGAGTAGCTGGGACTACAGGCGCCTGCCACCTCGCCCGGCTAGTTTTTTGTATTTCTTAGTAGAGACGGGGTTTCACCGTGTTAGCCAGGATGGTCTCGATCTCCTGACCTCGTGATCCGCCCGTCTCGGCCTCCCAAAGTGCTGGGATTACAGGCTTGAGCCACCGCGCCCGGCATAATTACTGATTTTCAAATGTAACTGCTTCATGTGTGGTTATAAACGAGGTAATCATGGCATTAAGGTTTGGTATACGTTTAGAAGGGAAAAAGAAAGCTGAGGTTTTAGTAAAGCAGAAAAACACTAAGCTTTAAAAATGAAGCCTGAAACCATGGAAAGAGGTTTAACTTCCCTAGTAATCAGGATAATTGCTGAATGCAAATTGAATGCAAATACAAATTGAAACATTAAAGTACAATGTATTGCCCACCATGTTGGCAGAAATGTTAACATCTGATGATTATCCAGTGCGACTGGAGATGTGGGACGCTTTCTTGTGGAAGTGTAAGTCAGTACAACCACTTTGGAGGATAATTTGGCAACATTTTCAGAGTTAAAAATGCTCATGCTTTGTAAACCTGCCATTTGTAGTCTCTGGATCTGCCCTAGGGAGATAGTCTTGGTTTTTTTTTTTTTTGGTTTTTTGTGTGTGTGTGTGTGTGTGTGTGTGTGTGAATGTCTTCCACAGGGAGATACTCTTAACACAAAGTGCCATGTACAAGCGTGTTCAATGCAGCACCACTAGTAATAGCAAACAGTTGGAGGCACCCATCAGTGGGGGAATGGTTAAAAAGGTTGTTATTTTTTTTTTAAGTGCAATGTAATTCACATATGATAAATTTCACCATCTTAAAGTGCACAATTCATAGTTTTTTAGTATATTCACAGAGTTGTACTACTATCACCTCTAAATAATTCCAGAACATTTTCATTACCCCAAAAAGAAACTAATACCCATTAGCAGTCACTCCCCATTTCTCCCTTCTCCCTTCTCCCATCCCCTGGAAACCACCAATCTACTTTCTGTCTCTGAATTTGCGTGTCCTGGACATTTAATATAAAGAAATGGAATCATACAATCTGTGGTACTTTTTATTTGGCAACAGCTTTATTGAGATGTGCTTCGCGGCCGGGCGCGGTGGCTCAAGCCTGTAATCCCAGCACTTTGGGAGGCCGAGACGGGCGGATCACGAGGTCAGGAGATCGAGACCATCCTGGCTAACATGGTGAAACCCCGTCTCTACTAAAAAAATACAAAAAACTAGCCGGGCGAGGTGGCGGGCGCCTGTAGTCCCAGCTACTCGGGAGGCTGAGGCAGGAGAATGGCGTAAACCCGGGAGGCAGAGCTTGCAGTGAGCTGAGATCCGGCCACTGCACTCCAGCCTGGGCGACAGAGCGAGACTCCGTCTCCAAAAAAAAAAAAAAAAAAAAAAAAAAGAGATGTGCTTCACATACCACACAATTCACCTTTTTCTTTTTGGGGGGGATGGAGTCTTGCTGTATGGCCCAGGCTGGAGTGCAGTTCTACAATCTCAGCTCACTGCAACCTCCGCCTCCCGGGTTCAAGCAATTCTCCTGCCTCAGCCTCCTGAGTAGCTAGGATTACAGGTACCTGCCGCCACGCCCGGCATGTATCATGGGTGGGCATCCTTCACGTTGGCAAAATAAACTTCCCAACTTGACTGAGACTTGTCTCAGATACTCTGGTTTACATAACCATCCTAGTGGGTATGGAGTGGTATCTCATTATAGTTTTTATTTGCATTTCCCTAATGATTTATGATGTTGAACATCTTTTCATGTGTTTCTCAGCCATTTGTACATCTTCTTTTCCGAAATATCTATTCGATATATTTATGTGTACTTTTATTTTTATTTTATTTTGTTTGATATTTTGAGATGGAGTCTCACTCTGTCCACCAGGCTGGAGTGCAGTGGCATGATCCTAGCTCACTGCAATCTCTGCCTCTCGGGTTCAAGCGATTCTCCTGCCTCAGCCTCCTGAGTAGCTGGGATTAGAGGTGCCCGCCACCACGCCCAGCTAATTTTTGTATTTTTTTAATAAAGACGGTATTTCACCGTGTTGGCCGGGCTGGTCTCGAACTCCTTAACTCAGGTGATCCGCCCACCTCGGCCTCCCAAAGTGTTGGGATTACAGGCGTGAGCCACCACATCTGGCCTCAATTTAGTTTTAATTCAAATTTTTTTTTTTAATTTTTAGAGCCAGGGTCTTGCTCTGTCACCCAGGCTGGAGTACGCTGGTATCATTATAGCTCACTGCAGCCTCCACCCCCTGGGCTCAAGCAGTCTTCCTGTCTCAGCTACCTGAGTAGGACTACAGTTGCCTACCACCACATCTGGCTAAGTTTTTTCTTTTTTTTTTTTTTCTTTTTTTAAGACAAGGTCTCACTCTGTTACCCAGGCTGAAATGTAGTGGCACAATCACGGCTCACTGTAGGTTCCACCTCCGAGGCTTAAGCAGTGCACCCACTTCAGCCTCCCACGTAGCTCGCACTAACAAGCATGAACAACCATACCTAGCTAATTTTTTTAAAATTTTTTAATTTTTTTATTTTTTTTCCTTTTTAAGACGGAGTCTCACTCTGTCGCCCAGGCTGGAATGCAACAGTGCAATCTCAGCTCACTGCAACCTCCGCCTCCCAGGTCAAGCAACTCTCCTGCCTCAGCCTTCAGGGTAGCTGGGATTACAGGCACTTGCCACCACGCCCAGCTAATTTTTGTATTTTTAGTAGAGACCAGGTTGATGCCTTTACATCTGAGTTTTTGCAAAAGTAGAGACCAGTGTTTTACCATGTTGGCCAAGCTGGTCTTGAACTCCTGACCTCAGGTAATCCACCTGTCTTGGCCGCCTAAAGTGCTGGGATTACAGGTGTGAGCCACTACACCTGGCTCCTAGCTAATTTTTAAATTTTTTTGTAGAGGCAGGGTTTTCCTGTGATGCTTAGGCTAGTCTCGAACTCCTGGGTCCAAGTAATCCTCTCTCCTCAGCCTCCCAAAGTGCTGGAATTACACATGTGAGCTACTGTGCCTGGTCAGAAATATCTATTCAATTTGTGGCTTCTTTTCTTTCCTCCTTCTTTTTTTTTTTTTTTTTTTTAACAGGGATGGGGTCTTGCACAGCCTGGAGTGCAGTGGCTGTTTACAGGTGCAACCATGGTGCACTACAATCTTGAACTCCTAGGCTCAAGCAATCCCCCTGCCTCAGCCTCCTGAGTAGCTAAGATATAGGCAGGTGCCACCGCGATTGGTTTTGTGGCATTTTTTGTTGTTGTTTTTGTTTGTTTGTTTGAGATGGAGTTTCACTCTTGTTGCCCAGGCTGGGGCGCAGTGGCACCATCTCGGCTCACTGCAACCTTCACCTCCCGGATTCAAACGATTCTCCTGCCTCAGCCTCCCTAGTAGCTGGGATTACAGGTGCCCACCAACACACCCAGCTAATTTTTTGTGTTTTTAGTAGAGACGGGGGTTTCACTATGTTGACCAGGCTGGTCTCGAACTCCTAACCTCAGGCAATCCACCCGCTTCGGCCTCCTGTGCTGGGATTACAGGGGTGAGCCACCGCACCTGGTTGGTGCTGTGACATTTTTATACTATGCTGCCCAGCTGTTAAAAGGAATGAAGCAAATCTGTACATAATAATCCCTGACTAGATCTCTAAGACTTAATGCTAAGCAAAATAGCAAGTAGTAGGATGATATATTATACTACCATAAATTTTATATAAATAAAAACACTCAGGTGTGCCATGCATACACTTACACACACACACACACACACACACACTCACACCCTGTTACTGTTCAGTTAAATATATATATATGTAAGTGGATAGAGAAGGGCCTGATACAATATTTCCCAACCTTTCCAAGATAGTTTGTTACCTTGGGCCAGGAAGAGAGAGAACGAAGATGGGGGTGGAAGTGGGGTATGATCTAAAGGGACTTTTGTCTTATTTATGACATTTTACATAGTATCCATGTACTGTTTGGCTAACAAAAGTGTAAAAGCTCCTTAAAATGTAATTACAACCTGAAAAAATAAGAACATGGGAGCTCTTGGGGAACTGTAGCAGGAGATGGGTTAAAATCCATGCTCCATGCGCCCTGGCAAAGGAATGTGTATTCATTGACTCCTTTTATAGCTCAGCTTTATTTTGTCTGGGGTCCTTCCTCTTTTTCAAAATAATTTTATTATTTTTTAATACTTTGTATTAATTCAAATAGCATGGAGGTTTATAAAGTGAAAATGAACTTACCTCCCCTCTTCACCTGAAACTACCTACCCTAAGGTAGTGTTAGTGCACATCCTTTTCCTGCGGAAATTCTGTGTTTTGGTATTATCTCCCACCCACCCAGTAAGCTGTGCTTCCATCTTCTTGTGGTGAAAGCTCCTTCCTTTCTGGGAGAGGGAGGTCTTCATTTTGAAGCATCCGTGGAATGGTCTGCAGGCTTGCTTTGTGTCACCTCCTACCCAAGATCGTGATGTAGTAGGTCTGAAGTTCTACTTGGGCGTCTTCATTTTATAAAAAGTTCCCGTGGTGATTCTGGTGAACCAACAGAGGGTTAAGAGTCATTTATCTAGGGAGTAGCAGGGCAATCATAAATTGTGCCCATGCTGCTGCTTTGGGAATTATTTTTGGTAGCTGCTTTATGAGAATGATGAGCCTGTCAGCTTTATGGAAACATGCCTGAACTTAGATGGTCTGTTTTCTTCCAGGAATTTCACAGGACTTTTACTTTAGGTTATTTTCAGCATTTGTGTTTTTGTAACTAAATATTCAACATGGAACTGCTATTTGAGTCTGAGAAAGTGATCATGGATTCTTTTTTGAAAATGATGGAAATAAACAGTACATGGCAAACTTAGCTTGTAAACTCTGCCATTTCACATTGAAAATGGGTGGATATAGTAAAAATGACAGGTGATAAATCTTCACCAGTCAGAGTATCCTTGGGTCTTGATTTAAAATGCTTTTCCTCCCCCACAGCCTGACTTTTGTGCTTCATTTTAGTGTGTTTGCCTGAGATGTGAGCAAGAAATTCATGTGATAGATGTATCACATCTCCCTAAAATGTGTAAAACGAAGCTGTGCCCCGACCACCTAGGGCACATATCAGGACCTCCTGAGGCTGTGTCATATCTTAAATTTGAGTAATCTTTCTCATATCTTAAATTTATGTTAAATTTTCTCTTATAGGTATTCTCATGGGAGCAGTTATAAAAATTATAGAGTTTAAAAAACTGGCGAATTGGAAGGTAGGTTTGCCCTTTGGTTGTTCTTAATTTTAGTAACATTGATGGTTATGCTGGCTTTTTTTTGGTAATTACTTGGCTATCAGTGGAGTTATTTATATTATTATATACCCCATTAATTTTAAATTTTTTTATTAGATACAGGCTGATGCCTTTACATCCGAGTTTTTGCAAAAGCATAAGTCTCATACTGTTTCAAGTGCACGTGGGAGCACCAATGTCATTTTGTTGTTGTTGTTATTATACTTGCATTTTTGTAATCCTAGGCTAACCTACTTTATTAGGCAGGAAAATTCTCTAATTAGCATTAAACATTAAATACTGTTTATTGCTCCCAATTCCATTCTGACAACTGAGGATAATAAAACATACTTGTCTGGTACTGTGAGACACAGTACTTCATATATTGTGGCTCATATTATCCTCATGACGGTCATGTGAGGTGGATTGTCTGGGTATTGTAATATCATCACCCCATTTTTACACATGAAAAAGGTGACACTCAGGGAGATTGGGATGTATTCAGTGTCACAGAGCTAGAAAGAAAGTGGCTGAGTGGAGTCTTGTGTCCAAACCCTGTGGCCTGAATATGCAGTGTTTTCTCCACTATACCACCCCGTCCTCAGTTTGCTAATATACATACCCTTGTGTTAAAGAGATTATTAGAGTATGAACATCATCCTGGGATGCAAGTACTCATTGAAACTAGAATTTCAATATCAACTTGAACATCCATGTTGAGTAGGGTGAGATTAACAAGTATGCTACAAAATTTATTTTGTGGAGGGAAATAAGATTCATTTCAAAATAGTAAAGAATTATGTGGCTAAAATTGATCACATTTGAGCCCTTTCTACTTTGATGAAGCTCCTAGGTCCTAGGATTATTTGACCTGTGAAACTGTAGAGTATAAAATTAGCAAGACAAACCTTATAGCCTAACATAAAACACAATTTGAAGCTGTTATAAATAGTAGTAATGAAATATTTTATATATTAAATAAATTTTCAAAATGTGTATTGAACTTCGAAGAGTGATAGGACACACCTCTGCTGGGGAGGCCCCAATGGAGCACATTACATGTGAGATCTCTGCCTTCCTGCGACTTGGTTACATTTAACCACTCTAAGAGTGGGTCATGACTGAAGAGCCTTTTTCTACTCCTAGGCTGGATATAGCCTGATGTGTAGATTTTGCCCACTAACCCATTTTGTTTGATCTGATTTAAAAATCATTTGATCAAGACAGGGCATGGTGGTTCATGCCTATAATCCCAGCACTTTGGGAGGCCAAGGTGGGTGGATCGCCTGAGCCCAGGAGCTTGAGGCCAGCCTGGGCAACATGGTGAAACTGTGTCTCTACAAAAATACAAAAAAATAAAAAATAAATGATCAAAATTTGAATTGACTGTAAAACAATTAAAAATTGTTAGATTTTGGCCAGGTGTGGTGGCTCATGCCTGTAAACCCAGAACTTTGAGAGGCCAAATCGTGTGGATCATCTGAGGTCAGGAGTTTGAGACCAGCCTGGCCAACACGGTGAAACCTTGTCTCTACTAAAAATACAAAAAATTAGCTGGGCGTGGTGGCACATACCTGTAGTCCCAGCTACTTGGGAGGCTGAGGCACAAGAATCACTTGAACCTGGGAGGTGGAGGTTGCAGTGAGCCAAGATTGAGCCACCGCACTCCAGCCTGGGTGACAGAGTGAGGCTCCATCTCAAAAAAAAAAAAAAAGTTAGATTTTAAAATATTACCAGTCTATATAAAATTCTGGAAATTTTACATAAAATTCAGAACTTCTAGCTTCTCTTGGAAAAGCAGAAGCTCTCTTAACACTAGGTCCAGCAGTGTTCAGAGACACTGAGCAGAGGGGCTTTTCTTCCGGGTCATGCAGTATGGCCCCAAGAAACCTTTGCTTGTGACCCCTGCTGTAAGCAGTGGGAGTAGGGGAACGGGAGGTGATCTTTCACTTCTAGTTTTATATGCATCATTGTTACTGAATTTTTGTTTTCCAACAGATGTTACTTTTCAAGATAAAATAATAGAATGTATTTAACAGTACAGACCATGAAACAAGTTAGGTGATGGATGTGATAAAGTGCCTGAAGTGTCATCCAGATAACCAGTGCTTGATCTCAGAAAATAAGGCTAGATTGGGGATGCCAGCATGTACCAGTGGTCCCACCTACTTGGGAGGCTGAGGCAGGAGGATTGCTTGAGCCCAGAAGTTTGAGGCTGCAGTGAGTTATAATTGCACCACTGCAGTCCAGCCTGGGTAACAGAGCAAGACCCTGTCTCTTTAAAAAAAAAAAAAAAAAAAAGATTGGGGCAGGCTTCCTTTAGGAGCCTGCATTTGTGGAGAGTCAGAGTGAGAAGCAGGATATCTGCCTGGAAACCAGATGTACAGGGAGCAGTCGGAAGTCAGAAAAACAAGAGGAGCTGGTAGTTTCTTTCCCTAAAGTTCTGATTCCAAACTGACCTGCTGGGTCTGCATTCTACCTGTATTATCATGTGCTTAATATTTTTCTATTAACTTGCTTTTTAAATATATATATATATTATTTATTTGTTTATTACTTTCTTTTTTTGACACAGAGTCTCGCTCAGTTGTCCAGGCTAGAGTGCAGTGGTGCAATCTCGGCTCATGGCAACCTCTGCCTCCCGGGTTCAAATGATTCTTCTGTCTCAGCCTTCTGAGTAGCTAGGCAGGAGAACGGGCGTGTGCCACCGTGCCCGGCTAATTTTTGTATTTTTAGTAGAGACAGGGTCTCACCTTGTTAGCCAGGTTGGTCTCAAACTCCTGACCTTAAGTGATCTACCCACGTTTTCCTCCCAAAGTGCTGGGATCACAGGTGTGAGCCACTGTGCCTGGGTGTGGCTAATTTTTAAAAAAAAATTTTGTAAAGACACGATGTCACTATGCTGCTCAGACTGATCTCGAACTCCTGAGCTCATGTGATCCTCCCACCTTGGCCTCCCAAAGTTTTAGGATTACAGGATTGAGCCACCGTGCCTGGCCTATATATTTATTTTCTTATTTTGTTTTCTTTTCTTTTTTTTTTTTTTTGCGGGGGCTTGGCGGGGAGTGGACAGAGTCTCACTGTGTCACCCAGGCTGGAGTGCAATGGCGTGGTCTCAGCTCACTGCAACCTCCGCCTCCCAGGTTCAAGCAGTTCTCCTGCCTCAGCTTCCTGAGTAGGTAGGATTACAGGTGCCTGTCACCACGCCCAGCTAATTTTTGTATTTTTAGTAGAGACAAGGTTTCACCAAGTTGGCCAGGCTGGTCTCGAACTCCTGACCTCGTGATCCATCCACCTTGGCCTCCCAAAGTGCTGGGATTACAGGCATGGGCCACCACGCCTGGCCATGTTTATTTTCAAGGCAATGTTACAGTACTATTTCCATTCAGAAACTAATATTGTTTTGTAAACATGATAAAAATGAAGTAGTACAGATGCCTGCTGAAGCATCAAAGGTCAAGTCTGCTCTCTGTAGAGGGAGATCAGCACGTTAGAGCCCTTAGAGGCGGTATTGCCATCCTAAGGTGTCTTGGATTTATTTGGACCTGAAGAAATAATCAAAAGGGGCTGTCTCAATCCGTGAGGTCAGTGGTATTTGACACACACTGCTCAAGTGCCACCTAAAATCACCTCACACCATTTTGTGGGAGCCATTGCCAAAAGGAACTATAACACTATTTCCCTGAAAGGCCGTGTGTTCATAAGGGCTGCAGTAACAAATTACCACAAACTAAGTGGCTTAAAATAACAGAGATTCGTTGTCTCACAGTTCTGGAGGCCAGAAGTGAGAAGAAAAGGTATCAGCAGGACCGAGTTCCCTCCCAAAGACTCTAGAAAATAATTCTTCATTGCATCTCCCAGCTTCTGGTGGCCCAGGTTTTCCTTGGCTTGTGGCCGCATCGCTCCTGTCTTTGTCTCTGTGCTCACGTGGGCGGCTTCTACACGTCTCTGTGTGCCTCGTTCTGTCTCTTACAAGTTGATGTTTGCTGCCTTTGGCCTTCCCTTATCCAGCGTAAGGTCATCTAGATCCTTACCTTCATTAGATCTGCAGAGACCCTATTTCCAAGTAAGGTCACATTCTGAGATTCCTAGTGGACAGGAATTGGGGTTGGGGTTGGGGGACACTATGTAACCCCACTATAGGTAGATTCTCCTTTTTCCCAGAGTGGGAGGGGTAGTTTTTGTACCTCCAAAAGGCTGTATATAGTGGTCCTGCTGCACAGATCCTGAGAATAGGTTGCCCCACAAAACACAGAGCTCGGCTCATTTCTTTTCACATAGTCCCAGTCTGAATCATGAGCTTGTTGTACATGCTGCTATTTTAAGACTTAATAAGGCATTTCAGAAGTCATCATTTGCTTCTATTTTGAGCCTTTTTTGAATTTTTTTAGTCTTTGTGGTAACAGCTGTACATTTGTAAGAATACATTTAGGCATTCTTTGGAATAGGGATTTTGACAAGAAATCAGACTGTCAAAATTGTGACATGGGAAAATATTCATATGAAAAAGGGCCTGATTTTGCATTTTTAAAAAGACTATGTATTACACATAACCATTGTGGGCTTGAGGACCAATATATATTTCCCCCAAATTCTGCCAACAACTAGAGAGATATTCTAATAATATAGAAAATGAAATTGTTATTGTTTCATCCCTCCAAAGTTGGCTATATTCTGGAAACACCATTCATAATGGCACTTAATAATCAAATCTGGAAGCAAGGTGCAATGGTTTGGGCGTTTGTCTCCCTAAACCTCATGTTGAAATTTGATTCCAGTGTTGGAAGTGTTTGGGTCATGGGGGTGGACCCTCATGGATAGACTGATGCCCTTGCTGGGGGAGGGAGGTGCATGAGTTCTTGCTGTGTTCGTTCCCTATACAGCTGATTGTTAAAAAGAGCCTGGTCCCACGCCCACCCCCGCTTTCTTCCTCTCTTGCCATGGATCTCTGCACACTCTGGCTCCCCTTCTCTTTCCCCATGAGTAGAAGCAGCCTAAGGTTCTTATCAGATACCCAGTCTTGAACTTTTCCAGACGGCAGAATCATGAGCCAAATAAATGTTTTTCCTTTGTAAATTACCCAGCCTCAGGTGTTCTTTTATAGCAAGACACATGGTAAGGGGCTGTCTTTGTAGCCAAGTCTCAAGTCGAAAGAGCATCCAGTGGGGACTGTTTCATCACATCAGACTTTGGAAAATAGCACAGTTGTCTGTGATAAGCAGAAAGAAGGCAGAGCTATTTTAACCATGTGTAGGGTTTCCTGTTCCTCTGAGTGGATTGTTTTAGGATTTGCCGTTACCTTTTTCCCGGAGGAATTCCAGCTTGTAGACTTGTTTTTGAAAGTATGCAACCAGAATTGAAATTTTCTAGATTCAGATTAATTTTCTTTCTGTACTAAGGAATAAAAAACATACTACTCTGTGTTTGGAAGCAGTTTGTTGTGCTATTTCTTTTCGCTGATCACCTTTAAAATCCTTGTCTTGACCAGGTGTGGTGGCTCATGCCTGTAATCCCAGCATTTTGGGAAGCTGAGGTGGGAGGATTGCTTGAGGTTAGGACTTTGAGACCAGCCTGGGCAACACAGCAGACCCTATATCTAAAAAAAAGAAAAAAAAAAATAGCCTGGCATGGTAGCACGCACATGTAGTCCCAGCTACTCAGGAGGCTGAAGTGAGAGGATCACTGGAGTCCAGGAGGTTGAGGCTGCAGGGAGCTGTGATTGCACCACTGCACTTCAGCCTGGGCAACAGAGCAAGACTCTGTCTCAAAATAATAATAATAATGATAAAAATAATAAAATGCAGTTTCTTTTTTTTTTTTTTTTTTTTTTGGTGGGGGAATCTCTCATTCTGCTTAATTTTATTATCAGGTAGTTATTTAAACATTATACGTTTCCATTAGGCCAGGCCCTGAAAGAAGAATTATTTTGGCTCTTTATTGATGAATTTATTTCTTAATTACACAAATTCCATGCCTCTTAAGATTCCCATTTTCTATTTACAGGAAGAAGAAATGTTTCGTCCAAACATGTTTTTCCTCCTCCTGCTTCCCCCTATTATCTTTGAGTCTGGATATTCATTACACAAGGTGAGACTCAGGCCCACATTGGTGCTTTGGTCTGGACAGTTTCTCATGTTTGTAAAGCAAGTTCCTTAAAAGCTTGGGTGTTAGCTCTGCTTCTTCCTGGTTGTGCTCAGTGGAAGCTGGACTGCAGTGCCTGAATTCTGGAGAGGACTAGACATGATCAATTGGCTGCTTTATTGGTTTCAGGCAGTGTGGCTCACTGAGCCAGTGTTTGCCATAAATGGGTGCTTTGCCCAGAAAGATGGCTGAAGTGATGTTAAGTGGCTCACAGATGGTGCATTGACTCGTCTTCCTGGACACAGACTGATAGATGTAAAGAGGGTAGACTGTGTCCTGGGATGACAGGGACATGTGCCCCAGGGCTTTTGTTTCTTTCAGCTCCCCCACTGGCGCGTTTCTAACCTCCTCAGGCCCATCCATCCTTTCTTGTCTCCCTCTCCGTGTCCTCCCCTGGCCTCAGACCCCAGCTTGATATTCCCCTTCATCCCTCAACCTCTATCTCTTCTCGCCCACTCTCTGGTCCAGCCTTCCTAGTCCCACAGTTGCCTGCCCATCCTTGCCTCCCTGCCTTGGCGAGCAGTGGCACTGGCCCCTACCCACTTCTCTGCTTTGGCTTGGCCTTGATGGCCATTGCCTTGCAACTCCCAGTGTGAAGTGCTGTTTTTGTTTTTTGAAATGGAGTCTCGCTCTGTCACCCAGGCTGAAGTGCAGTGGCATGATCTCGGCTCACTGCAACCTCCACCTCATGGGTTCAATCAATTATTCTGCCTCAGACTCCTGAGTAGCTGGGATTACAGGCACACGCCACCATGTCCAGCTAATTTTTGTGTTTTTAGTGGACACGAGGTTTTACCATGTTGGCCAGGCTGGTCTCAAAACTCCTGTCCTCAAGTGATCTGCCCACCTCAGCCTCCCAAAGTGCTGGGATTACAGGCGTGAGCCACCGCGCCCGGCCCCTAGTGTGAGTCTTTCTGCCTGGGCAGGAGCTTCTCACTTTTAAGCCTGTTTGTGTCTGTGCGTGGTATTTTCCTTGTCTGTGAGTTTTCTTTAAACATAAATGTATTTAAGTTTTAAAATAAAGTGATTCAACTTAAAATACTAGTATTAATAATACAACAGCTATTTTGTGAATGTGATTTTTTAAAAACCTGAAGATTGGAAAGTTTAGGCCAGCCCTTGGAGAGAGGAAAGCCAGAGACACAATACAGATCTAATCATGCGCTGCCCCCTACAGGTTTCTTTTTGGTAAAGTAAAAACCAAAAACCCCAAAACCCTACCTCCCGGAGTGCTTTGAGATTCACACTAGATGAAAGAATGTAGGCAAAGCACCACCCACCACACTAAATAAATGGAGTGCTGCTGCTTGTTATTAATGATAAAAATGTTATCTATTATTAATAACAATACCACCTCCAGTAGTAGTAATAATAATTTATTAAACTTAATAGGCCCAGTGGCTCATGCCTGTAATCCCAGCAATTTGAGAGGCCGAGGTGGGTGGATCAGTTGAGGCCAGGAATTCAAGACCAGTCTGGCCAACATGGCGAAACCCCATCTCTACTAAAAATACAAAAACTAGTTGGTCGTGGTGGTGCGTGCCTGTAATCCCAGCTACTCCGGAGGCTGAAGCATGAGAATCATGAGAATCGTTTGAACTCAGGAGGTGGAGCTTGCAGTGAGCTGAGATCACGCCACTGCACTCCAGCCTGGGTGATAGAGGGAGACTTTGTCTCAAAAATAAGTAAACAAAAATAAACTTAATTTGTTGTTGACATGGTATAAAATAAATAAATAAACAATTTTTTAAAAATGGGTTAGATTTGTCTAGAAATTTTTGGTAAAAACATAGAAATTAAGTCTCTAATTTTCCTGTACTGAAACAAAAATATATTTAGATGTTCAGCCCAGATTTTTTTAAAGTTATTATTTTATTGTACATCTATCCAAAGAAAAAGTGAAAAGGAAGTTTAATGCAAAAAATATTCCCAAGTTTTAGAAACTGTTACTGACATCAGATAATTTTTAACAAGGAAACATAAGTTGAAGGTCACCATGTCTTTCTTTCACTTTGTAAACAAATCTTAACTGTAAGCAGATTATGAAAATATTTCAAAACATGCTGAGGAAATTGACTTGATTTTGACTTAAAAACATGACATTTTGAATATTAGAGAATGTAAAGTTTTTATTTTCTTTTTTTTTTTTTAGAGGGAAGGGAGAGAAACTTATTCAAAATTTGAGGAAAGTAATAGTTTTTTAGAAAAACATTTTGTTGAAGATGACTTTCCAGCAGATAATGTGACAATTTATATGAAAGGGACTTATAGGATTATGAAATGCTAATTCTGAAACTTCTGTCTACTTTCTACCCTGCCCCAAAGATGACAGGAAGTAAAGTTGGAATATTTTATTTTAATATTGTGATATTTGCTAATGTAAATTTGGACTTAGAATACAGATTTCAGTAAGATTATCATCATTTGATATGCATTAGCTAGGCAGCAACTGGTTCTTTGAATTGTAAATATTACACAAATCATAGGATGTTAATTATGTCAAAGAGAAACAGTAAATTTGCTTTATCTAGCAGAGGGAAGTTCTTGTAGTGTGATAACTTTAATTTGGGTAAATTTCAAGATCCAGATTAATATTAACCAGGTATATAAATTATATCAACATTAGATCTCTGCAAACAGGTCAAAACTGATTAATCTTTTTGTTTGTTTGTTTGAGATAGAGTTTTGCTCATTACCCAGGCTGGAGTGCAATGGTGCGATCTCGGCTCACTGCAACCGTGGCCTCCCGGGTTCAAGCGATTCTTCTGCCTCAGCCTCCCGAGTAGCTGGGATTACAGGTGCCCACCAGCACACCGGCTAATTTTGTATTTTTAGTAGAAATGGGGTTTCTCCATGTTGGTCAGGTTGGTCTCGAACTCCTGACCTTAGGTGATCCACCCGCCTTGGCCTCTCAAAGCGCTGGGATTACAGGGTTGGCCACTGAGCCCAGCCTAATCTGTTTTTAAATAACAAAAGAAAACAGCGATTTGCAAAGAGAAACTCATAGATTGAAAGCCCTTTGTTTTGAAAAACCAAATCATTGTGTTTGCCTTGAGTTATTTTAAATTCTTTGTGCAGTAAAGATTGATATGCCAAATAAAGGAATTGAATGTCAAATTATAGGCAGCCAAGTCAAAATTGCAGCTTCTAGGAGGTAGGCTTAGTGGGGCAGTCAGTGTTCAGCTGAGGACACTCTTTCACGAGTGGGCTTTAAAATAGCAGGTCCTAATGTCCCTGGTTTGGCGATTTCTGAGCTGAAAACAAGAATCTTGTTCACACCCACAATCGGGAGTGATTAAAGCCTCTTGGTAACTCCTAAGTGGAGTCCACAGGGTTATGATAACTAGCTTAATTTCCTTAATTTTATGGAAATTTGAAAGATGTTACCATGCTGCTTGGACTTGAATATTTTCTCTTAAATGGTGTGAAGTATAGATAGAAACATTTTATCTGTCGTAGTTAATGATGATACTAACAGAGTGAAGTAAAATTGTTTAAAAGACCTGGCCAGGAAAAAGGAATATCTGATAGTGTATCTTGGTATCCTAATTGTGTGGACTTTGGACGTGAAACAGTTAATTCCGTCAGTGCCTGTCTGTTGGGCATCCTCCATCTGAGGGACATTATGTCAGGGACTGTGTTGTGCAAAAGCAGATGTGGTCATTGCCCAGAATGAGCCTGCAGCCTCATGGGAAAATCAGACATCAGTTACATAAATAAGTGCAAAATTGCAGTCTTGTCAACCGCTACAAGGGAGGGTGACTGTGCACTGAGAGCATAGACTAGGATCTGAGCTGGGAGCTGGCTGAGGGATCAGGAAGAGTTGAAATGTCCCGAGATCTTGGGATGATGAAAGCTTAACAAGCAAAGAGGGAGCACAACCCGCTCGAAGCCACCAGTGGGACTGGAACCCAGAGAACAAAGGCGAGCATGGTGCCAGATGAGCCCAGAGGCCTCCCCAGGGGTCGAGTCATCCAGGGTGGGGGCTAGCTGCATTTAAGTGGAAGTAGGGGTCCAGGTGAAGGCAGTACAATCAGATTTGTCTTTTGGGAGGACCATTCTGGAAGGACTGGAGAGTGGAGGGAAAGGGGCCCGGAGGGGTTGAGGAGACTTGTGTGAAGCTCTGCAGTGTTCCAGATGAAAGATGATGTGAGTGACGGGACACTGCAGTAGGTGCAGGGGTGCAGGAAGACTCCCAGGCTCCCAGCTTGCCACACAGGATGGGCAGTGGTACCTTTCACAGAGAGTCAAGTCAGCCGAGAGGGCCAGGTGTGCGGGCCATGACTTCACTGACAGGAATGGCTTTTCTAATCGTTTCCCTGATTTCTGCTCTTTCAAACAGGGTAACTTCTTTCAAAATATTGGTTCCATCACCCTGTTTGCTGTTTTTGGGACGGCAATATCTGCTTTTGTAGTAGGTGGAGGAATTTATTTTCTGGGTCAGGTAAGAAAATCATCTTTGAAACACTTTGAAAGTCTTACATTCTTAGAGCTAGTGCAGGGAGGTGGGAAGGTGAAATGGGGCCACTTGGTGGGGCCTGGGTTTCACCCTTAGGGTAAATTCCTTCTGGAAGGAAATCCTAGCTTCATATGAGGCACAGTAGAGGCATGCTAAATTGTTTCAAAGTGTCCTGCAAGACCTTTGGCATCTGGAATTGAGTAAATCTTTTCCATAATCCCCCCCCAAAGTATTTTATTTTATTTGCAAACCAATACTGTCTTAAATTAGAATATCTAAAAATAAAGCCAAATATATGCCATCAAGAACTTCAAACAGTTGTCAGGTAGACTGAATTGGGATTGAATGCTGTTTTTTGATAAAAATTTGCATTTTAAAAATCAGAGATGTGCTTTTCTGCTGGCATTGGAGAAATAATAAAATCAAAGGTGATTCTGAATCTGTTCACTCAATTCTAAGCTGTCTACCTGTAGAATTATATACTCTGGATTTTCCACAATTGCTAAACCACTTCCCAGTGACATCAGTTGGATGGTCTCTACTTTAGACTTCAAATTAATTCAAATTAATTTAGACCAAACATCCCTAGGAAGGTAGTATCTGTAGTTTTGTACTGTGCATGTCCATGCATGTCACATTCTTTTCCTTTATTGTCAGTTGCAGAAAGTTTGCCTGTCCCAGTTCTGAAAATTAAGTTGAGGGTCAGGTGTCTGGGTGACAGGCAGATTTCTTTAACACATGTCAGCTGCTTTCTTCTCTCCATAGCCAAAGCCCATTCCATCGAATTTTCACCTATATTGCAGCTTTGATGGCACCAGAGTAAATCTGTCTGTCATGCAGCTTTCTTCATTGCTCAGTTTCTAGTATTAAATAAGAATAAACTTAAGGAAACTACAGTTAATTGGGCTTGAAGAATGTAGCATTCTTTTCCATACTTTCATTGCATGCTGATGGAATGCATGTTTCAACTAAAGCTTAGGAGCCTTCTTTATTTTTCAAGTGGTTTGGGAACTGAAGATTAATGTCCTTATTAGTTTTAACAAAGCACTAATGGACATTTAAATCTTCTTGGCTGTTCTCCAGGGGTTTTTTTTGTGTCTGTGTGTTTGTGTGTTTTATTTTACAGGCTGATGTAATCTCTAAACTCAACATGACAGACAGGTAAATCCTTCATACTGTAACACCCATGCGACTGCTTTTCAGACAGGGGAAATTTTTCTCCACATTGCTTCCTGGGTGTGGTACTGTTCTATTCTCTCTCTGTATATTTATTTTTGGTAAGGATTTCTGCCATAGAATCTTACTCTGAATTGATTTGTATCTCTGAAATGAATCAAAACTATACTAAAGACTTTTGAAGATCCCTAGTCGGGCATTGCTGATTGGAATGATACAGTTTAAGCTTGGGAGGGAGTAACTCTGCTCAGCTAACTGCCCTGCCCATGTGCACACATACACTGTACCATTGTCTTCTTATTATTTCCAAGACTTCAGTCGCCATAACAAAAAGTTGTCTTCTTGATAGTTTAGAGATGGAGCGGGGAGTGACAGAGAAACTTTCCTCTAGGATTGCCACCAAACCTGCAGTGGGGGAAGCAGGGCCAGGACCTCTGTTGTGGATATTGTGGAAAGCCCTTCCATCTGAAACCACTCCCGTGAGCACGTCCCATGAGCCCTGTCCAGAAATTCCCAGAATTGCATAGTGAGAAGCAGCCTCACTAGGTTGAGGCAGGTGTCTCTCAGAAGGTACCAGATCTAGTGCTGAAAAAGCACCCATGCAGAGCATCGTCTGGATTCCCCCTTCTGAGAGTAGACAGCCTTGCTCAGTGTGTCTGTGTTTGGTCTTGCGGCATGGCTGAGGAGCTGGGCAGCAGGGCCACATGTTCGTCCCCAGATCCTTGCCATCTGGCAAGTCAGAGCTTTCAGGATTTGGCAGCAGTTTAGCAACTTAGGACTAGAATCTGGGAACCCTTTTCATGGAAACTGTGTCTCTGATAACAAGTCCAATCCTATTTCCACCTCCACTCACCACCCACCCCAGCCCAGGACAACAATTTTGGAGCTTATGTTGAAAGACAGTTTTGATACATAAACAAGTAGTCCTATTCCATGGGAGCTGGAAATAAAGCAGAACTGATGTCCTGTGTTTGGTAGGTGTTTTGCAAATAAAAAGAAATGCCCAGTAAAGGAAGGTATCACAGTATTCAAATCTTCCACTTGTTTTGGGGACAGCTGGTTAGAGATACAGACAATGCTGGATAACTTCCTGTGAAGTTGAATTGAATCAGTGGTTGGAATGTTCAGGTGAAGGACAGGAAAATAATTGCCCTGTAGACACACTGACTTAGAGCCAGGTAGTGTTTTCCTCTCCATGTGCAGAAGCTTCCTTGGCTGTTAGAAAGTGACAGTCCCACGGATGGGGACTGCTCTGGGGTCGCAAACCCGCACAGCTGCAGGGCCTGGCAGAGCACTTAAGAGAGGGAAGCTGGCCAGCTGTGAGTCTAGCGGTGGGGCAGCAGCCAGTGGGAGAACACACCCTGTATGAAGGGACAGCCACTTCTCAGTGCCAACTCATGATTACCATGTGGAAATCTGGGCCCAGAATTGGTGGCTATTTTAAATAATTTTTCTTTCAAAACGAGGCTAGGTTTCTAGATTTTTATAGGGAATTTTCCAGTTTTCAAATGTTGACAACTTGCTCAATTTTTCACAAACGCCATGCAGATCAAACATGAGAGCCACAGACTATCTTTTGCAACCTCTGCACTGTAGAAAACACAAAAGTAACTTTGTTGCACATGTTTCGTTTTGTTCTGGTGATATCTTGCTGGAGAGAGATTTCACTCTTAGAGACACTGAATTATTTCACTGCCTTTGTCCATTTCTTTTTCATTTTGTTGATGTTGCTATCTTTTGGGGTTATGGAATAAAGAAAGTACATTTTTAAGTTGAACTTCTGGCATTTAAAAGGCGAGGTCCTAAAGAAGTGAAGTGGAACAGCTGACAGCCAGGTGAAGTGATCCTCTTTCCATACAGACCTCTCAATGATTGAACAGTTTGTATTTCAGACTTTTCATCTTCACTGTCAGAAATACTCTGCCTCCATTTAGATTCCCAAGCAAACTAAATGTGTAACGTGATTTATACAAAGCATTTCCCCAACCTTTTGTTTGTTTTGTTTTTTCAGTTAATTTAGAAAGTTTATTTTGCCAAGGTTGAGGACACGCACCCGTGACACAGCCTCAGAAGGTTCTGATGACATGTACCCAAGATGGTCAGAGCAGTTTGGTTTTATACATTTTAGGGACACATGAGACATCATTCGACTTATGTAAGATGAACGTTGCCCCAACCTTTCACTATGAAACATTTAAACATACAGAAAAGGTGAAGCATTGTACAATGAATACCCATAAACAAATTTTAAAAAAAATAAAATAAAAAGTATATCCTGCAGGGGTAGGAGAGTCATAGGACAGGGAACCTGGGAGCCTGGGCTGGGCCTGCACGTCACTGAGGCTGGAGTATAGTGGCATGATCACAGCTCGCTGTAGTCTCAAACTCCTGAGCTCAAGCTATCCTCCTGCCTCAGCCTCCCGAGTAGCTCGGACTACAGGTGTGTGGTACCACTTCCAGCTAATTTGTGTGTGTGGAGGTGGGGTTCTCTATATTGCCCAGGCTGGTCCTGAACTCCTGAGCTCAAGCCATCCTCCCACCCCAGCCTCCCAAAGTGTTGGGATTACAGACGTGAGCCACTGTGCCCGGCCCAGGATACACTTTTTAGACATTGTCCTCCTTCCTTCACGGCCTCTGGTGATGTGGCTGTGGTTGATGAGAGTGGGAATAAAAGAGCAACCAGAAGCTCTGTCTGGGTTGTGGTGCACGGGCCTGGGGACCAGCTACCAACAAAATAGGATCTCCCAGATGGGCAGTTGTTTAGTGGAGTTACCTTCCCTTTCCTGCTTCCCTTCCTTCTTCCCGCCTGCCTGCCTGCTTGCCTTCTGCAAGTGTCTCTGGGCCATACCCAGTACAGACCCTGGGAATTCACCCATGACGAAAACCCAGCGTCCACTTCCTTGGAGCTCACAGGCCTGTGATGACCTCTGTGAGGACAGGCAAAGTCTGGGAACTGAATCCTCAGCCTGGGATCCGGAGGCACTCTGGTTTAATGCACATGAATCACATTCACAGGCAGCTACCATGGAAACCAGAGGCCAAATGATTGACTTCTGAAGAGACCTGTACCTGGCAAGGCAGCCAGGCATTTCCTCGGTCAGCTCTCCTCTCCCTGACCCTGCAGCCAAAAGATCACCCATCGAAGGCTGCTCAGGCCGAGCATCCTCTTCCCCCTAGACCCAGGCTTGGTGAGGGTGGGTCATCTCTGGCTAATGACTGACACAGGCTGGGAACCTGGGAGCCTGGGCTGGGCCTGCACTTCACTGAGGCTGGAGTATAGTGCTCAGGCAGTCGTCTCTGGCTAATGACTGACACAGACTGGCCCTTGGGGGCTCCATGTTTTGGCTGGTGTTGTGGAAGGGGGCAGACCCACCATTCTGCTGCCCTGGAAAGAAAGTTGCACCAGGCATGGCACAGAGGCTTGTGGGAAAATCACCAAAGGGCAGGGAGAGTGAATTGTCCAGGCTCATGTGGCCCACGAGGCCCCTTGAGGGAGCTGGTCCTGCCTCCCTTGCCAGCTTCCTATGGCTCCTGCCACTCGCCCCACCCCCGCCACCACACGCACCTTCCTTCTGTTCCTCAGGCAGCAGGCTTTCTCTCACCTCAGGAGTCACTTGCTGTCACCTCTGCCTGCAGCTCTTGGCCTGGCCAACTGCTGCTTAACATGTAGGTTCTTGCTTACATGTGTCATCCTTTCAGAGAGGCCTCTCCAGAACCCCCCTATCTAAGTGGCTCCCACACGCACACCCACACCCACACCCACACCCCACCTTCTCACGTCACCTCGATTGATTTCCTGGGTCACACTTGCTGTTGTCTGAATTTGCCTTCATCTCTGGGTATTGCTGTATCTACTATTGGGGGGAGGAGTACCAACTCTGGGCAGATAGCCTGACTCTGCCACTTGTTAGCTGAGTGACCTTGAACAAGTTACTTCATCATCCCGTTGTCCCTCGATTTTCTCCTCTGTCATCGGGGCAGTAGTAGCAGTCTCTCATACAGTCACTGACTGGATTGTTGAGTCACCGTATGTGACATGCTTAGAACAGTGCCGGCCGTGGTAGCCTCCATGCCTGAAACATGTTAGACAATCAGCACATATCTGCTGGGGGTGATAAGCTCTTCACAGGGACTGTCAGTGAGGTCACTGGCCCAGTTAGGAGATGGCCTCAGTGTTTCTATCGGCTGTCCATGCCACTCACCCCCAAAGCACACTGGGGTTACTCCTGGTTTTTGACACTTTCTTAGATGTTGCAAATCTGAGTGCAGGCTGGGATTGGTCACAGACAGCACTCCAAGGGGCTGGTGGCAAGGGGCAGAGCAGAGGTCAGATGCAGGAGTTCATGGGCCATTTGACTCCAGCTGCTCTGACCTGTGGAACTGGGCGGTATATAATAAATATATCTAAGCAAAGTCTCTCTTCCGTCATTGGTCAAAGTCAAGTCTCTGTGTTGACAGTAGAAAACCAGGCCATTCCTAACAACTCAATTTAGAGTGGGCCTTTCACACTCCACCCACAATGTCAACAGCAGATAAGTGGGGAAAAATATGCTACCTTCTATAGTTACTTCAGCTCTAGTGTGTAGTTTTGCTTTCTGTTAAATATGGCCTTTGACTTTAATGCTTTAATATGTGGACTGGGTGACACACATTACAGAATCTCCCCTTCCCTCTGTCTCTTACAGTTTTGCGTTTGGCTCCCTAATATCTGCTGTTGATCCAGTGGCCACTATTGCTATTTTCAATGCACTTCATGTGGACCCAGTGCTCAACATGCTGGTCTTTGGAGAAAGTATTCTCAACGATGCAGTCTCCATTGTTCTGACCAAGTAAGTATGGGGCAGAGAACAGACTTTGTTCATGTGACAGAACTAAAGATCCTTGTAATGAAGGGGCAGATATTTCCACGCAGCATGTGTACAGTTGCTTGTCCTCTGGGTGATCAGTTCACCCACTGTCTTTCTCCATCTTTCTGTCCTGACAAGCCTTGATGTGCTGCAAGAATATGGTCAGGTTCCAGGGGTGGTTAAAAGAGCAGAGTCCCCCTTTTTTTTTGAGACAGGGTCTCGCTCTGTCACCCAAGCTGGAGTGCAGTGGCTCCATCACAGCTCACCGCAGCCTCAACCTCCTGGGTTCAAGTGATCCTCCCACCTCAGCCTCCCGAGTAGCTGGGACTTACAGGCACCTGCCACCATGCCCAGCTAATTTTTAAAAAAGTTTTTGTAGAGACAGGGTTTCACCATGTTGCCCAGGCTGGTCTTGAACCCCTGGGCTCAAGCAGTTTGCCCACCTCAGCCTCCCAAGGTGCTGGGATTATAGGTGTGAACCATTGCTTCTGGCTGTGCCCACCTTTTTTGGCCTACCTTTTAGTAGCAGTTTCTGAGCCTAGCTTCTCAACATCACTGAGGGTGCTTATTAAGTGTGACATTCCTCGGCCCCACCCTCAGAGCCTTCTGATTCATTTGGTCTGGGGTGAGTCCCAAGACCATGGGTTTTTAATAAGTTCCCCAGATATGATGAAGTGGCCTGTTGAGGGGTCAATGTTCAGGCAACATCATTGGAGACAAAAGCAGTAGACAGAGGCCCCACTAACTGTTGCATGTCACCTTCCTTTTCACAACTTTAAAATAAGGTAGGAATGCTGATAGGTGCCCTGCCTTAAGATGCTATTGTGTAAACGCTGCTTTGGAAACTGCAATTTGTTTTCAAATAGTTGTTGGTATTACTGCCCTAATTGATGGGATCTGAGAAGTTAATGATGAATAATAAAATGTCAAGAAGTCATTGGGGGCCAGGCGCAGTGGCTCAGTCCTGTAATCCCAGCACTTTGGAAGGCCGAGGTGGGTGGATCCTCTGAGGTCAGGAGTTCAAGACCAGCCTGGCCAACATGGTGAAACCCTGTTTCTACTAAAAATACAAAAATTAGCTGGGCATGGTGGCAGGTGCCTGTAATCGCAGCTACTCCGGAGGCTGAGGCAGGAGAATCACTTGAAACTGGGAGGCGGAGGTTGCAGTGAGCTGAGATCACACCACTGGATTCCAGCCTGGTGACAGAGCGAGACTCCGTCTCAAAAAAAAAAAAAAAGAAAAAAAAATTTTAGCTGGATGTCATGTCACATGCCTGAGCTATGATGGAGCCATTGCAGTCCAACCTGGGCAACAGAGTGAGACCCTGTCTTAAAAACAAAACAAATTCATTGGGAAAAGGAAATGCATTTAAGATAATCTCAAATATATTTTTCTGATGCAGGGATATTTCCTTGAACTCTGCATTTTTTGGTGGTTGTTAACATGCAGTCAAGAAACCCAAAGAATTTTGCCAAAACACAGAAAAGGCACAGACAAAGCAGTTGAAGGAAGCCAGGCATGGTGGCTCATGCCTGTAATTCCAGCTACTCCGAAGGCTGAGGTTAGAGGATCATTTGAACCCAGATGTTTGAGCTCAGTCTGGACAACATAGCAAGACCCCATTCTCCCACCTCCCTGCAAAAAACTCCAAAGCAAGTGGAGAAAAGAGCCCTGGATAGTGTATCAAAAATGAGCTAAGAGAACGTTAGAGGCCAGACTGTGTTCTGTTAGATAATAGAATTTCCATTTAGCTGAATACTGACTTACTGCCTTTGCTAAAGCATAACCACTCTGTGTAGTTGGCATTTTCTTAAAAGTTTTTTTATAGACTATATTCAGAATTTTTATGTTGGAATAAAATGCCTCAGCCTAGGACTAAAATTGAGGACTGAATAGTTAAATAAGATATTACAGGGCTGGGCACAGTGGCTCACGCCTGTAATCCCATCACTTTGGGAAGCTGAGGCAGATAGATCACTTGAGGCCAAGAGTTCAAGACCAGCCTGGCCAACATGGTGAAACCCCATATCTACTAAAAATACAAAAATTAGCCAGGCGTGGTGGCTCACGCCTGTAATCCCAGCTACTCGAGAGGCTGAGGCAGGAGAATCGCTTGAACCTGGGAGGCAGAGGTTGAAGTGAGCCAAACTCACGCCCCTGCACTCTAGCCTGGGCGTCAGAGTGAGACTCTGTGTCAAAAAAAAAAAAGAAAAGAAAAGATACTACGAGAAAATCATCCAGCATCAGGTAACGTGACATCCTTTCCTTTTCTTTCCCTGCCCCAGTTATTGTTTTCACCATGTTTGCTCAGTTTTTGCCCTGTTTTTGCCCTTCCTTTGCAGGAGGAGCTTACCAAATACTGCCTGATGGCAAGAGATGCTCAACAGGCCTTAAAAAAAAACCAAACTTAGAAGTATTTTTGTTATTCTAAGCGTAGTACATACATTCTTATAAAATTTAGGAAATACACAAGCAAAAAAGGGAGAAATATCACACACATTGCTACTACCTAGAGATATAGTTAACAATTTGGTGTAAATATATATACATTTTATTTAAATAGGCTTATACCCCAAATACTGTATTCTATTTTCCATTGAACACAGTTGATAAAACAGTCTTCTGGAACATCATTTTACTGGTTACGGAGTATTCCTTTTTCTGGGTTTACTGTGATCTACTTAACCAATTTCCTACTATTGGCTTTTTCATGTTTCTCTTGGCAGAAATTTCTATAGCTTTATTAGGATATTATCATACAGCATGCTGCAAGACCTTTAAAAAATCCGATGGTAATATTTTTTCTTATTTAAGATCTACTCTGAAAGCTGCTTAGCGTTCTGGTTTTTACTTTTATCTCGTATCCTGGCTACACATATTGAACATTTGTGACAAGGAATTTTGTCCAACTTGGAGGTGACATCATGAGTTATTTTTATGCATTGGGAGCTAAACTCAATTGCTTTGTCTCTGATTTTTTTTAAAGAAAAATAATTTTTCAGAGGTAGGATCTTTTCTGAGCTTTTCCAGTTCTGTTATAAAAGCCAAAGATTAGGAGACTTTTTCTATTTAAGATGAGAAATGATGGAGTCATTGTCTGTAGCCAGAGGTTCTTCCTGGAAAAGTGCTTTGGAAACCCAAGATTGGTCTGGGCACAGTGGCTCATGCCTGTAATCCCAGCACTTTGGAAGGCCAAGGCCCGTGGATCACCTGAGGTCAGGAGTTTGAGACCAGCCTGGCCAACATGGTGAAACCCTGTCTCTACTAATAATATAAAAATTAGCCGGGCGTGGTGGTGGGTCCCTGTAATCTTGTCTACTTGGGAGGCTGAGGCAGGAGAATCTCTTGAACCTGGGAGGTGGAGGTTGCAGTGAGCCGAGATCACACCACTGCACTCCAGCCAGAGCAACAGAGTGAGACTCCATCTCAAAAAAAAAAAAAAAAAAAGAATCCCAAGATCGCCTATGATAACAGTTCCCACGGTTGGATCTGTGGAGCATGCATGTATAGTTTCCGGCCGCCTCCCTCCACCAGCAGCACTGCCACTGCTGAGACCCAAGCTGACTGGAGAATCAGCCTCATGAACTCTCCAGCCACGGCTGGTCATCTGCCATCAGCATTTGGTGAGGGACCTTTATGTGCCAGACACTGCTGAGAGCCAGGTGGATTTGATGAACTCAGTCCATGATGGGCAAAAGATGCCCATAGAGAAGTGAACATGGTGCCGTAAGCCGGAGGGGCTCAATGACCAGACCATTAAGGATATGAGGAAGGCTTCTCAGAAGGAATGTCTTGTGAGCCAGACCTGGGAGGCTCATTTTCAGACAGAAGAGAGAGAAAAGGGGCATGTCAGACTTCCCCTGCCCCTTTTTTTTTTTTTTTTTTTTTTTAGTTCAAAAGAAAAATATGCTCCTGGGAGCTGTTGTCACTTTTCCTTGGTTATCAGCTAGAATCACATCTGGTTTTGAAGAGGTATACTTCATAAACGATCATCTCCAAAGTGAGCTGACACATTTATCTTTGCAACTGAATATGTGAATGAATTACCCCCTTTTTAATGTTGTTACCTTCATGAGTGCCGGAAAGCAAATGTCTTCTGTTTCTTCAGTAACTTGAATTCATTTTCAACTTTGATTCGTTGCTATGATAGTGTGTTCTTAAAGTCACTGCTGTAGAGGAAGCCTTTTGTTTTCTCCAGCTACAGTTTAAGCTCATGAAATGGACCCTGAAGCAATACTCCCTTTTATTATTTAAGGTATGAGAAACATGACCTTAAGAAACAAAACAGAAAATTACTAGGCCAGAAAGAGTCCACATTCTACTTTCATTACCTGGAGTTCAGAAACCATTGCCTCAGTCCTGGATCTGCTGTTAACCCTTTGTGTGACCTTACCCCGTGACTCACTCTCTTTGGGCCTCAGGCTACTCTGTATAAAAAGAAAGCAGTGAAACCAGCCTGGGTGCCTGCCATGGTAGAGACGTGGGCTGAGGCCAGGCACTGTATGTGTGTGGCCTGCAGATCCATTTTTGGGAACTGCGGGTGATCATGGCCTTCAAAAGCACTTTTCCAGTATGAGCCCTTGTTGGCTGCCACATTCTTCAAGGTGGGATGTTAACCTGTGATCTGCTAGAAAGAAGGGGGATTGGGGAGATTGTGTGTTCAGATGAGTCTGCAAAGCTTTCACATGAAGAAAGTTAGATTTCTTTTTTGCAAGACGTCTCAGACCTTAATTATGTTATTTTGTGCTGTAAATTTCCTCAAAAGGCTTTCTGAGGTTATTTGACCAAGCTACCTTTTCATCTTACTCTGCTTTAAAATGATACCAATCCTGGGGCCTGGCACGGTGGCTCATGTCTGTAATCCCAGCATTTTGGGAGGCCAAGGCAGGCGGGTCACTTGAGGTTAGGAGCTCCACACCAGCCTGGCCAATATGGTGAAACCCCATCTCTACTAAAAATACAAAAAAAAAAAAAAAAAGTCGTTGGATGTGGTGGTGCGCATCTGTAATCCCAGCTACTTGAGAGGCTGATGCAGGAGAATCGCTTGAACCTGGAGGCAGAGGTTGCAGTGAGTCGAGATCGCACCACTGCACTCCAGCCTGAGCAGCAGAGCGAGACTCCATCTCAATAATAATAATAATAATAATAAAAGATACCAATTCATGACATGGTGATTGATGAAGCTGAGTATTACTGTTGAGTATTCTTTGTTTCATTTGCTGAGTCAATAAAAAGGTATTGACTGTCTTTTGTGTGCGAGGCTCTGCTTTAAGCCCCGGACATAAGGCAGCAAACAAGATGGACACAGGCTTCATCCTCGTGGAATGAGGCACTACAGTTTCCCATGCTGTGAAGGAGAAGTCAGGCACCATGACAAACTTTACATGGGCAGGCCTGCGTGAAGGGATCAGGGCAGGTGTCCCTGAGGGAGTGGCACTGATCCTGGGTTCTGAGGGATGAATAGGGAGTTAGCTGGGGCAGGGAAAGGTGAATGGTGACCACCTGGGAGGTGCTAGTGACAGTGTGGCCCAGATGTTTAGATCTGGGGAGGAGGAGGTAAGGTCAGAGAGGTATGGCAGGTGGGAGCCAGGTCAGACTAAGACTGGGCTTCCTGGTGATGTCAGGAAACTCTGAGTTCTGAACAGGCTGGTAACCCGATCAGGTGTGCCTTTGAAAAGGATCAGTTAGGCCCTGTATTTCTAGCACTTTGGGATGTTGAGGCAAGTGAATTGCTTGAGCCCAGGAGTTCAAGACCAGCCTGGGCAACATGGTGAAATCCCATCTTTACAGAAAATACAAAAACTAGCCGAGTGTGGTGATGTGTACCTGTGGTCTCAGCTACTCTGGAGCTGACGTGGGAGGATCACTTGAGCCTCGGGAAGCAGAGGATGCAGTGAGCTGAGGTCACGCCACTGCACTTTGCCTAGGTGACAGAGTGAGACCCTGTCTCAAAAACAAAAAGAGGGGGATCATTTGGCCGGGCGCGGTGGCTCAAGCCTGTAATCCCAGCACTTTGGGAGGCCGAGACGGGCGGATCACGAGGTCAAGAGATCGAGACCATCCTGGCGAACACGGTGAAACCCCGTCTCTACTAAAAAATACAAAAAACTAGCCGGGCGAGGTGGCGGGCGCCTGTGGTCCCAGCTACTCGGGAGGCTGAGGCAGGAGAATGGCGTAAGCCCGGGAGGCGGAGCTTGCAGTGAGCCGAGATCGCGCCACTGCACTCCAGCCTGGGCGACAGAGCGAGACTCCGTCTCAAAAAAAAAAAAAAAAAAAAAAAAAGAAAACAAAAAGAGGGGGATCATTTAGGCCACTGAGTGGAGAACGGGGTTGGTCTGTAGGAAGACAAGGATGTTGAGAGAGAGCTCAGTGAGACTTATCCCTGGGAGTAAAGGGCAGTAGGGGAGGGAGAAAAGGGGATGGATTTGAGAGACAGGAGGAGGATATTTAATGAGAATAACTCCATGTTAATGGTGTAATGCTTTTACCTTTGAGAACAAAACCAACAATTAAATTTAATAACATCCGACATTTTACTTTGTTCTGTTACAGTAAAAGGGAAGTTCTTTGATTTATTCCTCCTTAATGTCTCCTATATCTTCCCTCTCAGCCTGAAACCTCGGGCATTTTTTCTTTGGGTAGCTCCAGTCTAATCTGACTTCTTGCCGTAGCCTCAATTTCAGGTATTATCACAAGATTTCTGTACTGAAATCCTTCCCATTGACTTCCGAGGCCTTCAAGCTGAAATACCAGTGCCTTTCCCGGGCTGTTCCCTGTTCCTCTGCCACTACTGTCACCTTGCCTCCTGCCACTGTCCCACCCCCACCTCCCCTGCCCCACCACTCCCCCTGCCACGTTTTAGCTGCATTAATCTCGGTACTTGAAAGTTCCTACAATGGGCTGCATATGCATGGGCTCCCTTCCTTTGCAGATGCTGTTCCCTCACTGGGTGCCTTCCCCCATTTCTTCACCTGGGCAAGTCGTTTTTATCCCAAATCTAAACCCACCCCTCCCCCCGCCTTTTTTATTTTTTATTTTTTTGAGACAGAGTCTTGCTCTGTTGCCCACGTTGGAGTGTAGTGGTGCAATCTTGGCTCACTGCAACCTCTGCCTCCTGGGTTCAAGCAATTCTCCTGCCTCAGCCTCCTGAGTAGCTGGGATTACAGGCACACGTGTGCCACCACACCCGGATACTTTTTGTATTTTTAGTAGAGTTAGGGTTTCACCATGTTGGCCAGGCTGATCTGAACTCCTGCCCTCAGGTGATCCGCTCACCTCGGCCTCCCAAAGTGCTGGGATTACAGGTGTGAGCCACCACGCCCGGCATCAGCCCACATTTTCTCAAGCGCCTTCCTTGAGCCCAGCCAGTCTGAGTTAGTTACCCACCCATCCTGTGTTTCTACAGCCCTCTACCCTTCCTGCAGATTGTCTTTAGTGTTCATCTTGTTTTCTCCCTTGTTAGCCTGAAGGGAGGAGCTCCTTAAGGGCAGCAACTTTGCTCTCATCTCTGAACCCCAGAAAGTAACAGTACCTGGGACAAAGTAGGTGAACTTTGGCTGACTGAATGAATGATGGTATGAATGAATGAATGAATGAATGAGGGAATAAGCAAGAGATAAGTTTTAAGTTAATTTCTAAGACCTTTGTATATATAACATTTTAACTTCTGTTTTCTTTCATTTCCTAGCACAGCTGAAGGTTTAACAAGAAAAAATATGTCAGATGTCAGTGGGTGGCAAACATTTTTACAAGCCCTTGACTACTTCCTCAAAATGTTCTTTGGCTCTGCAGCGCTCGGCACTCTCACTGGCTTAATTTCTGCATTAATATCCTTTTAATGTGATGAGCATACAGGGTTGAGATTATTCTTGATGGCTTCTGTCTCTAGCCAGTTTCTCCTATTTTTTAAGGGGGCCAATTTTAGATGAAGGTTTTGCTTAAAGGAGGATTTTTTGCTTAGTTTTTGTTTGAGAAACACTCTAACGCAAGGATTTTTTAATTTAACATGTGAAATTTAGAATGTCACTTTTCAAAGTTTAAAAAACATGTACACTGTTGGATATCAGATATGATTTTGAGGACCTCTCAGTTCCCAGAGTATGATAACCACACTCAGATGATTTTCATTTTCTGCCATCTTACTTTTCACATTTGGAAAATTAGAAATTAATTTTCTTTGAAAATGTCAATAGACCAGGTGCAGTGGCTCACGCCTGTAATCCCAGCACTTTAAGAGGCTAAGGCTGGAGAATTGCTTTCGCCCAGGAGTTCAAGACCAGCCTGAGCAATGGAATATAGTGAGACCTCGTCTCTAAAAAATACATAAATAAAAATAAAATGTTAAACAGAGAAAATTTTTATCCCACTGAAAGTGTTTATCCAGAAGGATTGAAAAAGGGGCTTTCAAAATGTGTTCCATTGAGTTATTTGCACTGATTTTGTTATTTAACAACCAATAAGCTTTTCTAGCTGGAGATGGAAAGAGTCTTGTTAAGGCCAACGACACCTTTATTGCTGTAGAAATTTCATTATGTTTAAAATAGTAACAGGCAGTAGACCACTTTGGTGCGCGCCTAAGCCTGTGTCTTAGGGAGATGGCCACCTGGCCCGCCTCCATGAGCAGTTTGTTTCACAGATGGCCGGAAGAGACTCTTTTGCCTGGTTACAGGCATATTTTTCTGCCATCCTGTTGAATTTTCCCATCAACTCCTTTATCCAGAAGTCTAAAGGCTCTATTGAGTTGGCTGACAGCTTCTCATATTGTACCAATAAACAGAATGGAAAAGAAAATTTTTTCCATTTCAGTATTTTCCTCTATATCTTTTTCTTTAAAAAAAAAAAAAAAAATTATCTATCAAAATGAAGTGGAGCAAATGGGTACTGTGAGCTCCAGTATAGGCATTGTGAATGATACTTCAATATATACAAGGCTCTCTCCTTTTACAGGGGCATGAGTTTGGAAATCTCCAGGAATAGGAAAGACTGCGCTTCAACAGGGCCTGGAACCCCAGTTAGAACAGCAATTCACACTAGTTGTCTTTGACTCAAAACTGATGGGGAAAGCAAGATGGGTAGCATTAGTGATCTCATCTGATGTTGTTGGAGGAGTCGGGGTGATATGGCCCTGGGAGGAACCTGGCAGAGTGAACTGACCTTGGTGTGTCTGCAGCCCCAGCTTCGTGCCATGGCCCAGCACATCCCCAGCCCTCTAAGTCAGCATTTTTAAATGAGTTGACTTAGGTTGATTTTCATCTTCCACCACCATTTATCTCCGGAATTTACATTTCTTAGTGTTTTGTTTCTTATAGCAACAGTCTCCCTACAAAGGGAAAAAATCCATAATGACAAATTTTCATTTGTAACCTTGGGACGTTCCAAAATCTTCTGTACCTGTTTACTTCGTATATTTGGAAAGCAGCAGTTTTGTGACTTCTCCACATCTCCCATCAACTCTCCCTCGATTCTCCTTCCTTGACAGTTGTCATTTACGTGCTGAAGCATATTGACTTGAGGAAAACACCTTCCTTGGAGTTTGGCATGATGATCATTTTTGCTTATCTGCCTTATGGGCTTGCAGAAGGAATCTCACTCTCAGGTGAGTGACAGAGAGCCTGAAAGTGCTGTGGTGATGGCATTTTGTCCTGCCTGATGAAAGAGGCTTTGTCAGTTGGGTCACCTTTAGTCACAAGAGACAGTCACAACTCAGAAGAGCTTAAGTGATAAAGGGAATCTATTGGCTCCCTAGAAACACATCTGGATTTAGGTCTGCCTGGATCCAGTAGCTCAAACAGTCACATTGGTGTCACAGTCACATTTTCTCTTAACCTGCCTTCTCTTATTTAGCCCATCAGTCCTATGAGGCTCCCTCAGAGGAGGGTAGCCTGTGGGAGGGAGGTACTGTGAAGGTCCCTATTTTACTGATGAGAAAACTTGAGGTTGAGTGAAATTAAGTAAATTACTGAAGGTCACAGCTGGGATTGGTGGAACAACGATTCAAACTAGTTGTCTTTGAGTCAAGAACCAGTGCTTAGAACCCTCCTCTAATACAACTCCCTCCAAAACAGATCATCATGAAACCATGTACTCAGTGCTACATAAAGGGACAAGCAAAGTGTGGCGGTGATGTAATGTTGGGCGTTTTTGGACACACTTTACCAGTATTCAGTTTTTTTATGCTGCTACCGCCCATGTGGCGTAGGTACTAAGGTTGTCATTAGCCCAAAGCTGCACTGCACAGGCAGTGGTGGTAGTGAGATTGACAGCGGAGGCCCAGAGCCTTTTCCCTGCACCCCATTGGAGGAGGGCACACAGCCCCCAGCAGCAGGGACGACTCTGAGGTGGCCCTAGAAGATGATACTCACCAGCTGGAGGAGGGGTGGCCACTTACAGAGTGATGGTCTTGGTAATGGTCACCTGGTAATCAGTCAGCAGCCCCTGTTGGCAAAGCTTGGCTTAGTTGGGCTTTCTGCCTACAAGTGGCAGTCAAGTTTGTGTCCCCAGCTTGTTACATTGTAAGGGTGTTGACCTGAAAATGGAACATGACTCACTCCTGTTCCTGTGTGAGGGGGCAGCCAGGTGGGAAGGACTCTGCCCCGGAAGTCTGATCCCATCCTTTGAGTGAAGTCCCTTCAGAGGCCTTGTTCTGGAAATGAGGCACTATTGCAGGAATGTTTTGATCTGTGCCACAGGATGGCAGAGATTTTCTTTTTTATTAACTTTGTTGAGGTATAATTTACACACAATACATGGACCTGTTCTAAGTATATAATTCCATGAATTTTGGCAAATGTGGGCAGTCATAACTACCCCTACAGTCAAGGTGTGGCATATTCTTATCGATAGCCCAACGTGGCTCCCCTGTGCCCTTCTGCAGTCAATCCCCCTGCCTGTCCTGAGCCCTGGCACCCACTGATCTGCACTGTCATTGTAGTTTTGCCTTTTCCCGAATGTCATTTAAATGAAATCATGGGGTACATAGTCTTTTGTGTCTCCTCTCTTTCAGTTGTCATGTTTTTGAGAGACATCCATGTTTTTGCATGTGGCAGTAGTTTATCATTCTTATTGTACCACAGTTTGTTTGTCTGTTCACCGTTTGAAGGACATTTGGGGTTTTCCAGATTTGGGCTAAGAACAGTTTGCATGTGTTTTCATTTTTCTTGGGTAAATACCTAAGATTAAGGCTGCTAGGTCATATGGTAAGTACATTTTTACTTTTTTAGAAACTGCCCAGTGTTTTTCGAAGTGATTGTATCATTTTACATTCCCATCAGAATGTATGAGAGAGTGCCAGTTGCTTCATATTGCCACCACACTTATTTTAATTTCAAAAAGTTTAGCTGTCCTGATAGGTGTGTAGCAACTGGATTTATATGTGCCTTGGTGTGGTTCTTTTTATATTCACCTTTGGTTCATTGAGCTTCTTGGGTTTATAGTTTATATGAGTTTATAGCTTTCATCAAATTTGGTAAGCTTTTGCCTATTTCTTTATAAACATATTTTTGTTCCTCCTTCCTCTTCCCCTTGAGACTTCAATTTACGCATTATGAGAGGTAGCATGCTATTGGCCCACAATATGCTTTGCCTTTTTTTTTTTTCTGTCTTTTTTTCCCTATGTGCTTTATTTTGGTTATTTCCTTTTGCCGTGTCTTCAAAGTCACTGATCTTTTCTTCTGCCATGTGGAATCTCCTGCTAATCCTACCCAGTGTATTTCTCATTTACATATTCTATAATTCATCTACAGAAGATCCCTTTGGGTTATTTTCATTTCTTGCATTTCTCTCTTCATATTCATGTTTTCTTCTATGTTCTGGAGCATATGAAACATTTCTAATTGCTGTTTTAATGTCCTTGTTTGCTGATTGCATCATCTCTGTCAACTCTAGGTCTGTTTTGTTGTTGATTTTTCTCATGCTTATAGGTCACAGCTTCTTGCACTTTGCTTGCTCGTAAGCTTTGATTGGATGTCAGTCATTGTGAACTTTATGTTGTTGAGTACAAGATTTTATTGCATTCCTTTATGGAGTTCTGGACTTTTTAAAAAATATATATATTTTTTGTTTTTTGTGTGTTATTTCTGGACTTTTCTTCTGGCATGTGTCTAAGTCTCTTGGCATCAGTTTAATCCTTTTTGAGGCTTACATTTAAACTTTGTTAGGACTGGTGCACAGTAGAAGGGCCCTAACTAAGGTGTCTCAGGTATTGGGAGCTCACTCCACTCTGGCTGGCGGGAATACAAATCCCAGCCCCATGTCAGCTTCTGGAATTGTTCAGTCTACTTCTTTTTAATGATTCTTTCCCCAGCCTCTTGTTTCATCCCACATATATACTGATCAGTATCAGTCAAAGACTCAAGGGGACTTTACAGTAATGTCCAAGAGCTCTCTTTCTGTGCAGCTTCCCCGACTCAACAGGACAGCCCTCTAAAGCTTCAGCCTCAGACTGTCAGCTCAGCAGGGGGCCTGGGGAAAGAGTGGCCACCTTGTTTGTTTCCCTTCTGGCAGGAATCACAGTCCTACCCTATCTTTTGTCCCATGTCAGAAAAGAGTTTTGTTTCATATCTTGTATCAGGTTTTGTAGTTATGTAGAGCAGGACAGTGTTCTGTGTAGCAGTAGTTTCTTCAGACACAAAGCAGAAGTCCCAGTGGTCTTTAGTGACTCAGTTGACAGAATTTTTCTACCCAGTCGCTATCTGCAGTCGCACGTGGGTGCTGCGTGAGCAGCACAAGGAGGAAGCAGAGTGGACTCGCCATTTTCAGGGTTTTGTTTTTCATCGCAAACCAGTTCACCAGGGTAATTCCATCCTGGTGTCCGCCATCAGGTTCCCTTTCTTTACTGAATGTTGGCACTTACAAAAAGGTTACCTGTGAGTCATTTGGCTCTAGCCTAGCTATTTTTACATCTATTTTTTTAAATTGTTCCTCTACCCCCTTGAGATGATCACTAAGTACCTGTTGGCAAAGATGTGTTTCATGCATCTGTTTGGAATCTGTGATTAAAATCAGGGAGTGTTTTTCTTACCTTCTTTTCAGAGTGGCAGTGTTTCCTGTGGAGAGGGGTTTCGTTTCCTCAGGGACCTTGCTCCACACACAGCAGTGCCAGCCAGGAACACCAGATCTGCCTCTGGGTGAGGGAACCTGCCCTGCCCGTGCTTTACCTTTTGGGTATTTGTCCCACAGGGTTTTCAGAGAGGGGCAGGATGGCCCTGTGTGGTGTGTGGATGCTCTGCGCTGCACTGTGAAAGCACAGATGGAAAGCGTGGTGTTTCTGCTGTCTTCACCTTCCTTTGTGTGCTCCCCTTTTCCTGACTGTCACAAAGGACTGATCTCAAGTGGTTCCCAAGACTGTGGAGCAGGACATTCTCTTCCTAGGAAGTGGGAATTATTTATGTAAATCTACATGTAGGGAACACGGTTGTTAAGAACTGGAGCTGGATAACAGACAGACTTGGATTTGAATCCCAGCTCCACCTCTCATTGGCTGTGTAACCTCAGATTACAGACTTAACCACCTCATGCTCTACTTCCTCGTCATAAAATAGACAAGTAAAAGGGCCAGCCTGACGCCTTTGCTGAGGACGAAGGGAGCAATGCAAGTGAGAGTCCTGATGGGGCATCTGTGCCACTACTGGGGTGGCCAGAAGTCCTAGTTTGCCCTCTGTCTCAACATGATGAATTAATAATATCCCCTTTTATTCTAAAAAATTCCTGGTATCCACAGCAAATCAAATAGTCTCCCTATTACTCAGCAAACGTTAGCTATTCTCAGAATATTCATTCTAATTGTATCCATGTTAACTATTTTTGTTGTTCAGTCAAGCCAGTTTTGAGGGCCACTTTGGCCTCTGACACTAAAGATTCAAAGATGAATAGACCCTACTTAGGCAGAGTGGTTAGCAAACACTGGGCTTGGAGGGGATGGGACAGAGTGACATTGTCAGGGTGAGTCACAGAGGAGGGGACTTAGGGCTCGAAGGATGAGTTTGCAGGATTAATTATGACATAACTCTTTCTTTCTTTCTTTTTTTGAGATGGAGTTTTGCTCTGTAGCCCAGGCTGGAGTACAGTGGCGCCATCTCGGCTCACTGCAACCTCTGCCTCCCGGGTTCAGGCAGCTCTCTGCCTCAGCATCCCGAGTAGCCGGGATTACAGGCGCCCACCACCACACCTGGCTAATTTTTTTTTTTTTTTTTTTTCTGTATTTTTAGTAGAGATGGGGTTTCACCATTTGGCCAGGCTGATCTTGAAATCCTGACCTTGTGATCTACCCGCCTCGGCCTCCCAAAGTGCTGGGATTACAGGCATGAGCCACCACGCCCAGCCGACATAACGCTTTAAGATGTTGGCATGGGCCAGGCGCGGTGGCTTACACCTATAATCCCAGCACTTTGGGAGACCAAGGCAGGCGGATCACGTGGTCAAGAGATGGAGATCATCCTGGCTAACATGGTGAAACCCCGTCTCTACTAAAAATACAAAAATTAACTGGACATGGTGGCACGTGCTGGTAGTCCCAGCTACTTGGGAGGCTGACACAGGAGAATCGCTTGAACCTGGGAAGCAGAGGTTGCAGTGAGCCGAGATCCCGCCACTGTACTCCAGCCTGGGTGACAGAGTGAGACTCCATCTCAAAAAAAAAGATACTGGCATGAAGTTGGCCAAAGATAGAATGTATGGTGCAGTGCTCTTATGCACAGATATCTAAGGAATTCCACTGCAGCACTGCTTGGGAGAGAAAAATTGGAAGGAACTCTATGGTTCATCAGTAATAGAAAAGATCAAATTCCAGTCCATGTGCACTATGGAATCCTGTGCAGCCTCTTAAAAAATGAACTTGACCTGTCTGTACTGCCATGGGAAGAATTTGACATATTGTTAAATTCTTTAAGTTGAAAAATCAATCTCTCACCCATTCAAGAAATATTTATTAAATGTCCACCCTATGCTGAGAACTATCCTTGCTGTTGGGGCTACATTTATAAACACCTCAAGATCAGTTTCCTTTTCCTGCAGAAGAAAGCCAGAATTTAAGCAAACCCATAAGACAATTCCAGGTGGCAAGAAATTACAAGAAGAAAAATTAAAGACAGAGAGTGGCACGCGGTAGAGAATGGATTGGGAGCTCAGGCAATCAGGGAGGTGTCTCCTGGAGGTGGCACTGGAGCTCAGACCTGTGTGGTGAGAGGAACCAGCCCAGGGACGCTCTAGGGAAGGAGGGTTTTGGCAGCAGAAACTGCAGGAGCCACGGGTCTGAAGATAGATGTGCGGGAGTGTGGCATGCTCCAGGAAGAGAAGGAAGACCAGTGTGGCCAGGACACTGCCTCACAGGTTCTGTAGGCCTGAAAAGGAGCTGGGGTTCTAGTATATGCACCAAGAAAAGAGAGTTGGAAGCCCTTGAAAAGAAATTGCTCTGCTGGTATAGGCACTATATATGTGATAGGATCCTGTTTATTACTTTATTTTTATTTTATTTTAATGTTATTTTTTGAGACAGGATCATGCTCTGTTGCCCAGGCTGGAGTGCAGTGGCACAATCACGGCTCACTGCAGCCTTGACCTCCCCAGGTTTAGGTGATCCTTCCACCTCAGCCTCCTGAGTAGCTGGGTCCATAGGCACGTGCCACCACACCCGACTAGTTTTGTAATTTTTGTAGAGACAGAGCCTCACTCTGTTGCTCAGGCTGGTCTCAAACTCCTGGGCTCAAGCAGTCCACCCACCTTGGCCTCCCAAAGTCCTGAGATTACAAGTATGAGTCACCGTGCCCAGCCTGTTACTTTAAAGATAAACTTTATAATCACATGGTGAAAGAACTGGCAGTCTGCGTGTTGAAGTGTTAATAGTAGTTAAGAGTAGTTACCTCTGAGTGGGCGGTGTGAATAGAGATTCTCTTTTACTCTATACCTCAGTGAGTCTGAATGTTTTATGGCAAAATATGTTTATTATTGAGTAATTAACATAGCATACTCATTATGGTTTCACTCAGCCCTCAAGAAGTATGTCATATTTTACACACAGTAAGGCACAGTACAGTGGAAATTGTACCATGATACCTTTTCACTGCCTTTTGGATTTGAATCCCATACTGTCTTCCTTTATTACATCTGAAACAGTGGATGTAACCATAAACAGAAGTGGATTTCCTCTCTCCCTTTCTTCTTTTCTGCCATTCTTCCTTCAGGAGGCTGAATGCTTTTGCTGCATTATCTGCTTGCTTAAATGATTTTGCCTTCTTAAAGGAGATTCTTCCATAAGTGTATTTTTAAAAATACCGTGCCTTTTACCTCACTTAAAAATGTTAGCCTGGTTTGCACCAACCCCCCTTTTGTGTTTCTATAGTCTGCTCCAGTGGCTGCAGACGAGGGTGGTGGGGGTGGTGGAGAGTCCCCTTAGCTTCTGGAGGGCATATGAAGCAGATACTTGAGCCATCCCTCTGGCTTTTGTGCCTGTTGCTGACCCTCTTTCCTTTCACCTAGAACTCAAGGTGCCCTGACCCCACACTAGCCCAGGGTAAAGCCCTCTGGGATTGTCCAGATGGCCCCGTGCCAACAGTGGGTCAAGTACATAGGTGGCAGCTGTGGTCCAGACTCAGCCCCCAGACAGGGCTTACTTATCCATGCAGAAAAATCGAAAATGTTTGAATTTGGTGACGTCCTTAAAGATGGAGATTTCCTGTAGGGAAAACCAGCGGGAAGACTGGTCCATGTTAGATCCTCAATCCCACAGGGCTACCGTCGGCCTTTGTAGCCAGGCTGAGCCAAGACTGTGCCTGTAATCCCAGCTACTTGGGAGGTTGAGACAGGAGAATTGCTTGAACCCGGGAGGCGGAAGTTGCAGTGAGCTGAGATTGTGCCACTGCACTCCAGCCTGGGCAACAAGAGTGAAACTCCATCTCAAAGAAGAACAACAGCAGCAAAAACAATCTTGAGCTCCAAAGAGCCCTAAAGGAGCAGGTAAAGAAGTCTCCTACCCTCTCATTTTCCTTTGCCCACCATGTTGGGTGTGTCTTACAGGAAGCATGGCTGGAATCTCACTGTAGGGGAAAATGAAGAGCAAAGGCACTTGCTGTTTCCTAAAGGGGTTAGGAGATCAAGTGTCCAGCTCCTGCTGTCACTCAGCCAGCCCACACCTGCTGGGAAATACAAAAAAGTAGGTTTCCTGTATTTTGTAGGGTATTGTGTTACAGTAAGCTTAGCAGTTGACATGTCTGTAATACAGTGCTCTGTGGTTTTTTTTGTTTTTTTTTTTTGAGACAGAGTCTCACTCTGTCGCCCAGGCTGGAGTGCAGTGGCACGATCTCGGCTCATGCAACCTCCGCTCCTCCAAGTTTAAGCAGTTCTCTGCCTCAGCCTCTGGAGTAGCTGGGATTACAGGCGTGTGCCACCATGCCCGGTTAATTTTTGTATTTTTAGTAGAGACGGGGTTTCACCATCTTGGCCAGGCTGGTCTTGAACTCCTGACCTCATGATCCACCCGCCTCAGCCTCCCAAAGTGCTGGGATTACAGGCATCAGCCACCACGCCTGGCCAATTTTCACCCTTTTATACATGGAAAGTTTGCCAGATAAGCCCTATTTCCACAAAATGGTAGAAGTGAATTAAAACTTTGCTTATGAAGTTTGACTTGCAATTAGTATATCTTGGCAGCTTATTTGATGACTTTTTAAGACAATCTCAGCTTCCTTACATGAAATACAGACCCCTTTCCTGCTGCCTACACAGGGAGATGCTGAGAAGAGAACTGTGAGTGCCGCAGGAGTGACTGAGGGCAGCGGACAAATGTCGAGTCTCAAATCCTGCATAAGCACAGAAGGTTGTAGACACCCTGGTGCAGGGCTCTGAAGAAAAGATGCATTACCTTTTTAAATGACAGTAGTTCAGGATTATGGGAAAATTCAAAGTTAAGGAAAAGTATTTTAAAAGTCCATCAAAATCCACATTTGGCCAGGTGAGGTGACTCACACCTATAATCCCAGCACTTTGGGAGGCCAATGCAGGTTGGATTGCTTGAGCTCAGGAGTTTGAGACCAGCCTGGGCAACATAGTGAAACCTATCTCTACAAAAACACAAAAAATTAGCCGGGCGTGGTGGTATGTGCCTGTGGTCCCAGCTACTTAGGAGGCTGAGGTGGGAGGATTGCTTGAGCCCAGAAGCCGGAGGTTGCAGTGAGCTGATACCACGCCATTGCACTCCAGCCTGGGCGACAAAGCGAAACCCTGTCTCAGAAAAAAAAAAAAAAGAGGCCGGGTGCGGTGGCTCATGCCTGTAATCCCAGCATGTTGGGAGGCTAAGGCAGGTAGATCACCTGAAGTCAGGAGTTCGAGACCAGCCTGACCAACATGGAGAAACCTCATCTCTACTAAAAATACAAAAATAAGCTGGGCCTGGTGGTGGATGCCTGTAATCCCAGCTACTTGGGAGGCTGAAGCAGGAGAATCGCTTGAACCCAGGAGGCGGAGGTTGCAGTGAGTCGAGTTCATGCCACTGCACTCCAGCCTGGGCAGCAAGAGTGAGGCTCCGTCTCAAAAAAAAAAAAAAAAGAATCCACACATTATCCTTACACAGATTCTTAGGCTCCTTTCTGCCCCCCAAGAGTGGTTTGCTTGCTTGCACTCCTTATATAGTCTTCCCTCAGCATCTGTGGAGGATCAGCTCTAGGACTCCCCACATATAGAAAATTCATAGGTGCTCAAGCTCCTTATGCAAAACGGTGCAGTTGGCCAGGCACGGTGGGCTCACACCTGTAATCCCAGCACTTCGGGAGGCCAAGGCGGGCAGATCACCCGAGGTCAGGAGTTCGAGACCAGCCTGGCCAACATGGTGAAACTTTATTTCTACTAAAAAGTAGTTGTCCCAACTACTCAGGAGGCTGAGGCAGGAGGATCACATAAACCTGGGAGGCAGAGGTTGCAGTGAGCCAAGATCGCACTATTGCCCTCCAGCCTGGGTGACAAGAGCAAAACTCTGTCTCAAAAAAAAAAAAAAAGAAAAAAAGGTTGGGGGCAGTGCAGTGGGCCCTCAATAGCCACAGGTTCCACATCTGCCAGCGCTATCCCTGGATGTCAGTGATAGTCCATACCTTTTTAGCTCTGGTACTGTGAAGGGGACTTCATGTGGCTTATTTTCACTCACCCTCCTAACAGTTCTGTGAGTGGCTACTATTAGTCCCACTGTACAGAAGTGAAAACTGAGGCTCTGAGTAATGTGGCTCAAGGTCACCCAGCTAGTAATGAGGCTGCCAGAGTGAAGGGACCCATGGTATTTTTTCTGAAGCCTGTGGGAGGCTTCAGGTATTAGTTTATTTTCCTTTTTCTTAAATCCTCTAATGCTTTAGGCCCCAGGGCCTTGCAGGCATTGTGAGATCTGAGTTGGGGATCACACGGCAGTGCTTTCTGTTCTGTTCTTTCCCTGTCTAGGCATCATGGCCATCCTGTTCTCAGGCATTGTGATGTCCCACTACACGCACCATAACCTCTCCCCAGTCACCCAGATCCTCATGCAGCAGACCCTCCGCACCGTGGCCTTCTTGTGTGGTGAGTTCTGCGTCTGTGTGGCCATGCGCAGGCCCACCCAGAGCTGATCTTTCTTCCTTACCCTGTTTTAGAGTCAGTTGAGACTTTCCTTGGCAGCAGGGCAGCAGCTCCTCAGAGCCATATCCCGTACTCGCTTATCTTTTGTTTGTTCCTCTGGCTTTGAAATTTCATAAAGTAAACCAAACACCTAATAAATGAACATCTGGTGCCTACGATTTAAAGACCAAAAATAGTGAGAACCAATTATGAACATTTGAGACATGAATTTTTAATGTATTAATGTGACATTTCCAAAAATGTAGTCCTTGGAAATAATATTAATGATGGTTAGATGAAAATGGCTCCATAGTCAAGCAAGGCATGGGGCTCACGCCTGTAATCCCAACTGTTTGGGAGGCTGAGAGGATCACTTGAGCCCAGCAGTTCGAGGCTGCAGTGGGCTATGATCTTCAACAAAAAAAAAGAAAGATAGAAAAAGATAAATTTTGTAGTCAAGAGTTTAGGAAATCCTGGTTAAATAAAATTTAACATTTATGAATTGCCAGACTTTTCAGCAAATGTGCATTGTAAAATCCTTAATGGGGGATATAGTTACAGAATTTTCCAAACTTGTCCACAGAATCTTTTATTCACAGAGCAGCCTGAGGGACATCACTCGGGGACAGTTTGCAGTAGAGGTGTCATTTGTTGGGCTGGGATAAACCATGATGGCTTTGTCTTTAAGCAGTTTGTTCGAGCTTATTCTCCCCACGCTCAGACATACCCATGTATCTCCCCACCAACGTTATACTTGGAAGTGGTTGGAGTCGGGGAACAACTCTCACCATGTCTCTCTAAGCTGGCCCCCAAGTGGCTCCTGCCCTAGTTGTCATCATCAAAGTCACTCCTGGCATTTTGGGAGATTTGTCTCTCTCTTTTTTTTTTGAGACGGAGTCTCGCTCTGTCGCCCAGGCTGGCGTGCAGTGGCGCGATCTCGGCTCACTGCAAGCTCCGCCTCCCGGTTTCACGCCATTCTCTCACCTCAGCCTCCCCAGTGGCTAGGACTACAGGTGCCCGTCACCACACCCAGCTAATTTTGTTTTTTGTATTTTTAGTATAGATGGGGTTTCACCGTGTTAGCCAGGATGGTCTTGATCTCCTGACCTTGTGATCCATCTGCCTCAGCCTCCCAAAGTGCTGGGATTACAGGCAAGAGCCACCACGCCCAGTCATTTGTCTCATTTTTAATTGCTACTTCCACACTGTTAGCATGCTAGAAGGCAGGGGCAGGCCAGGCAGAAACTTCAGCAGATAAGGAGGCTCAGGTGAGGAGTAGTCACGTGACTTGCCCATGGTCTCACGGCCAAGAAGTGGGTATGCAGGCCAGGTCTCTTTATTCCTGGGCCAGTTCTCTCTATTCCTGGGCCAGGTCTCTCTCTTCCTGGGCCAGAGGGTATTATTTGTACAGCACCTCTCTCAGAAAGTGAGACTACAGATTCTGACTCTGACCCTCCCAGTTAAAGACACATAAAGCAAATCATCCATCCAAAAAGATTCTGTTTTTTACCCAGCAGACTGGCAAATGTTAAGCTTGATAATACCCACTTCTGGCCTTGGTGTGTGGAAAACAGGCCTACTGGAATCTTTTCTGGAGAGTCATTTGCCATGTCTGTCTGAATTTAAAAGGCACGTACTCTTTGGCCCAACAGTTCAACCGTGTGGAATTTAGCCTGTACTGGGGTGTTTGCTGAACCTCTCAGAAATAGAAACAATCTAAATATCCATCAATAGAGGATTGGTCATTAGAAAAATTGTCAAATTTTGACAGTTTGTCAAGTGTGACTGAAAGACCGTCAAATACTCTGCAGACAAACATGATCCCACCCAGGGAAGAGGATAAACACGATTCTGCCTGCTGGCTGAACACTGTCACTAGCAAGGGTCCCAACTGTGGCAAAGTGGCAAAAACTCAGAGCAAATGACTGCGACGCCACATGACAAATGTGAAGGGGCTTTGGTTAACCATGATATATCCAGACCTTGGAGTTGATGCTGCCAGGAAAAAGCATCCACTAGATCTGAATGTCTTCTAAATGTGCTCATTTGGAAAGATCACACAAATATTAGATAAGAAAAAATTTCAAAGAGAGGAGGGTGGGTAAACTCTCCAGCTTGTGGACTTGTTTTAAACTTGGGTACCATTCAAAGGAAAAACATTGTTAGAATGTAAAACAGCCTTGCTCTTTATGATCAGCTATTTTAAAATACAGTTTTAGACCAGGCGCAGTGGCTCACGCTTGTAATCCCAGCACTTTGGGAGGCCAAGGTGTGCGGATCACAAGGTCAGGAGTTCGAGACCAGCCTGGCCAACACAGTGAAACCCTGTCTCTACTAAAAAAAAAAAAAATTATCTGGGTGTGGTGGCAGGCACCTACAGTCCCAGCTACTCGGGAGGCTGAGGCAGGAGAATCGCTTGAACCCGGGAGGCGGAAGTTGTAGTGAGCCAAGATCATGCCACTGCACTCCAGCCTGGGAGAGAGAGTGAGACTCTGTCTCTAAAAAATATATATATACAGTTTTAATCTCTTTAGTCATTATGCTATTCTGAGGGACATCACAGTTTAAGCAGAGAGCCTAGTGTTAGAAATTTATAAGGTGCTTTTTCTTAAAATATACAAGTTTGTGTGACAGAGAGTAAATATTGGGCTCTTTTTGGCTTGCAGAGTGGAGCCAAGAGTTAGCAATGAGTCTCACTCTGCAAATCCTGCTGGGTGTGAGCTGTGTTCTAAACCTTGTGGCAATGTTAAATATATTAAGCTAATCATGTGGAAGTTAACTAAAGACCCCTTCACGTTTGTCATGTGGCGTCGCAGTCATTTGCTCTGAATTTTGGCCACGTTGCCACAGTTGGGACCCTAGCTAGTGACAGTGTTCAGCAGATCGGCAGATTCATGTGTTTCCATCTTCCCTGGGCGGGATTGCGTTTATTTGCAGAAGTATTTGACAGTTGACTCATTACATTAAGAGATTTCTGAATACCAGGGACATATTGCTTATATAGTAGAAAAGAATAAGAGAATTTAAGCACAAGTTTGGCCAAGATATTGGCTGCAGGGTTTTCAAGAAAATAAGGAAAGGGTTGTATTGGATTCTGCCTGTGAATGTTTGCTTGCTTAACAGTTTAGTACAATATTGGAATGAAATCATTGGGGTTGAATAATCCATTCTTTGGTTTGTTTCAGAAACATGTGTGTTTGCATTTCTTGGCCTGTCCATTTTTAGTTTTCCTCACAAGTTTGAAATTTCCTTTGTCATCTGGTGCATAGTAAGTATTTTCCTTGTTTTTTTAATTTAATTACTTATTTGTAGATCAATAAACACATGTTCTGGATTCGTTTATGTAACTGTTAACTGTTCAAAGTCAACAGCTACATAGACAGTCTTTTGTTTAAAGTTTCTTTTGTTAAAAAAAAAAAAATCACAAACATACACTAAGGGGGCAGGGGTAGAATTAAGTGAATAAATATCCCCAGCAAGGACTTTTTTAAGGTTTTTTGTTTTTTTTTGGTTTTTTTGTTTTCTGAGATGGAGTCTCGCTCTGTTGCCCAGACTGGAGTGCAGTAGTGCGATCTCAGCTCACTGCAACCTCCACCTCCCAGGTTCAAGTGATTCTCCTGCCTCAGCCTCCCAAGTAGCTGGGATTACAGGCACACATCACCATGCCCGGCTAATTTTTGTATTTTTAGTAGACGTGGGGTTTCATCATACTGGTCAGACTGGTCTTGAACTCCTGACCTCGTGATCCACCTGCCTCAGCCTCCCAAAGTGCTGGGATTACAGGCATGAGCCACCGTGCTCAGTCTTGTTTTTTAAGATTTTTAATGGCCTTGAATATTATGGTCTTTAAATAAAAGTACAGGTTTGTAGGTTTTTGTGTGAGGAGGTAAAAGCAGATTTCAAAATTGAATATGTAATTGATCATAACCATGTAAAACTATTATGCACAGAAAAAAAGAAAGTATGTAAAGAAAATGTAGCCACATGTTCACAGTGGTTATAGAGCTGGGATTTCTTTCTCTTTCCTAATTTTTCTGGATAGTTTATTATGTACTTCTTACTGCAGTTTTCTTCAAATTTGTCTATTTATATTTGTCTGTTTATAAGATAGTCTTCCTGCAACCTGGGTACTTCCACCTGTCACTCAGCAAGAGCTCATTGCTCTTGGTCACTGTTATTCGTCCTCCAAACTCAGGTTTCAGGGCAAAAAAAAAGCAGCAAAAGTAGCAAAAGTCCTTTACAGAAAGTATAATAGCCTAGGCTGGACGCAGTGGCTCACACCTGTAATCTCAGCACTTTGGGAGGCCGAGGCTGGTGGATCATGAGGTCAGGAGTTCGAAACCAGCCTGGCCAACATGGTGAAACCCTGTCTCTACTAAAAATGCAAAATTAGCTGGGCATGGTGGTCCGCGCCTGTAATTCCACCTACTCAGGGGACTGAGGCAGGAGAATTGCTTGAACGCGGGAGGTGGAGGTTGCAGTGCAGTGAGCCGAGACCTCGCCATTTGCACCCCAGCCTGGGCAAAAAGAGCGAAACTCCGTCTCAAAAAAAAGTATAATAGCCTTTAGTGTGGCCACTGGATAAAAGGGGACACATTTAATCAAACCTGAAACACCAGTGTAGGCATGGAAGATTGGATTTCAGTGGGTGAAACAGGGAGGTGACTATTTCAGCCACAGGTTGGGAGGAAAATGAGAGGATGCCCTGGGGTGACAACTCAGTTTTCTCTAAGCAGTTAGGCCCAGGCTGGCCCTGCAGCTAGTGGAGATGGTCTGTGCTGTTCAGATGGGTTACAGTTCCTACCCTGTAAGCTCCGCTTAGTGGTCAAGAGCATGGGCTTTGGGGTCTGAACCAGATTTGAGGCTTGAATCCAATACTTCCTGCCTTGTCAACTTGGACCAATTACTTCATCTCTCTATACCTCAGTTCCCTTGCCTATAAACTGGAGATAATAATACCTACTTTATAAGACCTTTGCAGGGATTTAAATTTAGCAGGATAATGCATGTAAAATGATCAGCATGTTGTCTGGCATAGAAATGTTTGATGATTGGAAACATTTACTCTTGACCAGGCATGGTGGCTCACACCTATTATCCCAGCACTTTGGGAGTCTGAGGCGGGCAGATTACTTGAGGTCAGGAGTTTGAGACCAGCCTGGCCAACTTGGCGAAACCCAGTCTCTACTAAAAATACAAAAATCAGCTGGGCACGGTAGCACACGCCTGTAATCCCAGCTACTGGGGAGACTGAGGCAGGACAATTGCTTGAACCTGGGGGCCAGATGTTGCAGTGAGCCAAGATCGCACCACAGCACTCCATCTCAAAAAAAAAAAAAAAAATACTGTAAAATTCATGCTTGTTAAAGGAATAAACTGAAAGCCTAAAGAATGTGCTGTATATGTCTGTGTCATCCTTTTCAAGTAATTATGGTAAGAACCAAAATGAAGAAAATGAAAGTAAAGTAATAAATGTCCTAAGAATCCACTTGGATAAGATTTAAACTTTAGGCTGGGTGCAGTGACTCACACCTGCAATCCTAGCACTTTGGGAGGCAAAGGAAGGATGATTGCTTGAGACCAGGAGTTTGAGACCAGCCTGGGCAACATAGCAAGACCTCATCTTTAACTAAAAAATTTAAAAAATTAGCCAGGCATGGTGGTGCATGCCTGTAGTTCTAGCTACTTGGGAGGTTAAGGTGGGAGGATCACTTGAGCCCAGGAGGTTGAGGTTGCATTGAGCCACAATCGCGCCACTGTACTCCAGCATGGGAGACAGAGCGAGACCTTGTCTCAAAAAAAAAAAAAAACAAACAACAAAAGATGTGAACTTTACATAAAGCTGTACTTTGCCAAGACTAACATGCCTTTGGAGTTGGAGAGGAACCAAAAGCCACAGCAAGAAGCTGGCCGGCTAAGCCAGGGCATATGGCCTCCTTGTAGACCCTACCTCTGCGTTCCTCTTGCTCAGACAGCAGTGTTTCCACGCATGGGTAGGTCCTTCACAGCTGCCCTCCTTTCCCTGAGGGAGAGGCAGAAACACTTTGTCTGTCCCCTTGGGGCTGGAATGATCAATGCAGGCCTGTCCCAAGGAGGAGCGCCTTTGGAGTCAGGTTTTCCTTAAACTAATCTGTGAATACTTCTGTACAGCCTCTTGGCATTCAGTTTTGTTCTGCTGTCATTACTAATGCCCTTCCTGATACCTCATCGGTTCTCTTTTCTGGCTACTGAGAAAGGTAACGTACAAAGCTTTATCCTTTCCTAGATGCATAGAATCCTGCAGCTCCGGCAGCACGCCCATGCTGGGTCTCTCACGAGCATGGTGTTGCTCGTGTCTTTTGTGGCTGAGGGGAATGAGGGGAATGCTGCATTTGTACTGGATGTGTTACACAGTCTGCAACAGCTTCAAGAAGCTTCAGCGTGAAGAGCCAGATGTTTTCACCTAAGACTTAGTTTGTTGCTATCAACAGGTGCTTGTACTATTTGGCAGAGCGGTAAACATTTTCCCTCTTTCCTACCTCCTGAATTTCTTCCGGGATCATAAAATCACACCGAAGATGATGTTCATCATGTGGTTTAGTGGTAAGTCAAATCTTGAATAAATGGAGTGGGGAAATACCTGTTAAAAGCACGCCCCACACAGAGAGAGCCATGGTTCTCTGCTAGCGCCCTTGGCAAAGCCACAAGTCATCAATACTCCCGTCTAATGGCACCTACTGCAACCAAGATGGTGCCCCTCACCATGGTGCTATGAAGTGGGCGAGGCTAGGTTGGAAGAGGGCAAAGGACATGCCCAGGGTCACGTGACCACTGGAGGCAGAGCCGGGATTTCTGCCACTCTCCCCTGGACAGGACAGTGCAGTCCAGGACGCAGCTGGGCGTGGCTCAGTGCCTCCCTGTGGGTTTTCTAGGCTGAAGTAATAATGGACTCAAGGTAGAAAAGGTGAAAGTTGAAACTGTTTCATACCTTATGTTAGTTTTGGATATTTTTCCTTTAAGTCACAAAGTTCTGGTAGTTTAATTTGAATGTTTCAGTTGCTATTTAATCGCTTTTTAAAGGATGGAAATGATTTCATAAATCTTTGCTTCTAAAGAACTGGATCCATAGGCATCCTTAAATTTATTTTTGAGCAATACATACTGTTCTTTATGCTTTCTTGCTTAAATATTATAATTAAAGTATTTTCCGTGTGGGTTGAGTTATAGCAACATACTTTATAATGTTCTTTATCCAAAGGCATATCTGCAAGTTTGTCTCAGATTTCTCTTCTTTCTAAAGGCCATGTTTAAAAATGTATATGTTTCATATATATGTACGTATATGTCTATGTATGTATACATATATATATGGTGAGAAAAACTCATTTTTTTCTTAATCTCTTTGTCTAGTGAGGCAAACTACTTTGTAAAGTGGTTGCAGAAGTGTGTCAGAGGTTTTTGAAGTGATGTGAGCTATTTGGGAAGGGGGGCATGAGGATGAGAGAGCGTTACAGGGAAGGTTGGAGTGTATTTGAAATGGCGGGAGCTGTCAGCTCCTGTTCTCTCCCAGGCTCCCCGGGCTCTTGCTCCGTGGGTTTCCATCCAGGCTTTCCTGGATCTTCAATGAGGGGCACCGAACAAGCGTCTGCTTCCGGCCCCTCCTATCATCATTTAAGCAATCAGAGCTTCTCCTTCCTACAAAACACCAGGAACTACAGCCAGAGTTCCTCCTCACGTCCCCCGCCGCTGCATCCACGCCTCTTTCGCCATGGCCAGACCCCTGCGAGTGAGCCATGCTCGCTCATTTTCCCCACTTCTTCACCGTCTGTCCACGGGGCAGGAATTGGCCTTGGCAGGTCACCAGTGACCTCCCGCAGCCAGACCTGGAGGGGAGGGATCCGCCCCCATCCTAGTCCACCTCCTTCCCACCGCCCCTGCCTCTGACGAGGACCGTTTCACCCTCTTCCCCGGCCTCTGGGGCAAGCTCCTCCTTTCTCCTCTTTGGTGTCTCCTTGGGCTCATCCCCCTTCACTAACCCCTCAAATAGCAGCTTCTTCAGGAGTTGGCCCCAGCCCCGCTTCTGTTTGTGTGTTCTGCACTTCACTGAGTGTGCTCACGCATCCACTGGCCTTCACTTCCACCTAGTCCAAAGCTGTTCCCACAAACCCAGACCTCCCTCTGGGATCCATACTCCTGTTTCCAGCTGCCTGTTTGGATGCCATGGAGATGCCACCATCCCTATGCCTTTGCATCTCCCTTGCCCAAGAAATCTTTGAATTGCCCCATGGCCTGGCTAGCTGGTACTAAGCACTTGCTGGGTACATACCCTGTTAAAGCACATGACATGTGCCATGCCACTGAACCCTCTGGCCCGTGACAGGTTTAGAGAGGCTGAGAGTCCTTCGTCCTTGCCATGTCTCTGTATTATGTGCCCTTTGCTCTTGCCCTGCCATCTCCCCATCTGGGTCTGGCCTGCAGCAGTCTGGCTGTCCTACCCCATGGTGATGTGAGCCTCCCTGCCTTCCTGTCTGGGGCAGGTCCTGGTGCTGTCCACACCCCACCCTCCCACCTTCTCTTCCAGGTACCATTTCACAACCCTCATTTGCTGTGTCTCCTCCCAGCTGCTCTAGGAGCTCCCCAAGGGTGGGGCTAGGACTGCCTGTCCCCTCAGTACGGCGCCAAGGAAGCCAGGAAGCTTCTAAGAGAGGAAAGTGCTGTTTCCCAGCTCAGTCCATGCCCCTCAGTTGTTTCCTAGTAGCCTCACAGCGGACCAGCCAGCCTCATTACCACCTAAGCAGCCCACAGCCCCATCAGTGCCACCAGGGGCCTCCACAGGGGCAGCATCTCAAGATAGGAGGGGTACTGGACACACTGCATCCTGTGCTGTTGTGGGTATTAGATGAGTGGCCCTGGGTGGGCCATGCTGCTCTTGGCCTCCATCCCTCATCTGTGTGTTGTGGACAAGAGTATCGCTGCTCGGTAAGGATTCCTGTGAAGATCCAGTGATGCTCTACACGCTGAACACCTGCCCGGGCCTGGCGCACACACAGGAAGGGCTCAGCCCACAGCAGCTGTCCTGCAGTTTCCAGGACACGAGCGTCAGGCTTGATAAGTCCTCCTGCACCCACACCTGGGGCTCTGTAGCTGGGGCAGGCCACCTCATTTGATCTGCCCAAGTGGGCATGGAGGTGAGTCTGTGGTCCCCACATCTCTGCCACCTGCTCTTTACACCCCAAAGCCTCACAGGGCAAGCCCACGCCCTTTAGCAGGGCCATTAGAATAATCGGCTGGTCACAGTGTTGGGCTGGTGGATTTCCAGGGAAGCCAGCCCATGAAGCTGCTGCCTCCTCACTGTGTCCTCTCATGCTGTTTGCTGTCCCCCAGGCCTGCGGGGGGCCATCCCCTATGCCCTGAGCCTGCACCTGGACCTGGAGCCCATGGAGAAGCGACAGCTCATCGGCACCACCACCATCGTCATTGTGCTCTTCACCATCCTGCTGCTGGGCGGCAGCACCATGCCCCTCATTCGCCTCATGGACATCGAGGACGCCAAGGCACGCCGCAGGAACAAGAAGGACGTCAACCTCAGCAAGACGGAGAAGATGGTCAGTATCACGCACCTGCGGGGTGGGGCGGGGGGCTGGCCTGCTGCACAGCTGATGGTCCCCACTGTCAGGAAATGGGGAGATGAGCCTTGCTTTGAGGACGCCCAGCACCTCCACACACACGTCACACACGCACACACACCGGTCCCCCACTGAGAAGGAGGTGACAGAACTTGAGTTCTGAAGCATGGCTCTTGTTGGGGGGGTGTCTGGCAACTTTGTGACCTGCCGCAGCCAGGGAAGCTGTGGGACCCCATCTGCTCCCTCTCTGAAGCTCCATAGGGCACCACAGGAGTCTGGGCCTATGCCACTCTCCCAGCAGTGCCTCTGCCCTGCCAGCAGCTGAGACACCTGTCAGGGCCCAGGTTTGAGGGTTTCAAAATCCATCATTCCCCAGTATGGTTTTACTAAAAACCACCTGTTAGGGGCCTGAGGAGGGGAGGACGGCTTGTGGTGGCTGTGAGGGCCGTGAGGGGTACTCCCCCAAGGACAGACATGGTGTGGGGTTGGAGGTACCCAGGCCCCAGCTGTAGGGAGAGCTGAGGCTCTGCAGCCTGCCCACCTCTTCTTCCTACAAGCCGCTGCCCCTGCCACCAAGCTGCCTTCCTGCCCTGTCTTCACCCTCAGGACCTCTATGCAAAGCTAGGCCCTCTGACCAAAGCAGTGGCTGCTGTAGGCTCCAGCCCAGAGCATCCCCTGCCAATTGTGCATTTCTGGACATGCATCTCTTTCTAGTTTCCATATGCTAGGCCTCAGTAACTTTAATCAGTCATCAGAGGCCCAGGAGTTCTCACGAAGCCATCCACGGCTAACATTGGAGTCAGGGCTGGCAAGACCATGGCCTCCAGTCTCCAAACTGGGCCCCTCAGCCAGTGCAGTGCTGCTAGGAGGAAAGTTCCAGATGGCTGTGAGGCCTGGCTCTGCAGAACTTCCATCACACTAAGAGGCCCTTTGCCCCCAACCCCTATCTACCAACTTTTTTGGTTTTCACAAAAGCTCTAGCTTAGGTCTTTCTGGGTATCAGAATTGGTGGGGGGTTGCTACACACAGGCTGCTGGGTCTGTCACCAGCATCTCATAGGTCTGGCATGGGGTCCGAAAGAATTTGTGTTTCTTCTTTATTTCCGAGACAGGGTCTCACTCTGTTGCATAGGCTGAAGTGCAGTGGCGCGATCGTGGCCGCCCGCTGCAGCCCGGACCTCTTGGGCTCAAGCGATCCTCTCACCTCAGCCTCTGGAGTAGCTGGGACTCCAGACAGGCGTGACCCCACCCAGCTAATTTTTTTCTTACTTTTAGTAGAGACAGGGTCTCACTATGTGGCCCAGGCTAAGAATTTGCGTTTCTAACAAGTTGCCAGGTAGTACTGCTGCAGCCAATCCTGTGAACACGCTTGGCGAAGCACAGCACTAGCAGAAACAGGACAGCTCCTCTGACGATGAACCGCTGAGTTTCTGGAATGTTTTCTGTGGCAGTCAATGTGCTTGCATTTTCCCTGGACTACCTCAGATTGTCCCAATAGCCTGCCTGGAAACTGGTGCTTTCATTATACCCATTTTGCAGATGAGAATGCTGAGGCACCAAGAGAATCAGATCAGACAGCTGCGGGCAGACTCCCAAGCCTGCGTTCTTCACCACCACACTGATCAGCAGTCCTCAAAATGGGGTCCCCAGACTAGCAGCATCACTGGAAACCTGTTAGATCTGCAGATTCCCAAGCCCACTCAGATCTACTGAATTAGCACCTCTGCAGGTGGCTCCGGTGGGCTCCGTATTTTGTGGTTTCACAAGCCCCCCAGGTAGATTCTAATACAGACCAGTGTTTGACAACCACTGCTTTACGGCATCTAAATGCCCTCCCCTCCCCTGCCGTCATCTCCCCTCCCTGCTCCTGCCCCGCACCCATCTCCCCCCTACCCCCGCCACCACCTGCACCTGTGGCCCCACCAAGGCTCCTGCAGCAGAACGGGCACTGCACTCAGAGCCTGTCTGCTTTGCTCCTGCCTCTTCACCTCTGGCCCTCCCCTCCACATGGGGCCCTTTTCTCATCCCTCTCCAATGCCTACAGGATGTGTCCCTCTCCCCTCTCCTCTCCTGACTTGATTGGCAAAAGCCTGTCCATGGTGGAGTCCTAGCTAATAGACCCACAGGCAAAGAGACAAAAAGCCTCCCTGTGCAATTTGCTGCTAATGAAAAGCCCAGAACAGCAGTTCCGGTCCTGGTTGCATGATAGAATCACCCAAAAAGCTTGAAAAGCTTAAAAACCAAGCCCCAGCCCAGCCCAGTCCTTCTGTTTTAGCTGTCCTAGGTGGGGTCCTGGGCATCCATTGTGCCCTGAGGGACCTTCCTGCCTCCCTGCAGGCTCCCAGGAGGCCGTCTGCTGCCCATCGTCACCCTGCACTGATGGTCAAGTGGAGTTAGGATTGGGGACACTGGCGGCCTGGGTGGTGTGGGGGCTTCCAGAGGTGCCCCCGATGGTGCCTGCTGATGGCCGTCGGGCCGCCTTTCTTCCCTGCTCAGGGCAACACTGTGGAGTCGGAGCACCTGTCGGAGCTCACGGAGGAGGAGTACGAGGCCCACTACATCAGGCGGCAGGACCTCAAAGGCTTCATGTGGCTGGATGCCAAGTACCTAAACCCCTTCTTCACTCGGAGGCTGACGCAGGAGGTGGGATACCGGCCAGGCCACACTTTCTGGGGGGTCCCTTGCCTGCCTCCTTCAGGACCTGCGGTGGCCCAGGGTGGGGTGGAGGAAGAGTGGGGAGGCAGAAAGTCTCACGTGGGCCCGCCAGGCTGCCGCCTCCTGATCTGCAGGCTGGACATGCTTGTGGAACTCGGCATCTGCTGTTTTTCCTTCGCTGCCACGTTTAGTGCGAGGTTAATAATAGATTTGTTAACAGTTTGGTTTTCCTGGATGACAGACACGGGGTATCGATCAGCTACTGAATCAGAGCTGAGGAATTTCAGACATACCAGGACCTCAGGCTGTGGCCCAAGGCTGCCCCCAGCTCAGGCCTCTGGTTCTGTCCCTCGGGGCACTGCTGGCCTCTCTTTAGTTGGAGGCCTTGCGTAGGGGTGGGGCTCTTCCTGCGGCTGCCTGCTTTGTTTCTATGCAGGCCCATTTTCCATTCTCGGGCAGGCCTGATAGCTGCCGGTGTGTGCGCTCTTCCAGGAGCCAGGCAGCTCCAGTGACTGTGACCACAACTGCTTCCTTCTCCAGCATCCTGTGCAGTGGATGCAGCTGTCTCCCTGACAGCTGAGGAGATGGAGGCCCAAGGGGGTGCAGTAACCCCGCGAGATCACAGCCAATACGGGCATAATTGGGAGCAGAGCTAAGTGTGTCTGACTCCAGAGACCACATTTTCAACCTCACGCTATGCTACCTCCTTCTTTCTGAATGACACCTCCCGTGATCTCCACCCCCACAAAGAACAATCCCAGCTCAGTTTGTTCAATTGAAACTGAAGTTGCCTGTGGCCATCACCCTACCTCCTACCTCCTCCCCAGACACCCCACCCAAGGCACCCAGCAGCCTCCCCTCCCTTCCTTGGCCCTGCCCCTGACGGCTTGGTTGTGTCTCTCGACCCAGGACCTGCACCACGGGCGCATCCAGATGAAAACTCTCACCAACAAGTGGTACGAGGAGGTACGCCAGGGCCCCTCCGGCTCCGAGGACGACGAGCAGGAGCTGCTCTGACGCCAGGTGCCAAGGCTTCAGGCAGGCAGGCCCAGGATGGGCGTTTGCTGCCCACAGACACTCAGCAGGGGCCTCGCAGAGGTGTGTGCATCCAGCAGCCCCTTCAGGACTCCAGACATAGAGGGCGGGGCGAGGTACTGGCTGCAGAGTCACCTTAGTCCAGAACTTGCCAGGCCTTTGGAGCCAGGTGACTTCTTGGGAAACTGTCATCTCCCCACTCCTCCCTGAGCCAGCCTCTGCTCAGTGTGGCTCGTCGGCCCACAGAGGGGAGGGAGCACGGGGCCAAGTGCCAGTCATCGGTGAAGCTGGGGCACCTACCCCGCCACCTGGAGGACCCCTGTGGCCCCCTGCCTAGAGCACCATCTACAGGTGTGCCATTCCCCAGCCACTGCCTTCATCCTGCCCCCGCCGGACTGGCAGAGCCAGGGGTGAGCCACCTGCCTTTGAGTCATCAAGATGCCTCCGCAGCCACAATTCTGACCTAAGTGGCAGGGCCCAGAAATCTTGAAAACCTCCCGCTGCCCTTTGTGGTACTTCCTGTGCTCCCTCAGAGAGAGGGAGAGAAACGGAGTGACCTTTTTTCCTTTGCCTGATTGGCACTTCTCAGCCTGTCTCCCTGGACAGCAGGTGGCTGCTGCCTTTCTCTGGGCATCTTCTGAATGTTTACACTGGTACCTTCTGGTATCTTCTTTAGAGCCCCCTGCAAGCTGCAACCCAAGGCTTTTATCTTGCAGGGTCAGAGCGCCCTCTAGAGGGAAAAGCTAGAGGCACAGGGTTCCTGCTAGCCCACAACTGCTGTCTTAATTAGGTTTAAATTCATGCATTTTACAGCAAAGTGCTGAGAGCCTCGTAGTCACCTCCTGCCATCTGATCTCCCTCCCCACCATTCCCATACTCAGTTGTTCTTTTGTCTAACCGGAGGCCACTGTGCCGAGGCCCTGCAGTGTCTGCTCACTGCTGCCATCTTCGCTGCTAATCAGGGTTCCATCCTCTTTCCCCTCTCCCAGTTCCCCACCACGTTGGATCCCATTTGTCACCCATGCTAGGGTCCCCAAAGCACTGGGGCAGGGGCCAGAGCAGCAGCACCCAGTGCTCCCCTCTCCCACCCCGACCTGGAGTCAGAAGCAGATGCTCCACGCACACACACCCCAGCCCTGTCCCAGGGGCCCGGCCTCCTCAGCCATCTCAGGGTGAGGAGCTGTCAGTCATGTCCAGATGGAATGGAGTCACTGACTCGCATCCTCTCCTCACCTCCCCTTTGACAAGCCTCAAACTGCTCAGCTCATCGAAGGGCCATTGCCAACTTCCGTATGTGGTTCTGGGTCCCAGGGAGCCTTGGAACCTGGCCCCCTGGGGTGGTTTAATTCACCATGTGCATTCCTGCTTCTCTGGGGACATGGTGGGACAGCATGGTCCCTGGGCTGGAGCAAACGCATCTCCATCTCTTCCACCTCAGACGGTGTGGCTCCGGATATCAGGAGGGACTGACCTCAGGACCTGTGCCAGGAACAAGAGGCCAGGCCCGATGCTGCCACCTCGCCTTGCCCCTGAAGTGAGAGCAGGCCAGCCGGGCAGGAAGCACGCTGTTTACTTTTTGCATGAAAAGTAAATTTATACTTGACAGAGCTAAAATATGATCTTTTTAAATTTCTCAACCCTATAATTTGAGCCATTGCCTTGCTTAATTTTGGTCTCCACCATTTCCTTCTAGTGGAGAAGAGAGGAAGTCAGAGGGTGGGGACCTTTGCCTGCCCCTGGGCGAGTGGGGGCAGGGATCTGAGACCAGATTGTTCTTGCGCCCCTGCCAGAACTCACTCTCGCCTGAAGTTTAGGGTCCCGTCTCCCAGATGTCAGTTGCTTTGCAATCAGTTGTTTGCCAGGATTTCTTTCTTTCCTAATCTTAAATTCACAGATAAAGCAATGAAAAGAGTCAGATCCCATTTCCGTCTGCCCCCTCGCCGCCAGGTCTGATAGCCCCAACCACGCCACACCTGGCCTCATGCTTTCAGCTGAGACCTGAAAAGGATGCTGTGGCGGAAGAGCATGTGGGGCTTGGTGGGGGGGCCCTAGGATTTGTGGGGGGCAGAGGGGGTGGCGGGACCTTTCCCAGGAGGTACCAGCACCTGCCTCGATCTCCTGTGAGCCTTGTCTGCCCCCAGGCGGCCAGGTGAGGTCAGCAGCCTGGGAGAGTGCCCCCAAGAGATGAGGGCACCCCGTGTTCCTTGGCAGTCTTGACTTGCCTTGGTAACAAAAGGCCATAGAAGTCTGTTTTTCTGGGTCAGTTTTTTTCAAATGTCTTTGCCTGAGAATAACAAATTGCTGCTGTCTACCTTTAGCACACCCGATAATTCTATTTGGGGCAGTGAATGCGCAGAAGATATAAAAATATGCAGCTTAACTATATCTTCCTGCATGTGTATTTATTTTCTTCTGGGTCTAGGCCGTGGGACAGGAGAACTGTGGCATGTAGGAGGAATACTTCAGGGTGAGTGAAGGCTGGAGCCAGGGAGCGCTGGGGAAACCAGCCTTTAGCCAGCAGTCCCTCCACCACAGGCGCTGCCGTGTGGAACCAGTTCTTGGAGTAAATCCCACGCTTTCTGCAGCCTGTAGTTGTTATGACCCCTCGGAACAACCACCCCATGACTTGTGTGTGGTCTTGCAGGGAAAGGGGCTGGCTTCTAGGTTCCCGAGATAAGTTTGCAGGGGGCTGGGCCAGGGCCAGGCTAAGGGTGGCTCAGTTCCATCATCTAGAGCTCAGACACTCTGCCCAGAGGCAGAACTGAAGCCCTCTCGGCCCCTACCCTAAGCCAGCCACCCCTCTTCACAGTGGGTGAACTGGGCTGGGCCAGCCGAGCTGGCTGGCATGAGGCCAAGGGGCAGGCCTGAGCGCCAGAGTCACCCAGGTTAGCCCACAGGATTCCTTTGTGTGCCATGGAATGCCGAAAGATGGGTGACTGGGGACCCTTCTTAAAACCCTTGGCAAGGGTGCCATCGGCACGGCTTGGCCTCATGAAGTCTCGGGTCCATGTTCCCACGGGGCGCATATGCTTACAGAGTCCTCAGCAGGGTGGCCGAGGCCAGGCCTCTTCTGCTGAGGAGGGTGCAGGCTGGGGTGTGGGTGTGGCCGGGGGTGGCTCAGGGCTGGAACTGCTGCCTGATTCCTGTGTGGGGAGAAGCTCAGTGGCCGTTGGCTGCCACTGACAAGGATTTCACATGCAGAAGAGAAAAGGTCCCCCTCTGCCCCCCAGATTCCCTGCCGAGTGAGTGCCAGTGTGTGCTGCCCTTGCTGGGGGCAGGTAGGAAACCCTGAGCTTCCTGATGCAGTCATGAAGCAGTGTCCTTGGGAAGGCGTCTCCAGAGCTCCGGGCCCTCTGCCTAACGCCCTCCATCTCAGTCAGATAAAGGCTTCAAGAGAATAAAGAGCCAGCCCCCTTCCATTTAGGCTCCTGCCATTTCCCAAACAGTTCTCCAACAGTTAGACATTGAGGGGCTTCACTGTTAGCGGGCATGTAACAGAAGGAAGACTAATACACGCCCCTGCCCTGTCCCATCCCCCTCCCCCGAGCCATTTTCTTGCTGTGCTCTCTGGTGCCCTTGAGTTGGTCTCCCTGGCTGCTCTGCGGGGGCTTCCCTGGCTTTGGGGTGAATGCGAAGTGCTGGTGAGCAGTGGGCCTGTGACTGGATAGGAAGATATGCATCCGTGGTCAAAAGTCACCTGCCAGCGCTGTGGAGACAGAGCCTCAGGCCGGGATGGGGAGGCCCCACTACTCCCACCTGGATGGTGGGCACGGCCTGGCTTATACCAAAGGCATTGACGGTTTCTCCAAGTAGGGATCTGCAAAGCTTGAATTGTCCTCAAGATGGCAAAGCTTGAATTGTCAAGATGGATGTGAATCTTAACATTCCTTTTCATCATTTCCTATGTAAAAATGAAGAGTGCTGGGTTTTTGTTTTAAGAAGCATTATGAAGGCCAGACGTACTCATTTTTCTCCTGCAAGTGAGCTGGGAGAGGCCCCTGTTAGGCCCGTTTCCTGAGCAGTGCTGTGCTGCTCTTCTTGATGGGGCTTCGGGCTGGGGGGGAAAGCGGGTCAGAGGTGGGGGGCCTGTGGCTGCCATGCGGGAGCCCCTGCGCCATCTCTGACTCTTTAAGGGAGTCAGGAATAGATGTGTGAACAGTCATGTCACTGGATGCCTATTTAGAAATAAAGTGTATGCTGCTGAATTGGAGCCAGTGTCTGTTCATGTTCAGGTGGCTTTGCAGATGCACAGGTCACACCTAGACTGGGCTCTGTGGCACACAGCTACCCAGCCCCTGGGCCGGTGGCAGCCATGTCACCAGGAAGTGCAGTGTTTAGGAGCAGGGCTGGGTCAGGGCAGCCTGTGTCTGGTTCCCACCTTTGGCCTTCAGTGAGGAGCATGTGAGGCTCAGCCCCCAGCCAGGCTCAGCTTCTCCTCACAATGCTGGGAGCCCTTCCTCCCTGGGTTCGCTGGCTGTCCGCCCAGGCTGCAGGGCCGCCTGGCCTCCTGCTCGGGGCTTGTAGATCAGTGCCCCACAGGCATTTGCCTGATGGTGAAATGGGGAACTTCTGTCACTGAACCTGCCCTCCCGCAGGAGTGGGGGCGTCCATAGCCTCTGATCAGAGGTGGTGGCGAGTGGGGGAAGAAGGGTCACGAGTTCATCTATACCCCCACGTACTTCCAAAGGCATCCAAGCTGCTGATGGTAACAGGCACGAACCAAAAATGCATGCGATATAAAATGAAACCAGTCAGGAGAAGCTGTCCTGGCCCCGGCCACGGGGCAAGAGCTGAGTTTCCTGGTTCTTCCCACCCTGTGCTTCAGCCCACCCTAGGGGAGACTCCCAAGGCCACAGTGGGCTCGCCTTGGTCCGCTTTTGGTGGAAACCCAGATTCAGAGAAATATTTCTCCACCATAATAAAAACTGCAAGTGTGATGACAAGTGGTAGCTGACACTTGGCCTCAGTGTCAGGGAGGCACCACGAGAATGATGAGGACTCTGGCTGACAGAAAGCAGAATTTTCCAGGCCAGGCCTGCCTGTGAGGGCGGCTGGGAAGTGGGGCTGTGCCGTGCTGAGCCGTGTCAGCTGGGACAGAACGCAGTGCTGGCAGCAAAGGTAGGCGGTGGTCCTGAGTGGGCACCTCGCTCCCATGAAGGGAACAGGGCATGTTTCATTTGTAGTTCAACCTTCTCAACTCCTAGAAAAAGCTCTTAGGGTAGAGGGGAGCAATCGAGGCAAGAAATATTTTCCTTAGAGGCTAGAAAGCTGGCGGGGGGCTGGAGGGTCACGCACAAACTTGAGGGCCCTGTAACCCCCGCTTATTATTCCACAGGGCACTAGGGGAATGAAGCTGGCCTGAAGCGGGGCCCCACTGCCTCTTGGAGGCAACCCCCCACCCCAGGCAAGGGACAACACAGCCCTCTGGCTCTAGCTAGAGCAGATGGGAGACATGAAGGGCAGTGGGGGTCAGGGGCCAGTACAGTCATCTCAAGGCCCTGAGTGACAGGAAGTGCCCCATAAATGGGGGTCCTCTTTGTGAGTATCTGTGGACCTGCAGGAGAGCAGGCAGGCGTCAGCCACACTCCCCCTGCCTGGGGAGACCGCCTGGCAGACCTGGGGGTCTTAGCATCAGTCGGGACCAGTCCGGTGCTGGGGACAGAAGGAACTTCTGCACATACAGGCAGCTGCCAGCTGATAGCGTGATGTAAATGAGGAAGAAAATAAGTCTTTGCTTAGAAAAAAAAAGGCCACAAAAATGTAGTTGGTTCATTTTGTAGCGAAGATGAGCCATATACTCCTATCTGCTGGTGGGAGGGCAGCTAGCTCACACTCTCCAGAGGACACTGGTGACAGCTCTCCAAAGCCTGAAAACGGCCCAGCAGTTCCACTCATGGGGCAAAAGGAAAGTGCATGAAAATTGCACTCCAAGAATGGCCATCCTGGCAATATCTGAATGAGGAAAAATGGAAAACAACTTCTTTGTCCATGAATGGGGGATTGGTGAGATAAATAACGATAGAATATTTACCAACAATTCAAGATTCTAAGGATGTGGAAAAACGTTTAGAATGTTATCAGGCCAGCATTTTACCACCTTTAGAGAGAGAGAAGCATTTCACCCTCTCCTTAAATGCTGTTCAAGATTTCAAAATGACTAAAAATGAAAGTAGAAATTTTAGTACATCCTTTTATAAAAATACACATACTGGTACTTCAGCACACACCCATTCATCCCTAATATGGAAGACCTGGTGGTTGGGCCCTGTTGTCTTTGCTAAGAGAACTCATGTGGTTCGTGTAATGAGTGACTGTATGCTTCAAGGGGAAACAGAGCCGGTTCTCAGTTCAGGTTATTCCTGGTCCTTCCCTCTACTTGTCTGAGATTGGCTGAGGTATGGGTCTATGACCTTATTTGGCAGGAGAATAAAGCGATTAAAAACACACACACACACACACAAAACGGAGTCTCTGTTGCCCAGGCTGGAGTGCAGTGGCACGATCTCAGCTCATGGCCACTGCAATCTTTGCCTCGTGGGTTCAAGCGATTCTCCTGTCTCAGCCTTCCGAGTAGCTGGGACTATCGGCCCCCGCCACCATGCCCGGCTAATTTTGTATTTTTAGTAGAGATGGGGTTTCACCATGTTGGCCAGGCTGGTCTTGAACTCCTGACCTCAAGGGATCCACCTACCTCAGCCTCCCAAAGTGCTGGGATTATAGACTTGAGCTACCGCATCCGGCCGATTATAGGTAACTTTTAAAATCTTGCTGTTTGCATATATTTTCTATTTCTCTCATAAAGAATATTAATTCAATAATAAGGAACACACATGTTCTTTGACCAGAACTAGAGGAGCAGCGCATTGGATGGAGTGACATGAAGGCCCCTAGGGAAACAGGTGAGGGTCCAAACTGATGCAGTCACCACGGGGAGGGTGGCAGCCCTTCCACCCACGATTCCTCTCCTGGCCCTGGGGCAAAGATTGGCAAATTACTGCCTGTGGCCCAAATCCAGCCTGCCTCCTGTGTCTGTACTACCTAAGAGCTAAAAATGGTGTTAACATTTTTTAAAGGTTGGGGGAAAAAACAGAAGAATAAGGCCAGGTGTGGTGGCTCACACCTGTAATCCCAACACTTTGGGACGCCAAGGCGGGAAGACTGCTTGAGCAGGAATTTGAGACCAGCCTGGGCAACATAGGGAGACCCTGTCTCTATATGTAATTGAAAAAAACTAGCCGGCATGTTGGTGTACACCTGTGGTCCCAATTACTCAGAAGGCTGAGGCAGGAGGACCACCTGAACCCAGGAGGTCAAAGCTAAAGTGAACTATGATCGTGCTACTGCACTGTAGCCTGGGTGATAGAATGAGACCGTGTCTCAAGGAAAAAAAAAAAATCATAGATTCACAAGAAGTTGCAAAAAAAAAGTACAGAAAGGTCCCATGTACCCTTCACCCCATTACCCCCAGTGGTAACATCTTGCACAACTACAGAATAGTTTCACAACCAAGAAACTGGCATTGCCACAGTCCACAGATCTTGTTCTTCAAAGATCTTCAAAAAAAAAAAAAACTGTAAAACTTCACTAGTTTTACAGGCACTCGCATGTGTATGTTTAGTTCTATGCGATTTTATATTGTGTAGATTCGCATAACCACCATCACAGGGAAGTTTCTTTTTATAGAAGTATTCCAGCTGCCAAAGAAGAAATCATTGAATTGGAATATCTCTATTTTGTAACTTCCAGTGAAATAATGGATCTAAGTGGGAAGTAACAGCCTTAATAGCTAATTCCCCAAAGGGAGAGAACTCGACATCATATGCCTCCGGATGAGAGAATATGCATCAAGTATTCTTACCACAGAGATCAAACCCAAATCCAAGCAAACCCCAAGAGCCAACTACCATGCAATGCATGCACACATTCAACACCCTTTCGTCATAAAAACACTCAACAAGCTAGGAATAGAGGGAAACTACCTCAACGTAATACAGGCCATCTAGGATAACAGCTGACATCATACTCAATGGTGAATGACTGGAAGCTTATCCTCTAAGATCAGGAACAAGGCAAGGACGCCTGCATTCACCACTTCAATTCGATGTAGTACTGGAAGTTCTAGCCAGAGCAATTAAGCAAGAAAAAGAAATAAAATATACCCCAGTTGGTAAGGAAGAAGTTAAATTTATCTCACAGATGACATGATCTTATATGTAGACAACCCTAAAGATTCCACAAGAAAAAAAAAACTGTTCAAACTAATAAATTCAGCAAAGTTGCAGGATACAAAGTCAACACACAAAAGTCAGCTGCATTTCTATAAACAATGAACAATCAGAAAAGGAAATTAAGAAAAAAATCCCATTTATGATCGCATCAAAAAGAATTAAATAGGAATAAATTTAACCAAGCAGCAAGAAAGACTTGTACACTGAACACTATAAAACATTGCTGAAAGAAATTTTAAAAGATACAAATGGGGCCAGGCATGGTGTCTCATGCCTGTAATCCCAGCACTTTGGGAGGTCAACACAGGGGGATCACTTGAGGCCAGGAATTCAAGACCGGCCTGGGCAACACAGTGAAACCCTGTTTCTACCAAAAAAAAATTAAGAATTAGCCATGCATGGCACATGCCTGTGGTGCCAGTTACTTAGGAGGTTGAGGTGGGAGGATCTCTTGAGCCAAGAGTTCAAGGCTGCAATGAGCCATGATTGCACCACTGCACTCCAGCCTGGGTGATAGAGCGAGACCCTGTCTCAAAAAAAAAAAAAAAAAAATCTATACTGCTGAAAGTGGATCTACAGATTCAATGCAATCCCTATAAATGGCATTTTTTACAGAAATAGAAAAATAAAACCATCCTAAAACTCATATGGGATCTCAAGGGACCCTGAATAGCCAAAACAATCTTAAAAAAGAACAAAGTTGGAACCTTACACTTCATGATTTCAAAACATATTACAGAGCTACAGTAATCAAACTAGTGTGGTACTGGCATGAAAACAGGTATACACTCATAAACCAATGGAATAGAGAGCCCAGAAATAAACCCTCACATATATGGTCAAATGATGTTCTACAAAAGTACCAAAACCACTCAATGGGGAAAGGACTATCTCTTCACCAGATAGTGTTGGGAAAACTGGACATTCATAAGGAAAAGAATGAAGTTAGACCCCTACCCTATTCTGTATACAAAAATTACCTCAAAATAGATTAAAGACCTAAATATATGACCCAAAACCAACTAAGGGGAAACTTCATGACATTGGATTTGGCAATTATGTCTTAGATATTATACCAAAAGCATAGGCAGTAAAAGCAAAAATAGACAAATGGGATTACATCAAACTTTTTTTTTTTTTTTTTTTTGAGACAGTCTCGCTCTGTTATCCAGGCTAGAGTGCAGTGGCGCAATCTTGGCTCACTGCAGTCTCTGCCTTCTGGGTTCAAGTGATTCCTCTGCCTCAGCCTCCTGAGCAGCTGGGATTACAGGGGTTTCACCATGCTGGCCAGGCTAGCCTCAAACTCCTGACCTCAGGTGATCTGCCAGCCTCAGCCTCCCAAACTGCTAAGATTACAGGTGTGAGCCAGCCGACTACATCAAACTTTTAAACTTTTGCACATCAAAAGAAACAACAGAATGAAAAAGATAACCTATGGAATGGGAGGAAACATTTGTAAATCATGTATCTGATAAGGGATCAATATCCAGACTATATAAAGAACTGCAAATAAAAAACAAAAAATTTACCCTAAAGTGGGCAAAGGGCTGGGCACAGTGGCTCATGCCTGTAGTCCCAGCACTTTAGGAGGCCGAGATAGGAGGATAATTTGAGCCCAGGAGTTTGAGACAAGCCTGGGCAACATAGAGAGATCCCATCTCTATTTTTAAAATAACAAAAATTAAAAGTGAGCAAAGGACTTGAATAGACATTTCTCGAAAGAAGATATATAAATGGCCAAAAAGCATATGAAAAGATGCTCAACATCACTAATCATTAGAGAAATATGAATCAAAACAATAAGATATTATCTCACCCCATTAGGAAGGCTGCTATAAAAACAAACCCCAGAAAATAACAAGTGTTAGCAAAGATGTGGAGAAATGGGGACTCTTGTACTGTGGGTGGGAATATAAAATGGTACCGCTGGCCAGGCGTGGTGGCTCAAGCCTGTAATCCCAGCACTTTGGGGGGCTGAGGCAGGTGGATCACTTGAGTCCAGGAGTTTGAGACCAGCCTGTATGTATATGATGAAACCCCTCTCTACTAAAAATGCAAAAAAATTAGCCAGGCATGGTGGCATGCCTCTGTCGTCCCAGCTACTGGGGAGACTGAGGTGGGAGGATCACCTGAGCCTGGGAGGTCGAGGCTGCAGTGAGCCAAGATCATGCCAACTGTATTTTAGCCTGGGTAATCGGGGTCAGACTCTCTCTCAAAAAAATAAAAAATATTAAGTTCAGGGGTACAATAAGAAAATTAATAAAAATAAAAATGATAAAATGGGTACAGCTGCTATGGAAACAGTATGGAGACTCCTCAAAACATTAAAAATAGAACGCCCTATAGTCCTGCAGTTCCACTTGAACTGCCTCCTCCTCCTCACACAGGACCTGAAATGTGTTGCCAGCGGAGATTCGCATGTCTGAAAACCAGGACCTACTCGCATCCCTTAAGCTCACCGCTGCCTTAGTTCAGTGATTTCCTCTTATCCCTCGTTTATGAAGCTGCAGCCTGGAATCATACCTATAAGAAGTGTTTATTTTTCTGCTTTTGCACACTATGTGCAAATAAACAGTAGGAAATTGGGGGTAAACAGAGAGAATAACTACCCCCAGTGCTAAAACAACAAGCAGGCTGAAATAAACATTTAGGCTCTGGCAAACTCTAAAGGACAAACAATCCAGTTTCCTCAACAAACACGTCACAAGAAAAAAGTCAGATGTGATGGTAATACTGTCTCAGCCTGTTCAGGCTTCAAAATACCATCGACTGGGTAGCTTTTATACAACAAAAATGTATTTCTCTTAGTTCTGGAGGCTGAGAAGTCCAAGATGAAGGCACTGGCAGATTCAGTGTCTGGCAAGGGCCCAATTCCTGGTTCACAGAGGGTCATCTTGCCAGGTCTTTTTGTGCTGGGAGAACTCCATTCTCTTCAGCCCTTGTAAGGGCACCCATCCCATTCATGAAGGCCCCATCCACATGACCTCATCACCTCCCAAAGTGCCCTCCTAATACCAGGACACCAGGGGGATTAGGTTTCAACATTTTTTTTTGGGGGGGGGGGAGGGGGGACATATGCAGTCCGTAGCAGGTATCAGGTTTTAAAAGCCCTTGTCTTTTAGATAAACACTGAAAAATTCACAAATGAGATAGATGTCTAGAATTTGCTTCAGAGGAGTTCAGGAGCAGGGAAGTGGATGGCCAGGGTAGAGACAAAACCAGATTGGCCTCAAGTTGGTAACTAACTGTTCAATTGCTGAAGCTTGGATTCATTATACTAGTTTCACTTTTTTGCTTGTTCCTCCCACCTCAGCCTCCCAAGTAGCTGGGGACCAAAGGCATGTGCCACCATGCCCATCTAATTTTTTTTTTAATGGGGTCTCACTATGTTGCCCAGATTAGGCTTCACGTCTTTTGTAAACAAAAAGGTTTTAAAAATAGACAAACTGGGGGGAAAGTGACTTAAGTGACGTAACAGTTTATTTTTCATATAACAGACCTAGAGGCAGGCAGCATGGGCAGGCCCTGGGGGCAGCCTCCAGAGCATCAGGGCCAGCTGCTGTACCTGCTGCCCACCCTTTCCTCAATCGGCCCCCTCAGCTTCACAGAGCAGCTCCATCTCCAGCCATCACAGCCATTCCAGCCAGGAAGAGGGGCGGGGTGTGAAGGGCAAGCTCCCTTCCTTGAAGGCCATGCCCAGACACCACACAAACACCTCTCCATCCAGGGACCAGACAGTCATCCGACCACATGTGGCTGCAGGAAGACTTTATTATAGCTGGCCACAGATTTGAAAACCAGGGCTTCTACTACAAGGGGGAAGGGATGGAGACTGGGGTACAGTTTGGTGTCTGCCACAGCTCTCATCCCTGAGATTGGTAATCTGGCATCCCAGGTGCCACAGATTGGTCAGCAGAGCTAATGCTGTCCAGCTGGTGGGCCCAATGAGGTTTAAACATGTGCAAATGGAGCAATCTGCTCTGAAGTCCCTGCTCCCCTTTGGATGCGGAGCGAGCGCCTGGCTTCCTTAGCTCTCCCACGGTAGGTGTGCATCTCCAGGAAACTGCTAACTCCAACAGCCAGGGTGGCAATGCCGTTTCCTATGCTATAGCTCAAAGCAATCCAGCACCTGAGCCTGGTTTTGGCCCAAGGCCTGGGTATTTGTTCAGACAGCGAATGAAATGGAGAAACCTGTTCAGTGTCTGCCCTGACAGCTGAGCTGCCTGGTGGGAGCCCACACAGCAGCATGGTCAGTGGGTGGGCACAGGGCTGCTGCTGCTGCCTTAACATTTCTGCCATGTATTTGGTTTTAAGTCAATCCTCACTTAAGAAAAAAACACCTTGATTTTTTTTTTTCCGAGACGGAGTTTCACTCTTGTCACCGAGGCCGGAGTGCAATGGCACGATCTTGGCTCGTTGTAACCTCCATCTCTCGGGTTCAGGCGATTCTCCTGCCTCAGCCTCCCGAGTAGCTGGGATTACAGGCACCCGCCACCACGCCCAGCTAATTTTTGTATTTTTAGTAGAGACGGAGTTTCACCATGTTGGCCAGGCAGGTCAACCTCCTGACCTCAGGTGATCCTCCCGCCTCGGCCTCCCAAAGTGCTGGGATTACAGGCGTGAGCCACTGCGCTCAGCCCTTAAATTTATTTTTAAAGCAAACCTGTCACTGTTATAATGGAAAAGTAGCATGGCCTGCCCTAGACAGAAGGTAACAAAACCTGCTAAGAGCCTGCCACAGGCTGTGTCTGATGCCAGGTTTCTCTGTTAAAGACAAGGAAGCATCAAACTGACTCCCTCCTCGAGACAGTTAAATGGATGGAAAAAAATTTAAATGGAATTAACTTTTAAAAAACATTTTCCAGGCCGGGCGCAGTGGCTCACGCCTGTAATCCCAACACTCTGAGAGGCCGAGGCGGGTGGAGCACGAGGTCAGGAGTTTGAGACCAGCCTGATCAACATGGTGAAACCCCATCTACTAAAAATACAAAAATTAGCTGGGCGTGGTGGCACATGCCTGTAATCCCAGCTACTTAGGAGGCTGAGGCAGGAGAACTGCTTGAACCCAGGAGGCAGAGATTGCAGCGAGCCGAGATTGCGCCATAGCACTCCAGCCTGGGCAAGAGCGGGACTCTGTCTCAAAATAAATAAATAAATAAATACATCTTCCAATGTTATTAATGCTTCTTTGTCTCTAGTAACAAGCATTTCTCCTGGATGATGCAGTCCCCTCCTTGGAAAACATCTGAACTCTGTACCGCCATTTCCCCATATGCAAGATGGAGATCATAACAGTGCCTATTTAACAGGATGACTGAAGCTAGCAAACAAGATCATGCACATAGTCTCAGGATACAAATGCCTGGTGGAAGGATCACTTGAGCCTAGGAGATTGAGACCAGCCTGGGCAAGATAGTGAGACCCCACCTCCACAAAAAATTAAAATTAGCCAGACGTAGTGGTGCACACCTGTAGCTACTTGGGAGGCTGAGGTGGGAGGATCACTCAAGTCCAAGAGGTCCAGGCTACAGCTAGCCATGATCACACAACTGTACTCCAGACTGGGAAGTAACAGAGCAAGACCCTGTCTTAGATTAAAAAAAAAAAAACAAGGCCAGGCGCAGTGGATCACACCTGTAATCCCAGCACTTTAGGAGGCAGAGGCGGGCAGATCATGAGGTCAGGAGATGGAGACCATCCTAGCTAACATGGTGAAACCCTGTCCGTCTCTACTAAAAATAACAAAAAATTAGCCGGGTGTGGTGGCAGGCACCTGTAGTCCCAGCTACTCGGGAGGCTGAGGCAGGAGAATGGCGTGAACCCAAGAGGCAGAGCTTGCAATGAGCCGACATTGCGCCACTGTGCTCCAGCCTGGGTGACAGAGCGAGATTCCGTCTCAAAAAAAAAAAAGAAAAAAAAAATCAAAACATTTTTTACAAAAAATTTAAAAAATAAAAAGTGCTAGGCTCACAGTATAGCACTCAAATGCTATTTGTCAGTTTCATGGAAGAGAAAATTTAAGTCTTGTCATTAAAAAACTAAATACCACTTGAGGAAAAATAAACTCCCAAGTAACCAAACTTCAAAGAAGCGGGGACAGAGGACACAAGACCCCAAACACTTCATTTAACAATGGAAGACACTTTATTATTTTTAATCATCTCTCAACATTTCAACTCTTGGTAGAAATCAAATGCAAAACACCTGCATTTTTAAATTAGCATGTATTTAACTACCTCAGTCACGGCAACCTCATCCAGTAAGATGCACACCAGGGAGCAGGGCTGTAGTATCTCCTATTCCAGTCTGTGACCACAGTGCATCCGTGATGACAGGTACACTGGACTTTCCCTCCTACGATGTGTTAGTCACTCCTGCTTTCGTCCACTGGGTAAGTTACGTGGCATCACGGTTGGTTAAAAAGAGTTAGTTACTGTAATGCTGACGCAATCTGGAAATGGAAAACTAGAAAACTAGGGCTCTCAGGAGCGGGCCAGCCAGTGCTGATTCTGAAAGGTGAAAAGGAAGAACATCAAAGATGAATACCCCGCTAGGCTGGTCTTAGTAATAAAGTTGGTTGAAATTCAGCTTAACATACACACTGTACATCTACATGTGATCTACCAGATAGAGATATATATATATATGTATATATTAAAAAAAAGAGCCATAGAAGATTTGGAAAACCTTAAAATCACTCAACTGAGTTGGAAGAACATCAGCAAATTCACAGTGGCCTCAGGATTCAGCCAGACTTAAACTTGCTCAAGAGCTGAATAACTTTCTCCCAGAAAAACCCACTGCATATAAATCCCTTAACATTGTGTACATCACAAACAGTTATGGCTAAAATATGTTAGTTCACAAGGAAAGGGCTTTATTTCCAATCTCTTGCCCCACTCCTGCTCTTGTACCCCCACGAGGAAACTCCGGGGGCTGGTAATTCACATGAGGAGCTGAAGGGGCCTTCAGGCTTGGAAGCACTTAGGCTTAGCTGAGCATCTGAGGAGCCGTCTGTCTGATGGGCACATGCCGACTCCTGCCCACTTTTAGTGCAAAAAGATCGCAAATGTTGCAGATGAGTCCTGGAAACTGGTGAAGAGAAGAGGACTGAGATGGAGGGGCAGTAGGAATCCCAAATGATTTTCTTTCTGAAACGAGACTCAAGAAGTGTGAAGTGCGAGGTTCCTGCTCAGCAAGCTATAGGTCCGACAGGTGAGGTCCCTGAATTGTCACTAGGTTAGCAGTCTGCGGGCACACAGACCTCGACACCCGCACTCACCCCCTAAGTGCACACTGGAGGTAGGTGTATAGCTAGTTACTGCAGGGAAGACAGTGACTCTCCACCAGCTCAAGAGAAGGAGGCTTCGTGTCTGTTCCTCCCTACCCCAAACTCTCCTCTCCCTTTGGGCCGTAGTGAGTGGAGGATACAATATGAATGGGCGCGAGGCCCTCCCTTGGAAGACTAAAGAACCCAGGGCATTTAATAAATAGCTACATAATTCATTTTTTTAACCACGTTGAAACACACAGCAAGTTGAATATTTATTTAAAAATAAATCTCAAAAATATCTATTGGTAGTACAGTAAGAGGGGCATGTGCAAACAACAGAAAAGGGGGGCAGTCAGTCCTGCTGTGGGAAGCCCCCACATCAGTGTGTTGGAGCAAAGTTCACGAAGGCCATGGGCTGACTGAGCTGTGGTGTACAAAATGACATTCAGCTAATACTGGACTTGGTTCACCTTTGACACCTGGAGAGGTGGGAAAGCCAGGGGTGGGAAGTCCAGCTGGGGATCCTTGCGTTTGGGAAGGGGGCGGCCAAGGGATGAGCCTTTGGGAGAGGCCCCGTGTGGCAGGAGGGCTCATTTCACAAGCCAACAGGCCTCTAGCTCGCCGCTCCAGGTGGATGTCTGGGGGCCTGAAGGGCCCTTCCCAGTCCAAGTCGGCTTTGTAATGGGAGGGGTAGGTGCGGTGAGGGTCCCAGAGATAGAAATCCTCTTTAAAGGAAAAACAAAACAACAAAACCAAACCAAACCCAAAAAAAAGAACCAACTGAACAGGGAGTGGAGAGATCAGCAAAATGAATCTGAACGGAAGTGCCACCTTCTCCCTTGTCAGACAACAAAGCAGCCATTGGTTGAAACATCTGAGTCGCTAAGTGAACTCCCACGTGGACACAGTCAGCCCACGATCTCTGCCACCTACATGGTCAAGTGCAGGCCTCCGCCTCTGAGATCAATGCATGAGTACTTCTTCACCGTGAAACCTGAAAGGTTGGTGATGTAGCCCTTGGAGCTGGAAGGGGCGAGGCCGGTCTATCTGTACACGAGATGGGAGAGCTGGGTGGACTTGTAGTTCAGCTGCTTGTTGGGCATGAACTTATGCAGCTCACTCTTTTTGTAGCAGGGGTCGTAATGGTAAGCACTGAGGCAGGCGTCACATGAGACTTTTGAACACTGGGTGCAGGTGTTGGTGGCACCTGGGCGGTTGCAGAAGCCACAGCGGGAAGTGGGCGTGGAGGAGGGCTTCGATTTGGAGTGAAGGTGCGGGAGGCGGTCGAGGCCCTGAGTCTGGCCTGGGTACTTCTCCCGCAGAGATGCCCCGTGGGCCAGGCTGTCATGAGTGGAGGCCTTGCTGGGGAAGACGCTGGGCTTGGAAGCTGGAGGACAGGTGAGCAGGCTGTCACAGCGCTGGCAGAGGGAGGAGCTGCAGGACAGCCCACAGCTTTGGCACTTGGAGAGGGCGGACTCTTTGGCAGGGGGCGAGCGCTTGTGGTAGAGGGGGTGGGCATCGTTTCTGACCAGCCACACATCCGGCCGCAGAGCATCCTGCCGACGGTAGGTGGCCCTGGGTTCGGAGTCTGTGTACAGATCCACGTCATCCTGAGTGGAGAAGTAGGTACCGCGCAGCAAGCCCGGGCCGTTGCTGGGGGAAGCAGGTGGAAGGGCATCCGGGCTGCCATGGGGAGAGCTGGCCATGGTCAGCAGCGAAGGGGACGGGCGGATGATCTCGTCCTTGAGGTCATCCCCCACATCCGCTGCCACAGGCTCCTTCCGAAGACTCAATGAGGCCTTCAGTGGTGGCTTCCGGCTCTCCCAGTAGCTGTCATAGGCATCCACCGACCTCGAGGGCTTGGTCACGCGGGGCTTGTAGTAGTCCTTGGCCGCCCGCTCGCTGGCTGACTTCTGGAGTGCCACTCGTGACATGGAGGCCGTCAGGTGCTCCCGGCCCTCTGCCCGCCGCCGCAGGGCGTCTGAGCAGCCGCGCACGTCCTCCGCACTGCTCTTGCGCTCGCTCACGATGTCCAGCTCGGAGTAGCCCTTGTCCTTCACTTGTGAGTGGATTTCCAGCATCTGCTCACACTCGACTTTGGCCAGAAAGAGCTCGAAGGAGACCATCTTCACCTGGAGGGTCTCTACGAGCTCTCTGAGCTTGTATGCAGTGCCCAGCTCAGGTGCGTAGCCCATGCAGCTCAGGATGGCTCGGATGTCCTCTTCCAGTAATGTCGACTTGACATAATAAACAAAAGGGCCCGTGTAGGTCTAGAAGGAAGGGAGTAGAAAAGAGAGGTGGGGTTTTCTCTCAGAGACACAAGACAGACTATGTCAAAGCAAAGGATATCCAGCTCTGAAGTGGGGCGGTGGGGAAAGGGCAGGGCAGGGAAGGATCCTGACAGCCTTACCCTGCGGGAGGCAGAGGAGGCAGGGCTGGGACTTACTAAGCACTCAGGAGTTGTGCAAGGAAATGACCCAGCAGCTCCTTTTTTTTTTTTTTTTTTGAGACGGAGTCTCACTCTGTCGCCCAGGTGGGAGTGCAGTGGCTCGATCTTGGCTCACTGCAAGCTCCACCTCCCGGCTTCAAGCAATTCTCCTGCCTCAGCCTCCTGAGTAGCTGGGATTACAGGTACCTGCCACCACACCCAGCTAATTTTTGTATTTTTAGTAGAGACGGGGTTTCACCATGTTGGTCACGCTGGTCTCCAATTCCTGACCTCATGATTCACCCGCCTTGGCCTCTCAAAGTGCTGCGATTACAGGCGTGAGCCACCAGCAGCAGCTCCTTTCTTAAACACAGGGAGCAAAACCTCTCGCTTCCTAGTGGGGCGCAAAGACTCGGCTCCATATGAAGAGGGAGCCTGGGTGAATAAAGGGGCCGGATTATAGGCAGAATGTGGTGACAATCAGAACCTTCCTCTCTGGCATTTCCATGATGGGCTGAGTAACACGGCAGACTGAAGGGGCTGGCTAGGTGACAGCTCAACCGTGCCATCCCCTCTCTCGATTACTGCTCCTCCCACGGCAGAATGAAGAAGCCTGGCTAGATGACAGCTCTCCTGTGCGTGGTCTGATTCAGGATCCCTCTCTCAATTCCCCCTCCTCCCCTACTATTACCACTTAGTCCAGAACACCCCTCAGCTTGCTGGGACCGCTGAGAAGCTTCCTAACTGCTCTCCCCACCCCTCTACAGCCTACTTCCCATACCACAGCCAGAATGACCCTCTTCAGATGCAAGCCAGATCCCACACTGCCTCCTTTCCCACCTACTCTGGACAAATCCAAGCCTTGCCCTGGGCTACAAGACCCTGTATAACCTGGCTGCCCCTGCCTTCCCAGTCTCTCTGCTTAAGGTGTGGCAGCCAGGCCAGAAACAGTTCAGAGGTGATGCTGGAGAGACGGGGAAGGTGTGGAGCCCAGAAGGATCTGAGAGCAGAGGACGGATGGACTCAGACTGGCACAGCCTCTCAGGACGGACTGCCAGGGGCAGGAAGAGAGGAGGAGGGCCTGTATGGAGGCTGCTCCAGGACCTCACCTTGATGCTCCTGAATTCCTTCTTCCACGGGTAGAGGAAGAGGTTGATACCCACTGTCTCCAGCATGCTGAAGGCACCGTGCAGAGCCCGCAGGCTGGAGGAGCTGAGCGAGCGCAGGGAGCTCTCCACCACCTCATAGAACTGGATCAGCCGGAATCGATAAAAGGGATCCACCTTGTGCAGGCTGAGCAGGGTCGATGCTGCCACCCGCAGACACTCATCGCCGCCAGGCCGCTGCCTGCTGGTGGTGGTATCCACTTTGCCCTCATGGAACTGCACATACTTCCGAAATAAGTCATCCTTGAATTTTGTATCCATTGAACTGGGCTTCCCCATCCGATCGAGGGGGGCTACCTTATCTCCTCCATGGCTTCTGGATTAGAGGCAGGGACATCGCTAAAAGCAGGGACATGTTGCCGCCTGGACCAGCGGAGTGCTCTGGAAGGAGGGGAACAAGAAGCATGTCATTCCTCGAAACGGTCCGCGCTTCGGCTTCAGGCCGCTGAGGCAAAATGAACAGCAGAACTGGCCTAGGCTACCCCAGGCCCCAGCAGCACGTTACAGAGCAGGTCCTACAAGCAGGGGTACCACAGAGGCCAGAGAGAGACGGACCTTGACTTTGTTGTGCTCGCAAATGAAAAATACGATTAATATTCCTGAAAGAGAAGTGTGGGTGAGTACAGAAAGGGCTCCTGTCCTGGTTTCACTGGGGAAGGGGGAGTTTAGGAAAGCCCTCTTGAGACAGCAACAGACCTGAAGGATGAGGAGTTTGCCAGGTCAAGAGGCCAGGGAAGGAGCTGCAGCAGAGGAAGGCCCTGAGCTAACACTACCAGACGCTCCAGACACATGACGAGCTTCACACACACTAACTCGCCTTTTTTTTTTTTTTTTGAGATGGAGTCTTGCTCTGTTGCCCAGGCTGGAGTGCAGTGGCGTGATCTCGGCTCACTGCAACCTCCGCCTCCCGGGTTCAAGCGATTCTCCTGCCTCAGCCCCACAAGTGGCTGGGATTACAGGCACCCGCCAACACGCCTGGCTAAGTTTTGTATTTTTGTCAAGACGGGGTTTCACCATGTTGGTCAGGCTGGTCTCAAACTCCTGACCTCAAGTAATCAACTGGCCTCGGCCTCCCAAAGTGCCAGGATTACAGGCGTGAGCCCCCACACCCAGCCTCACTTTCTCTTCTTAAACAATCCTAGGAGAGAGGCGCTACAGTTAGCCCCAGTGGACCCATGTGCAAACTGAGACACAGACATTAGAAACTGCTCAAGGTAGGCCAGGCACGGCGGCTCACACCTGTCATTCCTGAACTTTGGGAGGCTGAGAGGGAAGGATGGCTTGAGTCCAGGATCTCGAGACCAGCCTGGGAAACATGGTAAAACCATATCTCTACAAAAATACAAAAAATTTTTTAAGAAAAAGAAACTGCCCAAGGTTACAGAACTCTTAAGAGGCAGAGGAGCTGAGCTCAGAACCCAGGCAATCTGGCTCTAAAGTCCATGCCCTTACCCACCACACCCTGCTTTCCTGAGGCAGGAAGCCTGGCACAGGAACAGAACTGCAGCCAGTGAGGCCGAGGCCACGAGGGCAGGGGCGTGAGGAGAGGCAGCTGCCAGCACCAGCGGAACCCTCAGCCCCAAGGCTGCAAGAGCACATTCAGAATTTGATATTTTATACAAAGAGCCACGTGAAGCCACTGAAGAGTTTATAGCAAGGGGAGAGGGATATGGTCTTCTTTACAATTTTCAAAAGAGGCCACAGTGGCTGCCAGCCCCTGGAATGCTGTTACCAGCCTTTGACAGCCTGCATCCCCTTTATCACAAGAGCGCTTTGCAGCCCCCTGTTGGAAGAGGATAGAATGTTCTGAGCTGGGACACAGGCTTTATACAATCTTGTCATCTGCTTAGCCACTTGTTAGTAGAACAGGCACAGATCCAGCAATATTCTTGTCACCACAATGCTGGGAGCGAATCCAGATTAATGGAGGGACACTGCCAGGGCCAAGGAGACAACACGCGCAGGGTCATGGACATGGGGTCCAAGGCCAGGTACCTGCGAGCGAGGCCAGGGCTGCTTCTCCAGGTTACTCAGGCAAATTGCTCCACCTCCCTGGGTGGCGGTTTTCTCATCTGAAACAAGGGGTTAATAATAGCGCCTCTGTCCAGAGCTGGCAAGAGGATTAAGCATGACGGGATACGAAGCTGCTCAGAGAGCCGGCTCCAGGAAGTCCTCGATGGCCGCTGCTGTAGCCCTAAGCGGCCAGGCCTTCTCTGAGTGGGGCAGATACCACTGACTGGGTGGTAGATGTGCATTTTCACATGCTCTGGTCCTGCCGCTCCTGCCCAGAAGCTCCGTGGGTACAGGACTGTGACCATCTTGCTCAGTAAGGTGAGCTGTGTGCTTCATAAATGTCTGCTGAGTGTGGGAGATGGCAAGGGACTGAGAGAAGTTGCAGCAGGACTGGGCCTGGCGTGTGGGGGGCTCCTTTAGCAGACCTGTGTTCAGCCAGGAAGGTCCTACGAGCCTGGCAACTATCATGAGGTCAACAAAATCATCCTCATCTCCATGAGCCACTAGTCTGGCTCCTCCATGGTTTTTGTACCCAGGAGGAGACTCCTGGGGGTATTAATGGTGGGGTGAGAGGTAGGATGTGTAGCAAAACTAGGGACACAGAGAGGCCACTGTCTCCAACACACTGCACTGCTGAGGGAGCCCAGTGCTACAGCGACAAACAAGGCTGAGGAGCACAGGAGGCAAACACATCCACTTAGGGGCCAGGCGCGGGGGCTCACGCCTGTAATCCCTGAACTTTGGAAGGCCAATGCAGGAGCATTGCTCGAGGCCAGGAGTTTGAGACCAGCCTGGGCAACACAGCAATACCCTGTCTTTACAAAAGAAAACAAAATGCACTTAGGATAAAATTATGCCTCATGAAGATTCTCATCATTCAGGCCTCAGTTCAAACATCAGCCCCTAGAGGTACCACCCTATTTCACCTTCCCAGTTCCGTATTGTCACATTCTCCTACGATAACCACAATCTGAAACTATCAACTTTATTCATTTACTAGCTTCCTCTCTTTGTCCACCCCCCACCCTCCCTGGTAAGCTGGCAAGCTGGTAAGCTCCTGGTAAGCTCCATAAAGGCAAGGACCATGTCTGTGTTGTTCACCACGATGCCTAACACAGAGCCTGCCTGTGCCTGATAAAGTAGGTGAAATGGATGCTGCAGCCGGGCATGGTGGCTCATGCCTGTAATCTCAGCACTTTGGGAGGCCGAGGCAGGTGGATTGCGAGACCAGCCTGGGCAACATGGTGAAACTCCGTCTCTACTAAAATTTTTTTAAAAAATTAGCCGGGCATGGCAGCATGCACCTGTAATCACAGCTACTCAGGAGGCTGAAGCAGGAGAATTGCTAGAACCCAGGAGGCAGAGGTTGCAGTGAGCCGAGATTGCCCCACTGCACTCCAGCCAGCCTGGGTAACAGAGCGAGACTCCATCTCTAAAAAAAAAAAAAAAAAAAGAGAGAGAGAAAGAAAAAAAGAGAAATAGATGCATGGATGCTGTAAAGGATGTCAGCATTCATGATGCCACCACTTTAGTTTCTCATTGGTACCTCCCAAGAATCCTGGGAGATCAGCTGGAGAGCAAAGAAACAGGCTCAGAAAGACGGCATGAGGTACAACAAGTAGCTCAAGGTTAGCAGCAGATGGACCCAATAATCCAAGCCTGGCATTCTGACTTGGAACCTGTATTCCTCTCACCACCCCACGATTCCCATGTCCAACAAGCATTTCTGCAGCCCCCACCTTCTGCCTGAGCTGGACCCAGTGGGGGAATGGGGATGGGTGAGGAAGGTAGAGGACAGCAATGAAGGAGACACATCCTGCCTGCAAATCTAGCTGGAAGAGCATACCACCTAGTATCAAAGTATGTATGTGCTCTATGTTCATACTGTTCTGTCCATAAAAAAATAAACAATTTAAAATGTATATTCTCTTAAAAAATAAAAATGTAGGCCAGGTGCAGTGGCTCATGCCTGTAATCCTAGCACTCTGGGAGGCCAAGATGGGTGGATTGCCTGAAGTCGGGATTTTGAGACCAGCCTAGGCAACATAGCAAAACCCCATCTCTACTAAAAATACAAAAATTAGCTGGGCGTGGTGGCGAACGCCTGTAATCCCAGCTACTGAGGAAGCTGAGGCAGGAGAATGGCATGAACCCGGGAGGAGAGGCTGCAGTGACCTGAGATTGTGCCATTGCACTCCAGCCTGGACAACAGAGCAAAAACTCCATCTCTACATAAAGAAATGTATTTTGCAACACTGGAGAGGATAGTCACACATGCATTTACCATTCTTGACTTAGAGAAGCTGCAATCACGCCTCTGGCCCCAGGGCTTGTTTTCTGGTAGCCTGAGAACCATTCAAACACAGAGACATTAAGTTTCTGAATACTGCTGTAATTTTTTTCCAAGGAAGTCAGCCTTGAACTCAAAGAGACTGATTTTTTACAAAGTCAGCCAGTCTCAAGCTCGGCTCAGCGTATGCTGTTCTATAATCGCACCACAGTCCACACCCTTGTTTGTTGCTGAAAAACAATAAATAAAGCAAAGGGATCCAAACAGCCCAGCTGATGTTCAAAATCTGAACAACAAGGGCAGGAAGTCCAAAATATCTAAAACAAATCTCAAAACAACCTGGGTAGGTGAGGGAAAAGGCGGAAGAAAGTAAAAGCTAAAAGATAATTAAGGGCAAGACATGCCTGGACAACACAGACTCCATCTCTACAAAAATAATAATAATTATTATTATTATTATTAGGTGGGTGTGGTGACATGCACCTATAGTCTTAGCTACTTGGGAGTCTGAGGTGGGGGGATCCACTGAGCCCAGGAGTTTGAGGCTGCAGTGAGCTATGATGGCACCACTGAACTCCAGCCTGGGTGACAGAGCAAGATTCTGTCTCAATCAGTCAGTAAGGAAAGGAAAGAAAGAGACTAACAATGACTGAGGTCCTACTATGTGCTAAGTATTGGGCTTCCCACTTTACCTACATCATCCCATTTAATCCTCACAACTCTATAAGGAAAACAGGCTCTCCCATTAAAACAACCTGTCCAACAGAGTTTGAAAGGATCAGAGCTGGAATCTGAACTCTTGTTGGCAGGCCCTGATGCCTGGGCTTTCTCCAATTTATCTCACTCATTTATTGTTACATCAGTACCATTTACCAAGGGATTACTGTGTGGCAGCTCTCTGCTAACTGCTCTATGAAAAACAATGAAATCCATAGGATAGATCCAAGGTTAAAGAGGAAACTGAGGCTCGGAGAGGCCAACTCACTTACCCTAAGTCATAAGGCTAGGAAGAAGTGGCTCTGAGCTCTGAACCTAGGTCTAACGCCAAAACTCCAACTCTTGCAAAGCCATCCTGCTGCATCTGCTGGACAGCTCTACTCTAAAGTGTTTGGCTAAGTTAGAATGCCTTATGGCGGCGCAAGCAGAGTTGAGTTACAAAAATTCCTGTAGTAGCAAAATTCCCATCTTCCCACACCGAATGGGGCTAGGAGAGCTAATCTCTATATGATGTAAGCTCAAGGGCCGAGGAAAGAGGCTGGCCAGAGACATCGGCCAGTGATGAAGCAGCTGACATCATCCCTGCTGAAAACATTTTCTGAGAATACAAGATGCCTTGTAGCTGGTCAGAGCTGGTGTTTTTTCTGAGCACAGAGCCAGCAATTCATTCCCAGCACTCTGCAAGAACAACAAAATACGCTCTCTGCAAAAACATCGTGGTTACAGGAGACCGAGACAGCCCAACGACAGAAGCTGTTAATTTCTCCAAGCAACCCAAGGATTGGAACGCCAAGCCGCGCCAGTCTGGTGGGAGAAAAAAAAAAAAAAAAACCCAAAAGACAAAAAAACAGCACTGTGAATATCCTGAACATAGAGGCAGGCAGGTGCCCAGAGTCAACAGCTCCAGTCAGCACCTCCTGAACCCACAATCTAGGCACCCTCTTGAAAAGCAAGTCAATGGAAAGAGAGATACTGCAGTCAGGGAGGCAGTGGCTTCTTTAGTTATTTTCTAAACATCTAAGAGGAAAGCTGTATCTGTTTAGACTCCCACTGCATGGAAGTGAAGTGATTCCGAGTAGCAAAGCATTCGCTTGGCTTTACCTCAGCTGGCCCATTCAAGCAGAAATGTTCCCCAAGCAGTATTTGAAGGCGCCCCCTCTCTGCACAGGCAGAGCTATTTTGGTCTGTGCACTGCCCCTGTCCACAGGTTTACACATCTCTGGTCTAGCTCCATCAGCCTCCAAACAGCAGACGAGGAAGTCAGTTCAACCCCCTCCACCTCCCCACCCACACCAATGCACTCGTTCCAAGCAAGAGGCTCCGAGACACATCCAAGGCACCTTCCACGGGCTGTGAAACACCAGAAGGTCCCCACACTCCTACTAGATTCCAAAGAAATTCACACAGAGTCCTTCCAAACCTCTGAAAATAACCTCAGCGGTGCTGAAAGAAGCTTCCCTAGTGGCAGCTGCCTCTGAAGGAAGCTGTTTCCCTCCCTGCAAGGGACAGAAGCTGGCGGCTGCTAAGTCCCAGCTCGGTCATTCCTACAGCCTCGGGGGGCCACGTCAGTTGTGAAAAACAGCCCAGTCTCAAATTCTGGCCCTCCCCACGGGTTCGTGAATTGAATGAAGTAACAGGAACTATCAGTTACTGGACGCCTGCTGTATGCCAGGGGCCCTGCATGATCTCATTCCATCTCTACTCCAGCCCTAGTAACCAGGTTCAATCACACTTAAACAGGCAACTGAAGCTCTTAAGATGAAGTGACTTATCCAAGGTCACACAGTGAGTACAAACCCAGGTGTGCCGCCAGAGTCTGAACTGGGAACCCCTGCGCAGTAACCGCCTCGTGGCGAAATCGGGGTGTCCTTCTGTTTGGCCAGTCGCCGAAGAGAGGGTGCTCCTCTTGAGCGGCCCTGAGCCACCATCGGTGGGTTCCAGGAGCTTACAAGGCAGCTCCCAGGAGAATGGGGATCCTGAGGATAGGCTGGGGGTCCCGGGAGCGCCGAAACAACGGGCCCACCTGTAGTCCTGCCTGCCGTGAGGGGACCCCGCTAACGGGCCAGCCGAGCCCTGCCGCTGTCTGGCGCCCCCTCCACCTGGGGAAGCCCCGGAGACATTTTCCGCTCGCGGCCGCCCGTCACTCACCCTGACACTGCCGCCGAGGGCTGCCCGGCCGAGGGAAGCAAGCGGGAGGCGCGGCTGCCGCCGGAGCCGGGGCCCACTGGGCTCTAGCCGCTCCGGCCGGCTGCAGGGGTACTGAGACCAGTACCCGCGGGCCAGCAGCGACCCGGAAACACTCGGCCCGGAAGTGAAGTCGCCAGGAGGCGGGTCCGAAGAGAGGGTGGACCACGGCTGCGCGCTGGCTCCGGGAAGCGGTCGATGCCCGCGGCCGACGGAGACTACAAGCCAGAGGCCGAGAACAAAGCGGAAGGCCGAAGAACAAGGACGAAAGCGGCGGAACGGCAGTTTGGAGCCTAACGAGCCATCGTCGCGTCTGGGGCTGGGACCCGGAAGTAAACAGGCCGGACGTGACGGAAGCCACTCGGTTTAGGGATGGTGGCTGGCCGGGTTGTCATGGAAACCGCTCCGGAGCCTGGAGCTGCATTCATGACTCCGCACAAGCAAGCAGGGGCTAACGGTCGGATCCCTCGCCCCCATTGTACGAACAGAAATACTGAGGCTCAAAGAGAGCCAGTGAGACGCTGAAATCACGCGTGATTGGAATCCAGCCTTGCTAGGGCTGTCGGTGTTACGGGCTGTGGGCGACGGTTAAGAGCGTGGGTCCCATTTTTAGCTTTGCCACTTACTAGCTGTGTGACCTTGGACAAGTTACCTAACCTCTCTGAGTCTCAGCTTTATAACCTGTAAAATTAATAAAGCCAGGCGTGGTGGCACGCGACTGTAGTCCCAGCTACTCGTGAGGCTGAGGCGGGAGGATCGCTTGATCCAAGGTGTTCGAGACCAACCTGGGCAACATAGCAAGGCCATGTCTCTTAAAAAAAAAAAAAAAAAAAAAGCCAGGCATGGCGGCTCACGCCTGTAATCCCAACACTTTCAGATAAATTATATATATATATAAAATCTGACATCCCCACCAGACCCTGAGCTTCTTATTCATCTATTTCCCCCCAAGCTCCGCACATGTCTGATGAGGAGGCACACAATAGATGTTCATTGTAGGATTCTCACTCTGAGTCTCGGTGACCCCAGCTAAAACTGGTGGGCCTTGTGTGATGAATCAGTGACTTAATACTGGGAAACGTTTGGAGAACCAGCAATCTGCTGTCCAAACAGTAGCATTACTGTGTTTACCTGTCATTGCCTGAGCACCGCTCAAGGTCCCTGTGTTCTTTATCAGCTCATGTTTAAGCTCCTCTCTTCATTATCTGCAACGTGATAATGTTCACAGGAATTTCATCTGAGACAAACTGTCCCACCTTAAGTCTGCCTTTACAACAACTCAACACTCTGGTTTGGTAGCTCTTACAATATTGCATTTTCACGTGGGACTGCTAAAAAAAAAAGTCCCCTCCAGCTCTGTGGGTCTGTGACAGCCAAAAGAGAAACAAAGATTTTGAAGATGGGCTTTACCAGTAGGAAACCCTGGTCATCGAAACTTGGTGACATCTACTATCAGAAAAGACCCAAAGTCTCCAAAGAAAGTCACATTTCTCATCTTTTTTTTTTTTTTTTTTAAAGACGGAGTCTCGTTCTGTCACCCAGGCTGGAGTGCAATGGCACGATCTCAGCTCACTGCAAGCTCCAAGCTCCGCCTCTCGGGTTCACACCATTCTCCTGCCTCAGCCTCCCGAGTAGCTGGGACTACAAGGGCCCGCCACAACGCCTGGCTGATTTTTTGTATTTTCAGTAGAGACGGGGTTTCACCATGTTAGCCAGGATTGTCTGGATCTCCTGAACTCGTGATGCACCCGCCTTGGCCTCCCAAAGTGCTGCGATTACAGTTGTGAGCCATCGCGCCCAGCCTTTTTTTTTTTTTTTCTTTTTTTTTTTGAGACAGAATCTTGCTCTGTAGCCACGCTGGAGTGCAGTGGTGCAATCTCGGCTCACTGCAACCTCTACCTCCTGGGTTCAAGTGATTCTTCTGCCTCAGCCTCCCAAGTAGCTGGGATTACTGGCAAGCGCCACCACGCCCAGCTAATTTTTGTATTTTCAGTAGAGACGGGGTTTCACCATGGTGACCAGGATGGTCTCGATCTCTTGACCTCGTTATCCGCCCACCTTGGCCTCCCAAAGTGCTAGGATTACAGGCGTGAGCCACTGTGCTCGGCCATGCTTCTCATCTTTTAAACACAGTTGAAGGCTTGTGACTTCTCTACGTGGTGATGTAGAAATGACAGGAGCATCCTTTCCCGACTTTATTATATAATGATTAGCAGATTATATAAGGGTCACATGACAGTGATTAGGCACTTCTACTTCCGAAGAGCCAACAACACGAACAATCTACCTACCTCTTTCTATTTTTTAGGTTTTTTTTTCCCATCACCAAAGTAATACATGATTCCAACAATACAGAGGAGTATAGAACAAAAAGCGAAAGAGAAAAGCTACCCCATGACCCAGCAATTGGATTTCTCAAAATCTACTAGAGAAACATACACATGTGCACAAAGAGACCTTTTGCATCATTGTTTCTAATGCAAAAGCAATAATGGGAAATACTTAAATCTCCATCACTGAGGTAATGGTATATCCATACTAACAAATACTGTGGATCGCTTAAAAAGGGTGATGCATGGCTGGGCAGTGGCTCATGCCTGTAATCCCAGCACTTTGGGAGGCCGAGGTGGGCGGATCACGAGGTCAGGAGATTGAAACGATCCTGGCTAACATGGTGAAACTCCCGTCTCTACTAAAAATGCAAAAAATTAGCCAGGTGTTGTGGCGCCTGTAGTCCCAGCTACTTGGGAGACTGAGGCAGGAGAATGACTCCGGGAGGCGGAGTTTGCAGTGAGCCGAGATTGTGCCACTGTACTCCAGCCTGGGCGAAAAAGCGAGACTCCGTCTCAAAAATAATAATAATAATAAAATAAAATAAATAATAAAAAAAGGGTGATGCAAACCTACATAACTCTGCAGGACACACCGTGGAATAAAAACAGAGAGACATATTGTGAAATGGAAAACAAAACATCACCCAATACTTTATATTTTCTTTTTTTTTTTTTTTTGAGACGGAGTCTCGCTCTGTCGCCCAGGCTGGAGTGCAGTAGCGCGATCTCTGTTGACTGTAAGCTCCGCCTCCCGGGTTCATGCCATTCTCCTGCCTCAGCCTCCCAAGTAACTGGTACTACAGGTGCCCGCCACCACGCCCAGCTAATTTTTTGTATTTTTAGTAGAGATGGGGTTCACTGTGTTAGCCGGGATGGTCTTGATCTCCTGACCTCGTGAACCGCCTGCCTCGGCCTCCCAAAGTGCTGGGATTACAGGCGTGAGCCACCACACCCAGCCAATACTTTATATTTTCTAAGGGTATATATATAGTCAACTAGGGGCCAGGGCGATGACTCACCCCTTTAATCCCAGCACTTTGGGAGGTTGTGGCGGGCGAATCACCTGAGGTCAGGAGTTTGAGACCAGCCTGGCCAACATGATGAAATCCTGTCTCTACTAAAAAAAAAAAAAAAAAAAAAATTAGCTGGGTCTGGTGGCAGGCGCCTGTAGTCCCAGGAAGTCCCAGCTTCCTGGAAGGCGGAGGTTGCAGTGAGCCGAGATGGCGCCACTGCACTCCACCCTGGGCTACAGGGTGAGACTCCGTCTCAAAAACACAAAACAAAAAAAGTCAAGTAGGGACAGGAACACAGATACAGATATCTGTCTTTCATTCCACAAACACACATTTATGTGATCTGTATTAACATCTTTCTCCCCCAGAAGTCAGTGAACTCCACGAGGACAAAACTATGTCTATTTTGTTCATAATTATATCGCTACTACCTGGCATATATGCACTACCTAGCACACAATAGGGTGTTCAACATAATTCGTTTCTAACCAGAATTTTCACTGAATACCTACCATGTGCCAGGTTTGATGTCAGATTTTTTTTTTTTAAATTGAGACAGGATCTCACTCTGTCACCCTGTCTGGAGTGTAGTGGCATGATCATAGCTGACTGCAGCCTCAACCTTCTAGGCTCAAGCGATCCTCCCACCTTAGCCTCCTGAGTGGTGGGGACCACAGTTGCACATCACCACATCTGGCTAATTTTGTTAACTATTTTGTAAAGAGAGGATCTCGCAATTTTGCCAAGGCTGCTCTCGAACTCCTGGGCTCAAGTGATCCTCCCACCTTGGCTTCCCAAGGTGCTGGAATTACAGGCATGAGTCACCACGCCCGGCCTGATGTTAGGTTTAAAGGGCATAACTGTTGAGTGAGACAGACACAGTTCCTGCCCTCACAGAGCATCGAGTCTCCTTATCAGAAAGAGAATATTCATAACATAGGAGTAGGATGAATAAAACCCTAGAATTCAGGATAGAAGATGGTGAATGATATGAGAGGGGTATAGAGCTTAGAGCATGGAGAAGTGACCTCTGAAAGGGTAAATTAAGGATAGCCTCCAGTAGGAGGTAGAATTTGAGCTGGGCTTTGAGTGACTTGGACATGAGAGGATGTCCAGCTTTCCTTCTAGCTGGAGTAAAGGGAGCAATCAAAGGCAAGGACCTGAGGTCAAAAACTCAGCTACCTGTGACTGGGCTCAGTGGCACACGCCTGTAATCCCAGCACTTCGGAAGGCTGAGTCAGGCAGATCTCTTGAGGTCCAGAGTTCAAGACCAGCCTGACCAATATGGTGAAACCCCATCTCTACTAAAATCACAAAAATTAGTCGGCCTGTAGTAGCATGTGCCTGTGGTCCCAGCTACTCAGGAGGCTGAGGCTAGAGAATTGCTTCAATCTGGGAGGCGGAGGTGGCAGTGAGCCAAGATCACGCTACTACATGGTAGCCTGGGACACAGAGGGAGACCCTGTCTCAAAAAAACAAAAACAAAAACACAAATTCAGCACCTGCAAGCACATAATGTGGACAAATACGAGGTACTAGAGTACTATAGCCTCGCACTGCGTAGGACTGGAAATTAGTAATGTAATCTAACATAGTACCTGGCTCACAGCAGGCATCCAATAAGTACTTCCGTGAGAAAACAAATATTGTTGAATCCCTTCCATCTTCAGCTGACTTGTGGCCAAGCTTCCCGCTCACCAGGCGTGACCAGATACTCTGATTTTTGGAGACAAGTTAGAGATCCAGATTGTTTATTTATTTATTTACTTACTTATTTAGAGATAAGGTCTTGATCTGTCATCCAGACTGGAGTACAGTGGCACGATCATGGCTCACTGCATCCTCAAACTCCTGGGCTCAAGGGATACTCCCACCCCAGCCTCCCACATAGCTGGGACTACAGGCTCATGCCATCATGCCCAGGTAATTATTTTGTGAAGACATGGGATCTCGCTATGTTGCCCAGGGTGGTCTCAAACTCCTAGCCTCACGTGATCCTCCCACTTCAGCCACCAAAGTGCTGGGATTACAGGCACCAGCCACTGCGTCCAGCCTGGAATCCAGATTTTTAAATAAAATTTCTTAATTGTAAACACCATTTGTAAGTATACCTCCTGTTTCTATCTGTTGACAGGGCCTAGAAGAAATGGCACCCCTGTAGCAACAAGCGCCTAGACTAAGACTAGCCAGAGCTTAGTCCGTGGAACCAGGGCTTCCTGGAGAAATGGCTGATTCCCAGGGATGGGTCAGGGAAACTACAACATAAGGTTGGAACATATTATTCAGCCAGAAAGTAGGAAGTGCCCAAAGAATGATGGGACGTGTTAAAAGCACACAAAAGCCAGGATGGAGAGTCCCTATTGGCCAGATCTGGGGCAATGTGAGTATCAAAATAAATAATAATAGCAGATTATAATAACTTAATTGTGGGGAGAGAAGTTATGAGCCCATACTAATGCTAAACATAAAATATCATGATTCAGCCAGTAATCTCAGCACTTTGGGAGGCCAAGGCAGGTGGATCACCTGAGGTCAGGAGCCTGGCCAACATGGTGAAACCCCATCTCTACAAAAATACAAAACAAAATTAGCCAGTAATGATGGCGGGTGCCTGTAATCCCAGTTACTTTGGAGGCTGAGGAGGGAGAATTACTTGAAACCAGAAGGTGGAGGTTGCAGGGAGCTGAGATCACACCACCGCACTCCAGCCTGGGTGACAGAGCGAGACTCTGTCTCAAAACAACAACAACCACCACAACCATGTTTTATTTATTTATTTTTTTAAGCTAGTCAAGTGAAGCAATGGGAATGGAGAAGAAACAAATCTATAACTGGTTTGGATGAATTAGTTGTAAGCACCACTGCCATTGGACCAGCTAATACCATGGTTATCACAGGAGCGTGTCTGAGGCTGTGTTTGGCCCTGAGTGCCAGGTCTGCACCCTGCACTAAGGATGAGTGAGGAACAACAGGCAGTCGAGCTGGTTGGTGCTACAAGTAACAATAGTACCTACCAAAATACAAGTTAAATGAGATAGTCCTTGTGATACGATAACATGTTAATTACTCAATTAGCATTAGCTATCATGAATCAACCCTTTTATATGTTTTAAAGATTAGAGAAGCACTTTATCCATAGTGGCTGCTTATTACATTTATTACATTTCTCTTGATTGAATGAAATGATACGGTTTTGCTAACTACTAGCTCTTATTTCCCATATTGTTTTCTTTTCAGGATCCTCACTCTAGTCTAAGAGCATGATTTAATTGTGTTGTCAGACAGCTTATCTTCAGGGTTATGACATGGAGTCATACTGCCTGGGACATCATCTTTATTTATTTAGTATTTTGAGACAGGGTCTCTCTCTGTCGCCCAGGCTAGAGTGCAGTGGTGCCATCTCGGCTCACTGCAACCTCCACCTCCCAGGCTCAAGCGATCCTCCTACCTCAGCCTCCCAAGTAGCTGAGACTACAGGCGTGCACCACCATGCCCTTGTATTTTTTGTAGAGACAGGCTTTGGTCATGTTGCCCAGGCTGGTCTCAAACTCCTGAGTTCAAGCAATCCACCCGCCTTGGCTTCCCAAAGTGCTGGGATTACAGGCATAAGCCACTGCGCCCAGCCTCACCATCTTTCTAAGCCTCAGTTTCCCCACCTGTAAAATGGAGCTGATCATAGTATCTTCTTCATAAGGTTATTTGCATTTTGAATGGGATAACATGTGCAAAGAAGTTCCACCGGTGCCTGGAAGGGAGTGATCCTGCATCAAATGTTATCCACGATTAGGATTCTTGTTGTCCCACATGAATTTGCTGGGTGCTACAGATTCCGTCTGGCTCCCAAAGCTCAGAATTCATTCTGGCCTCCCACGGGTGGAGGCAGGGTTTGGGGGAGGTTTGTAATTCTAAAGATGGCACGTCTTGAACTGAAAGCTGGCGCTGTCAAGCTTCTTCACAATCAGTAAGAACGGCTTTCTTCCCCCTTTTCCCTAAATATAAACCCCAACTGCCAATCGCTTTAAAGTCTTCATGTCTGCAGCAGAAGCAATCCATGAGTCCAAAAGTGAGGCAGCTGGCAGAGGGCTGTTGTTAGTGGGATCCACCCAGCCCGGCCCAGCTCCAGGGAGACACACTTCACGGGATTGGATGTGGGCAACTCAGCATTTCTTCCTTATGATTCTTTTTTTTTTTTTTTGAGACGGAGTCTCGCTCTGTCGCCCAGGCTGGAGTGCAGTGGCCGGATCTCAGCTCACTGCAAGCTCCGCCTCCCGGGTTTACGCCATTCTCCTGCCTCAGCCTCCCGAGTAGCTGGGACTACAGGCGCCCGCCACCTCGCCCGGCTAGTTTTTTGTATTTTTTTACTAGAGACGGGGTTTCACTGTGTTAGCCAGGATGGTCTCGATCTCCTGACCTCGTGATCCGCCCGTCCCGGCCTCCCAAAGTGCTGGGATTACAGGCGTGAGCCACCGCGCCCGGCCTCTTCCTTATGATTCTTAATTGCACCTGAAAACAGTAACCCCGAGGTTACGAGCCCCGGGTGTGTACTACAACAGTCTCTTAAAGTACTGGGTTTCAGGGCCAGGCACAGTGGCTCACTCGTGTAATCCCAGCACTTTGGGAGGCCAAGGTGGGCGGATCACTTGAGGACAGGAGTTCAAGACCAGCCTGGCCAATGTAGTGAAACACCATCTCTAGTAAAAATACTAAAATTAGCCAGGCATGGTGGCGCATGCCTGTAATCCCAGCTACTTGGGAGGCTGAGGCAGGAGAATTGCTTGAACCGGGAGGCAGAGGTTGCAGTGAGCCGAGATTACACCACTGCACTCCAGCCTGGGCAACAGAGCAAGACTCCGTTGCAAAAAAAAAAAAGGTATTGGGTTTTAGAAGACTGCTTGCTGGAAGCAAACATCTTTGTCCTTGCCTCTCCCTTGAAGCAAGCAAAGAAAAGCCACACACAGGTTGTCCTTACTACATAGCAACATTATCCCTAGGCTAGAAGTCAAAGTAGGCTCTGGAGCTGAAAGGCTTGAGTTCAGATCCCAGCCCTGCCGCTTTCCATCTGTGTGACCTTGGACAAGCTATCTAACCTTTCTGGGACTGCCTCTATTTCTTATCAGTAAAATGGGATTAATAGTAACCCTGAGGATTACTGAGAGATTAAATGAGCTAGTAACATACGATGCCAACTGCAGAGTGAGCATTCAACGCAAGCCAGGTATGACTGACTCAGTCACAGAGCTTGCCAGGCTGGGGTGTAGAGTCAGCCTCAGACCAATGGGGAACATAATGGGACTTATGCCGTTATGGTCAGGCCTTGACACCTTGCATTTATGCTGCTCAAAAGAGTAGGATTTTGGCCAGGGGCCATGGCTCACCATGTAATCCCAATGCTTTGAGAGGGCAAGGCTGGAGATTGCTTGAGGCCAGGAGTTGGAGACCAGTCTAGGCTACATAGTAAAGCCCCATCTCTCCAAAAAATTTTTAAAATTAGGTAGACACGTGGCATGAGCCCATAGTCCTAGCTACTGGGGAGTCTGAGGTGGGACAATCTCTTGAGCCCAAGAATTTGAGGTTACAGCAAACTCTGATGGCACCACTGCACTCCAGCCTCAGTAACAACAGGGTGAGACCCTGTCTCTAAAAAAAGTAAGTTAAAAAAAGAGTAGAATTGTATAACATCAAGAATATATGAAGAATTTCTGTAACTCAACAACAAATAGACAATCCAATTTAAAAATGGGCAAAGGTGGTTGGGCATGGTAGCTCACACCTATAATCCCAGCGCTTTCAGAGGCCAAGGGGGGCGGATCATTTGAGCTCAAGAGTTCAAGATCAGCCTGGTCAACATGGCAAAATCCCATCTCTACTAAAAATGCAAAAATTGGCCGGGTGTGGTGGCTCACGCCTGTAATCCCAGCACTTTGGGAAGCCAAGGTGCGTGGATCACCTGAGGTTGGGAGTTTGAGACCAGTCTGGCCAACATAGTGAAAGCCCGTCTCTACTAAAAATACAAAAATTAGCCAGGCATGGTGGCATGTGCCTGTAATCCCAGCTACACAGGAGGCTGAGGCAGAATTGCTTGAACCCAGGAGGTGGAGGTTGCAGTGAGCCGAGATAGCGCCATTGTACTCCAGCCTGGGAGACTCTGTCTTTAAAAAAAAAAAAGAAAAGAAAAGAAAAGAAAAATTAGCCGGGCATGGTGGCAGGCACCTGTAATCCCAGCTACTCAGGAATCTGAGGCAGGAGAATCGCTTGAACCCAGGAGGCAGAGGTTGCAGTGAGCCAAGATCACGCCATTGCATTCTAGCCTGGGTGACAAGAGCGAAACTCCGTCTCAAAAAAACATATATAAGGCCGGGCACGATGGCTCACGCCTGTAATCCCAGCACTTTGGGAGGCCAAGGCGGGTGGATCACGAGGTCAGGAGATCGAGACCATCCTGGCTAACACAGTGAAACCCCGTCTCTACTAAAAAATACAAAAACTTAGCCTGGCATGGTGGTGAGTGCCTGTAGTCCCAGCTTCTTGGGAGGCTGAGGCAGGAGAATGGTGTGAACCTGGGAACCAGAGCTTGCAGTGAGCCAAGATTGCACCACAGCACTCCAGCCTGGGCGACAGAGCAAGACTCCATCTCAAAAAATAAATAAATATATATATATATATAAAAAATAAAATAAAATTTAAAAAAATTAAAATACAAAAATTAGCTGGGTGTGGTGGCAGGCCCCTGTAATCCCAGCAACTAGGGAGGCTGAGGTGGGAGAATCACTTGAACCTAGGAGGTGGAGGTTGTAGTGAGCCAAAATCTCACCACTGCACTCCAGCCTGGGCAAAAGAGTGAGATTCTGAGAGGCCGGGCGCGGTGGCTCAAGCCTGTAATCCCAGCACTTTGGGAGGCCGAGACGGGCGGATCACAAGGTCAGGAGATCGAGACCATCCTGGCGAACACAGTGAAACCCTGTCTCTACTAAAAAAATACAAAAAACTAGCCGGGCGAGGTGGCGGGCGCCTGTAGTCCCAGCTACTTGGGAGGCTGAGGCAGGAGAATGGCGTAAACCCGGGAGACAGAGCAAACAGACAAAAAACAAACACAGAAAAACAGCCTGGGCGACAGAGCAAGACTCCGTCTCAACAAAAAAAAAAAAAAAAAGAGTGAGATTCTGTCTCAAAATAAATAAATAAACAAAATAAAAAATGGGCAAAGGACTTGAATAGACATTTCTCCAAAGAAGATACACAGATGGCCAATAAGCATGTGAAAAGATGTGTGTCATCACTAATCATTAGGGAAATGTAAGTGAAAACCACAGTGAGATTCTACTTCAAACCCTCTAGGGTGGCTATAATAAAATGTTTTGAAAAGAAAAATAACAAATGCTGGCAATGATGTAAAGAATGGAATACTAGGCCGGGCGCGGTGGCTCACGCCTGTAATCCCAGCACTTTGGGAGGCCGAAGCGGGCGGATCACAAGGTCAGGAGATCGAGACCACGGTGAAACCCCGTCTCTACTAAAAAAAAATACAAAAAATTAGCCGGGCGCGGTTGTGGGCGCCTGTAGTCCCAGCTACTCGGGAGGCTGAGGCAGGAGAATGGCGTGAACCCGGGAGGCGGAGCTTGCAGTGAGCCGAGATCGCGCCACTGCACTCCAGCCTGGGCGACAGAGCGAGACTCCGTCTCAAAAAAAAAAAAAAAAAAAAAAAAAAAAAGAATGGAATACTTGTACTTGCTGGTGGGAATGTAAAATGGTACAGCTGCTGTAAAGAACAGTCTGGCAATTCCTCAAAAAGTTAAATGACCATATGACTCAGAAATTCTACTCCTAGGCATATGCCCAAAAGAATTGAAAATAAGGACTCAAAACAGACACTTGTACATTAATGTTCATTGCAGTATTATTCACATTAGCCAAAAGGTAGAAACAACCCAAGTGTTTGCTGACAGATGAATGGATAAACAAAATGTGGTACATCCATACAATGGAATATTATTCAGACTTAAAAAGGGAGGAAATTCTTTGGGAGGCCAACGTGGGCGGATCACAAGGTCAGGAGATCAAGACCATCCTGGCTAACACGGTGAAACCCCGTTTCTACTAAAAATACAAAAAATTAGCCAAGCATGGTGGTGGGCGCCTGTAGTGCCAGCTACTCGGGAGGCTGAGGCAGGAGAATGGCATGAACCCAGGAGGTGGAGCTTGCAATGAGCCGAGATAGACCCACTGCAGTCCAGCCTGGGCAAAAGAGCAAGACTCCATCTCAGAAAAAAAAAAGAGGAAATTCCAATGCTACATCATAAATAAACCTTAAAAATGTTATGTTAAGTGAAAGAAGCCAGTCACAAAAGGACAAACATTGTTGTGATTCCATTTATATCAGATGTCTGTAATAGGCAAATTCATAGAGGCAGAAAAAGGATTAGAAGTTACCAGTGACTGGAGAGGGAGGAATGGAGAGCTATTTCTTAATATATGGAGTTTCTGTTTAGGTTGCTGAAAAAATTTTGGAAGCAGAGGTGATATTTGCACAACATTGTGAATGTAATTAATGCCACTGAAGTATATGCTTTATTGTGGTTACCATGGCAATTTTTATGTTATGTATGTTATCACAATAAAAAACTTTTTGGGGGGACCAGGCCAGTGGCTCACGCCTGTAATCCCAGCACTTTGGGAGGCTGAGGCGGGTGGATCACTTGAGGTCAGGAGTTCGAGACCAGCCTGGTCAACATGGTGAAACCCTGTCTCTACTAAAAATGCGGAAAAAAAAAAATAAATAGCTGGATCTGATGGCACACACCTGAAATCTCAGCTACTCAGGAGGCTGAGGCAAGAGAATTGCTTGAATCCAGGAGGCGGAGGTTGCAGTGAGCCATGATCACACCACCGGACTACGTGCACTCCAGCCTGGGCAACAGAGCAAGACTCTGTCTCAAAAAAAAAAAAAAAAAAGAATGGTGTGGCCAGGCACAGTGGCTCATGCCTGTAATCCCAGCACTTTGGGAAGCCATTCTGGGTGGATCATTTGATGTAAGGAGTTTGAGACCAGCCTGGCCAACATGGTGAAACCCTGTCTCTACTAAAAATACAAAAAAATTAGCTGGACGTGGTGGCACACACCCAAAATCCCAGCTACTAGGGAGGCTAAGGGAGAAGAATTACTTGAACCCCAGAGGCAAAGGTTGCAGTGAGCCGAGATGGCACCACTGCACTCCGGCCTGGGTGACAAAGCGAGACTCCATCTCGAAAAATAAATAAATAAATAAATAAATAAATAAATAAATAAATAACAAAAGATCTGGACAGACACTTCACAGAGGTAAAACATACAAATGGCCAATAAGCAAATGAAAAGGTACTCAATGGCATTAATCGTTATGAAATCTAAAACTGCACGATACCACTACACACTCACTAGAATGGCTAAAATAAAAGTGTCTCACAACCAAATGTTGGTGAGAATGTGAAGCAACTCATACCTTGTTAGTGGTCATGGGAAATAGTTGGAAAATGGCTCGGTTTGGCAGTTTCTAATAAAATTAAACGCACATTGGCCAGGCACAGTGGCTCACGCCTGTAATCCCAGCACTTTGGAAGGCCGAGGTGGGCAGATCACCTGAGATCAGGAGTTCAAGACCAGCCTGGACAACATAGTGAAACCCCATCTCTACAAAAATACAAACATTAGCCAGGCATGATGGCAGGTGCTTGTAATCCCAGCTACTTAGGTGGCTGGCGCGGAAGAATCACTTGAACGCAGGAGGCAGAGGTTGCAGTGAGCCGAGATCGTGCCTTTGCACTCCAGCCTGGGCAACAGCGCAAGACTCCATCTCAAAAACAAAACAAAAATTAAACACACATTTACCAAATGACCTGGAAATTCTACTTCTATGTGAATGCTTAGTTTTGAAATGTCTTGTTAATTGTGATGACTTTGTTCTATCCTCAGCCAATGTCTCAAGTCACAATGTACACATGAGGTGCAGTTTATTGTAGATGAAGGTGGATTCAAATCCCCCATTTCAATGTCTTCTTGTTAGTATTCATTATTTGGTTGCAGCTCTTGTCAGATATTATGAGATCGTTATGTTTTTACCATTACGTGGCTGACCCTTGATATAATAGAAACTATAAAATGCTATGAGCTGGTGGGATAACGAATGAATGCAATTTTCTTCTAGAGGCAGTTTTTTTTGTTTTGTTTTGTTTTTTTGAGACAGGCTGTCACTCTGTCGCCCAAGCTGGAGTGCAGTGGAGCGGTCTCGGCTCACTGCAACCTCTGCTTCCTGGGTTCAAGCGATTCTCCTGCCTTAGCCTCCCGAGTAGCTGGGATTACAGGCATGTGCCACCACACTCGGCTAATGTTTGCATTTTTTTTGGTAGAGACGGGGGTTTCACCATATTGTCCAGGCTGGTCTCAAATTCCTGACCTCAAGTGATACGCCAGCCTCTGCCTCCCAAAGTGTTGGGATTACAGGCGTGAGCCTCCGCGCCCTGCCAGGAGCCGCATTTTTATGTGATCATTCCCGCGTGGCTTTCTTGTTTGAGATGGAATCATTCACTGTTACATTTCCAACACTTAGCAGGATACTTAGCACACAGGGTTATTGGTTGAATGAATATTTACCTGCCAGTGTCTCCTCTGTTAAGATTCCTTTTAGGCCTAGACTCTGTCTTTTTTTTTATTTTTGTTTTCAGGCAATGTACAGTAAGCCATGATGGGCAGAGGCAGGAAATACTTAGAGAACTGGAAAGAATAAAGGAGCCCGTGTTCTCTGCAGAGCCAGGTAAGTCTGTGAGATGCTCACACGCCCCCTGGTGGTGTCAGTAGGAATTCCTCCTGGCTCTCAGCAATTTGGCAATCTTGAAGAATCAGCTGAAATCAAGATGAAATTATCTGCCCACAGGTTTAAATATGTAGCAATACATGATGGGGTAAATTATGCCTAACTTAGATAAGTATAGTGATAAATTTTACATGTGGCCTGAGGCTGATAGAACTCTGACGCCTGAGAGTTACAGGATTTGAGGGCTGGAGTTATTTCTGATTCATCTTAACTGTTCTTAAAGCATCATTGTTTGTTTATTTTTTTCTTTTTTTAAGAGAAAAAAGTCACCCAGGCTGGAGTGCAATAGCACAATCATGGCTCATTGCAGCCTCAATGTCCTGGCATCAAGCAGACCTCCTCAGCCTCCCAAAGTGCTGAGCCTACATGTGCATGCCACCATGCCCAGATAATTTTTGTATTTTTTGTAGAGATGGGATCTTGCTATGTCGCCCAGGCTGGTCTCGAACTCCTGGGCTCCAGGAAAGTGCCTTAGCCTCTCAAAGTGCTGGGATTACAGATGTGAGCCACCTCACCTGGTCCCGAATTTTAAATTAAAAAGTGGTACATGAAGTTGATATAAATATTCAGACAACACAAAAGGTAACAGAAGGATGAGTCTTTCTCCAGGCCCAGAACCTAAGACCCAGTTCCCTAGATGCCCTTTTGTTGTTGTTTTCTTTTCATATAAAATAGAGACAGGGTCTTGCCATGTTGCCCAGGCTGGTCTTGAACCGCCAGGCTCAAGTGATCCACCTGCCTTAGCCTCCCAAAGTGCTGGGATTACAGGCGCGACCCACCACGCCCAGGCCAGTTTCCCTTTCTAATAGGAACCACTGGTACCAGATTCTCAGAAATCTTCCCAGGAAGCTGGACGCGGTGGCTTATGCCTGTAATCCCAGTACTTTGGGAGGCCAAAGCAGGTGGATCACCAGAGGTCAGGAGTTCGAGACCAGCCTGGCCAACATGATGAAACCCCATCTCTACTAAAAATATTAAAAAATTAGCCGGGGCCGGGCGCGGTGGCTCAAGCCTGCAATCCCAGCACTTTGGGAGGCCGAGAAGGGCGGATCACGAGGTCAGGAGATTGAGACCATCGTGGCTAACATAGTGAAACCCCATCTCTACTAAAAAAAAATACAAAAACTAGCCGGGCGAGGTGGCGGGCGCCTGTAGTCCCAGCTACTCGGGAGGCTGAGGCAGGAGAATGGTGTAAGCCTGGGAGGCGGAGCTTGCAGTGAGCTGAGATCCGGCCACTGCACTCCAGCCTGGGCGACAGAGTGAGACTCCGTCTCAAAAAAAAAAAAAAAAAAAATTAGTCAGGCGTGGTAGTGGACGCCTGTAATCCTAGCTACTCAGGAGGCTGAGGCAGGAGAATTGCTTGAACCCAGGAGATGGAGGTTGCAGTGAGCCAACATGGTCCCACTGCACTCCAGCCTGGGTGACACAGTGAGACTCTATCTCAAAAAAATATATATATATATTTCCAGTAGGGCAATTGACTCATCCTGTTTTGCCCGGGACTTTCCCACTTTTGGGAAAGTCCCAAAACTGGGAAAAAAAAGTCCCACATCTTGGGAAACCCCTCGCTCCCAGGCAAACCTGGACACTTGGTCACCCTACTTTCCAAAGGCATCTATTTATCATATACAAACATACACATATATTAGTTGCATTACTTGGCATCTTGATGTTGTTTTAGTTAAAAAATATATTTTGGGCCCGGTGCGGTGGCTCATGCCTGTAATCCCAGCACTTTGGGAGGCCGAGGTGGGCAGATCACCTGAGGTTGGAAGTTCAAGACCAGCCTGGCCAACATGGCAAAACCCCATCTCTACTAAAAATACAAAAGTTAGCCAGGAGCAGTGGTGCGTGCCTGTAATCCCAGCTACTCGGGAGACTGAGGTAGGAGAATCACTTGAAACAAGGAGGCGAGGTTGCGGGGAGCCCAGATTGTGCCACTGCACTCCAGTCTCGGTGACAGAGCGAGACTCCATCTGAAAAAAACAAAACAAAACAAAACAAAATATATATATATGAGATGATTCAATATCAGCTTCATATTTAACAAATATTTATGTAGTTACCTAGCATGCACCAGGCATTATTTTGGAAGCTGAAGATCCAACAGTAAATGAAATCGACAAAACCCCGTGACCTCATGGAATTGACATACTAGTAATTATATCTATTGCATTTATTTAATCAACCCCCAATCATCATTTTGGTTGCTTCCAGTATCTTCCTACTGTGACAACACTGTCCTGGATATCTGTGTGCATGTAGCTGTCTCACATGCATGAGGGTATCTATAGCAGCGCTGTCCAATAGGTCTTCCCACAACGATGGAAATGTTCTATGTCTGCTCTTTTCAATGTGTAGCCACGAGTCACATGTGGCTATTGAGCACTAGATATATGGCTGGTAAGACTGAGGAATAGAATTTTAAATTTTATTTATTTTGTTTTTGTTTTTTGTTTTTTGTTTTTCTTGAGATGAAGTCTCGCTATGTTGCCCAGGCTGGAGTGCAGTGGCGCGGTCTTGGCTCACTGCAAGCTCCTCCTCCCAGGTTCACGCCATTCTCCTGCCTCAGCCTCCCGCGTAACTGGGACTACAGGCACCCACCACCACGCCCGGCTAATTTTTTTGTAATTTTTTAGTAGAGACGGGGTTTCACCATGTTAGCCAGGATGGTCTCAATCTCCTGACCTTGTGATCCACCCGCCTCGGCCTTCCAAAAGTGTTGGAGTTACAGGTGTGAGCCACCGCACCTGGCCTTTTTTTTTTTTTTTTTTTTTTTTGAGAAAGGGTCACTGTCAGTCAGGCTGGAATGCAGTGGCACAATCATGTCTCACTGCAGCCTCGACCTCTAGAGCTTAAGCAATCCTCCCACTTTAGCCTCCTGAGTAGCTGGGACCACAAGTGTGCACCACCACATGTAGCTAGTTTTTTTTAATGTAGAGATGGTGGGCGGGGGGGTGGGGTCTTGCTATGTTGATTAGGCTGGTCTCGAACTCCTGGCCTCAAGTGATCCTCCCATGTTGACTTCCCAAAGTGCTGGGATTACAGGCGTGAGCCACTGCACCTGACATTAATTTTTTTTTTTTTTTTTTTTTTGAGACAGGGTCTTGCTCTTGCCCAGGCTGGAGTGCAGTGGCAAGATCACAGCTTACTGACACTTTGAACTCCTGGGCTTAAGCAGCCCTCCTCCGAGTAGCTAAGGCTACAGGCACATCCATGCCACTGCACTCGGCTAATTTTATGTTTGTTTGTTTGTAGACAGTGGGGTCTTGGTACGTTGCCCAGGTTGATCTTGAACTCCTGGCCTCAAGTGATCCACTTACTTTTGTATTTTTTGTAGAGACAGGGAAGGGAGTTGGGGGCAATGGGGTGTCTCACTATGTTACCCAGGATGGTCTCAAAACCCTGGACAAAAGCGATCCACCCGCCTCAGCAACCCAAAGTGCTGGGATTACAGGCGTGAGCGGCCATTCCCAGCCCCTTCTTAAATTTAAGCAAACAAATTTTAATAATGATGCCTGACGCCTGTAATCCCAGCATTTTGGAAGACCAGGACAGGAGGACCATTTGAGCTCAAGAGTTTGAGACCAGCCTGGGCAACATGGTGAAACCCTGTCTCTACAAAAAATTTAAAAATTAGCTGGCTGTGGTGTGCACGCCTATAGTCCCAGCTACTTGGGAGGCTGGGGTGGGAGGATGGCTTGCACCCATGAGGCGGAGGTTGCAGTGAGCCAAAATTGTGCCATTGCCCTCCAGCTTGGGCAACAGAGCCAGATCCTGTCTCAAAAAAGAAAAAAAAAAACGCCTAGGCAACATAGAGAGACCCTGTCACTACAAAAAATAGAAAAGATAGCTAGGTGTAAATGGCACATGCCTGTAGTCTCAGCTATTCAGGAGGCTGAGGCAGGAGGCTCACTTGACCTTGGGAAGTCAAGGTTGCAGTGAGCTGTGATCATGCCACTGCACTCCATCCTGGATGACAGAGACCCTGTCTCAAAAAAAAAAAAAAAAAAAGAAACAGAGGAAGAAAGAAAGGGAGGGTGGGAGGGAGGGAGGGAGGGAGGGAAGGAAGGAAGGAAGGAAGGAAGGAAGGAAGGAAGGAAGGAAGGAAGGAAGGGAAGGAGGGAAGGAAGGAAGGGAAGGAAGGAAAGGAAAAGAATTTTTTTTTTTTTTGAGACTGAGTTTCACTCTTGTTGCCCAGGCTGGAGTGCAGTGGCTCGTTCTCCACTCACTGCAACCTTTGCCTCCTAGGTTCAAGCAATTCTCCTGCCTCAGCCTCCTGAGTAGCTGGGACTACAGGCGTGCACCACCAGACCCAGTTAATTTTTGTATTTTTAGTAGAGACAGGGTTTCACCATGTTGGTCAGGCTGGTCTTAAACTCCTGATCTCAGGTGATCCACCCACCTCGGTCTCCCAAAGTGCTGAGATTACAGGCATGAGCCACCATACCCAGCTTTTTTTTTTTTTTTTTTTTAAAGAACATGATTCGACTGTATTGCTGTCTACAAGAAACTCACTTTATAGACTGGCTCTGAAAGGATGGAAAAAGATATTTCATGCAAATAGTGACCAAAGAACAGGAGGGCTGGCAATACTAATATCAGAAAAATTACTTGTCCAGGCCGAGCACGGTGGCAGGAGTTCGAGACCAGCCTAACTAATATGGTGAAATCCTGTCTCGACTAAAAATACAAAAATTAGCCAGGCGTGGTCGTGCATGCCTGTAGTCTCAGCTACACAGGAGGCTGAGACAGGAGAATCACCTGAACCCAGAAGGCAGAGGTTGCAGTGAGCCAAGATCACACCACTGCACTCCAGTCTGGACGATAGAGCAAGACTCCATCTCAAAAAAAGAAAAAAGAAAAATTACTTGTCCAAAAGATTACAATAGATAAAGAAGGCATTGTATATTAATAACAAGTTCAATGCAGCCAGAAGATATAACAATTATAAACATTTATGTACCTAATAACAGACCATCAGAACATATGAAACAAAAATTGGTAGAATTGAAGGAAGAAATAGACAATTCCACAATAATAGGTCGAGACTTCAATGCCCCACTCCCAAGAATAAATAGAACAAATAGGAGATAAGTAAGGAAATAAAGGACTTGAGCGACACAGTAAGACAACCAGATCTAACACATATACAGACACTACCCAACAACAGCATACACATTCTTCTCAGGCACACATGGGATAGCCTACAGGATGGACCATATGTTAGGCCACAAATTAAGCCTCAAGAGATTTTAAAAGGTAGACATCAGCCAGCCGTGGTGGCTCAGGCCTGTAATCCCAGCACTTTGGGAGGCTGAGGCAGGAGGATTGCTTGTGCCCAGGACTTTGAGACCAGCCTGGGCAACACAGCAAGACTTTATCTCTACAAAAAGAGAAAGAAGAAAAGAAGAAAGAGAGAGAGGGAAAGATAAGAAGGAAAGAAAGGGCCAGGGGGCGGGGGTGGCTCACGCCTGTAATCCCAGCATTTTGGGAGGCCAAGGCGGGCAGATCACAAGGTCAGGAGATCGAGACCATCCTGCCTAACACGGTGAAACCCCGTCTCTACCAAAAATACAAAAAGAAATTAGCCGGGCATGGTGGCGGGCACCTGTAGTCCCAGCTACTCGGGAGGCTGAGGCAGGAGAATGGCGTGAACCCGGGAGGTGGAGCTTGCAGTGGGCCGAGATCGTGCCACTGCACTCCAGCCTGGGCGACAGAGCAAGACTCCGTCTCAAACAAACAAACAAACAAACCAGGAAAGAAACAAGAAATAAAAGAAGAGATCATACCAAATGTCTTCTCCAAGCACAACTGGATAAGGCTAGACATCAATATGGGGAGGGGGGATGAAAAAGAAGAAATCAATATCAAAGAAAAACTGGAAAATTCACAAATTTGTGGAAATTTACACACTCTTAAAGAACCAATGGATCAAAGAAGAAATCACAAGGGAAATTAGAAAATACTCAGAAACAGGCCAGGCACAGTGGCTCATGCCTGTAATTCCAGCACTTTGGGAGGCCGAGGTTGGTGGATCACTTGAGGTCAGGAGTTTGAGAACAGCCTGGCCAACATTGTGAAGCCCTGTCTCTACTAAAAATACAAAAATTAACCAGGAGTGGTGGCAGGCACCTGTAATCCCAGCTACTTGGGAGGCTGAGGCAGGGGAATTGCTTGACTCCAGGAGGTGGAGGCTGCAGTGAGCAGAGATCGCACCAATGCACTCCAGCCTGGGCGACAGAGTGAGACTCCATCTCAAAATAAATAAATAAATAAAATAAATAAAGAGAGAAAATATTGAAAAACAAATGAAAACAAAAACACAGCATGCCAAAATTTATTGGACACAGTGAAAGCAGTGCTCAGGGGAAATTTTATAGCTGTAAGTGCTTCAAAAGCATAGACAAAATTGCCAGGGTCTGGGAGTACGGGGATGGGAGGAGGGAACAGGAAGTTATTGTTTAATGGGGACAGAGTTTCAGTTTCAGTTTAGCAAGACGACCAGAATTCTAGAGATAGCTGATGGTGATTATTGCACAATTTGAAAGGAATGTTGCTTTATTGTTGGGTTTTTTTTTTTTCAGATGGAGTTTTGTTCTTGTTGCCTAGGCTGAAGTTCAGTGACTGTTGGAGTGAGTGAACGATCTTCGCCCACGGCAACCTCCGCCTCCCAGGTGAAAGGCTTCTCCTGCCTCAGCTTCCTGAGTAGCTGAGGCTACAGGCATGGGCAACCACGCCTGGCTAATTTTTGTATTGTTAGTAAAGACAGGGTTTCACCTTGTTGGTCAGGCTGCTCTCGTATTCATAGGCTCAAGCGATCCACCCGCCTCGGCCTTCCAAAGTGCTGGGATTACAGACGTAAGCCACCGTACCCAGCTCCTTTGTATAAATAAATGATACTGACTTTCTTCTTGCAGCTCAGGAATTAGATGTTATTAAATTTGCTTAAATTTAAGAAATGGCTGGGTATTTCTTAAATACCTCGAAGAGTTCGAGGCCAGCCTCGGCAACAGTGAGACCCGCCCGCTCTCGGCACCGCCCCTTCCCCACCTCCTTTCCCCATCTCTACAAAAAAAAACCCAAAAATAAATAAATTAGTCCGGCATAGTGGTGACTGCCTGTGGTCCAGCTACGCAGGAGGCTGAGGTGGGAGGATCGCTTGAACCCCGGAGGTCGAGGCCGCAGGGAGCCATGATCGCTCCACTGAACACCAGCCTGGGCGACAAAACAAGACCTTTTCCCAAAATAGATTAAATAAATAAATAAATAAATTTAAGGAAAAAGCAATTTGATTCGAAAATAAATAGTGATAAGTGCAAGTGGTGCCGAACTAACGACTTAAATTTGGAAAACAGCGGCCCACGCGCAGAGCCCGTCCCAATTCTGGCAGCCTTTGGATTTGGCTTCCACGTTTTCCAGATTTCCCTCGGCCTCCAGCTCGCTTGGGTCAGAGGGGCCCCAGGGGCCGCGAGGGGCGGCCCACCCACGAGCCCCGCCCCCAACCGCTCACCGCCCCGCGAGCCCCGCCCCCTTGGCCTACTCCTCATCGGCCGCCGTTGCGCGGCGCAGAGCGGCAGCAAGATGGCGGCGCAACAGCAAGACGGCGGGGGAGCTGCGCAGCTGGCGGGGCCGGCGGCGGAGGCTGATCCCCTAGGCCGCTTCACGTGTCCCGTGTGCTTAGAGGTGTACGAGAAGCCGGTACAGGTGCCCTGCGGACACGTGTAAGCGGCGAGCCCGGGCCTGGTCGGGAGGCACTTAACTGACTGGGAAGGAAATGGAGCCGAGGAGCGAGATGCGTCTCAGGGCGGGAGCCAGAGGACCCACCCAGAGGGGCCTCCCGGGGGTGTCCCCCGGGGCTCCTAAGGGCCGTGAAAGCTGCCGGGGCGCTCTTCTGTCCCGCCCCGCTTACTTCTAAGTATCCCGTCCCTCCGCCCGTCTTAGCGGGGCAGCTGCTGTCCGTTGAGCGCCTGCGATGTTCCAGGCCGCCTGTCAGTCTCCTTCCCACACGTGATAGTGGACTCGTGCCCTGCGGGGACTTTAGGCTCGAAAGTCCGCCCTTGGAGAGCCGACGTTTCCTTTCTAGACCGCGTCGCTCTTAAAGCATAGGACATTTGGCATTGAGTCTAGCTGTGGCGAGTTATTCTAATATGAACCAAAGTTGGGAGAAACGCTGAACTAGACTAAAACAACAAAAGGGAAGTCTTTATGGGGATCTGGCCAGGTTGCCCTTAGCTGTGAAAGGGGGTGGGAGTTGGCAGATGGGATTGTTAGCATTCTACTTCCTGTGTAGGAGGTTTGTTTCTTTCAGTTTTCAATTAAGCCTTCATGACCTGAATACTGTGAATAGACTGGTTATAATGATTAAAGCAGATATGTGTAAAGATGTCCAGTCCTGGGCTGTGGCCGGGGCTTTCGAGGTTGGTCGATTTGAATCTAAGCCTTGTTCCATCAGACGCACAGACACACCTGAGTTGAAAGAATTGTAGACAACGTGGCCACCTGCTTCTTGCCTCAGAATTGGCTTTTCCTCTCGTCTCTCTCAGTGCTTACCGTGGGATCACCTTGGCATTGGTCTTGGCACCCCTTCACTAGTCAGCAGGCACAGTAGCCATTGCACTCCATGGGCATTATTCTATAGCCACCCTGCAGAGGGGGAGGGTTGGCAGCCATTTTACAGGTGAATACACCGAGGGTCCGACGCTTGCCTGTCGAAGGGTCGCCGTGGCCTAACTCTTCCCAGATATACTGCAGGTGACGTTTTAATAGTCTAGAGAACAGTGCTTGGCACCTAACTGGCTGCTTTTTGCCTCATCATGTAGCTTTAGGCTATTCCTCTTTGCAATTCAGTTAGCCTGGAACTCCTCCCCTACCCACCCCCCCCACCCCCCTCCCCCGCTTCGGGATTCAAGTCCCTGGTTAGGTTACCTCACCAAACACCCATCCCCATCTAAATTACTTCCCCCACTTCCTTTCTGGGACTTAACTTCCTTCTCCTTGCTTGCACAGAGCAAAACTTACAGCTCATGATGGAGTGGCCTTATCTTTTTTGCCCCTCAACTGACTGGAATGGCCTCTATGTGCCAGATCTTGGGGTAGACTCTGCCTTCAGAGTTTACAAATAAGTACCAATGACTCGTCAAACTATTGTAAAAATTCATTCTGCAAGTGGGAGGGTATTTCAGGGATCACACCTCTGTGCGTGGGGTGAATGATCAGGTAATGGTTGAATGAACTAATAAGTCGTGTAAGCAAGCTTCATGAGAGTTGAAGTGGTCTTTAGCTTTTTCATTGAATCCGCTTATCCTTGGATCAGGTTTACCTGATTTTGGATTAATTCAGTGGATTTCATTTACTATTAACATTTGTAAAAAGGCTAGACCCAGCACAGTTTGCTAAATGAAGAGCAGCAAAATTTGAGATTTTCTTGAGCTGGGTGAACCTTTCCTAGGTCAGAGGGCAAGGAACTACTGGTATTCAAACCTTGGCTCTTCTCTATCCTCGCTGTCCTAGCCCCACGTGCTCAGCAGTTCAGTGCAAATTGAAGACAGATGGAAGCACCTCTGTGAGGGCAGCCTGAGTCCCCCTTAGCTCCAACTGAATGCTTTCTCCTGTGCCTACTTGATTTTTACCTTTTGTGCTTGGAAAGTTGAGCATCACTACAACTCTGGCTGGGGCACTGGATTTTTATAAAACTTTATTTCAAGCCCTGAATGACTGCGTTCTCCAATCCAGTAGAATACAGCTGGAGAAAGGCAGCTGGCTGGGTGCCCAAGAGAGGAGAATTTCTTCCTAGCACTGTGACGGAGTGGAGCGTCAGAAGGCTGAACTGGGAAAGGGCCCATAAATAGGAAATAGAAACTGAAAAGCCAGCCCAGGATATTTGAGCAGTTCAAAAGCAGTCTGGTAGTTTGGGTATGTCTCAGGCACAAAGTGACTCATGAACATTTGATAGATGAGCTGAACCTCTGTGTGTGTGCTTGCAAAGAGACTTCGAGCTGCTTTTATCTGCATGCTGGGTTTGGTTGCATTATACGCACTGGACCCTCTGTGCTCTCTTGGGTTCCTGTTGTCATCTGCATTTGTGAACAGGCAACAGAAGTGATGGCCACAGGCCCTGCCTGTGTCTACTGCCTTATCGCTTGCCCTTCTCACCATGGTCTACCGCATTGTGGCCCCCAAGGTCTGCCTGCCTGCCTTCCCAGTCCTCATTTGTGTGTGGCATCATCTTGGTGTGGAGCTCTGCACCCAGATCTGTGTGGCTGTCCTAGTAATCAGGTCCCACTCAGCTCAAATGCCAACTCCTCAGAAGCAGCTTTCTGTGATCCCTCCAGCTGGTCTGTTTGCCATATTTCCTTCATATATTTAATCACTATCTGAAATTAACATTTGTGTTTCCCTTCACTCTAGAATGTAAGCATCATGAGAACAGGGCTTTGTCAAGTTTCCATTGCCCTTAGTGGTGAATGAATAGACTCCCTTACCTTCTCTGTACCTGGTCTGGAATTTTGCCTAACAGCATTAACATCTAACTTAGTGACAAGGAGGAAGGAGATTCTTAGAGGCAATAGAAAATGGTCAAGTGTTCAGAAGATTGCCTTTCATTATATTTCCTTAGTTCTTTCTGGCAGATTTGGTTATACTGTCTTAATCTATCAGGTTGGGTAAGTAGCCCAGGGTGTCTTCTCCATTCTTTCTGTATGCCTTATCTCAGCATTACCATCTGCCTAGGCTTTAGGATAGAAACTCGGTCATCTTTGACTTCTTTTCTTCAAAGTCAGTAAGTTATCAAGTCCTCCTGATTCTGCCTCTCCATGAATGGTTTCCTGAATTCATCCCCTACTGCTTCAGTCAGACCCTCACAATCCTCTGCCTTTAGCCATCTGTTTGGTTTCTACGTTGTCTCTTCTCACCTTCTCACCTAAAAAAAAAAAAAAGAAGTATAGGACTGGGTGCAGTGGTTCATGCCTGTAATCCCAGCATTTTGGGAGGCCAAGACAGGTGGATCACCAGAGGTCAGGAGTTCGAGACTAGCCTGGCTAACGTGGTGAAACCCCGTCTCTACTAAAAATACAAAATAGCTGGGTGTGGTCGCACGTGCCTGTAACCCCAGCCACTTGGGAGGCTGAAGCAGGAGAATCGCTTGAACCCGGGAGGCGGATTTTGCAGTGAGCCAAGATCGCACCATTGCACTTCAACCTGGGCAACAGAGCACAACTCTGTCTCAAAAACAACAACAACAAAACTTTGTTTTCCATGATAGTACAGAAATATTTTTCTGAAACCTGGATTTGGTCTTGTTTTGTTAATACCTTGCTTTAAACTTCTGGCTCCCTAGTGCTTATGAGGAAAAGTCTGTTAGATTTTTATTTCCTCAGATACATACGAATTTTAAGCCTAAATTAGGCCTAGAATAGTCTTCCCTTCCTCTGCTAGCTGACCTCTTTTTTTAAATGTCAGATGGGTAATGGGCCAACATCTGTAACAAGGTTCGAGGGTGGCACATCTCACACATGCACATGAACACCCAGTCCTCACGTCCATGAACTACAAAAGGATCCAGCTGAACGGTTTTAAGGCTGATCAGAGACGCTGTCTCTGCAGTGTTGTTTTTTTTTTTCCCCCTTGAGACAGAGTCGCGCTCTGTTGCCCAGGCTGTAGTGCACAACCACCTCTGCCTCCCAGGTTCAAGCAAGTCTTCTGCCTCAGCCTCCCAATTAGCTGGGGTTATAGGCATCTGCCACCTTGCCTGGCTAATTTTGGTATTTTTAGTAGAGACAGGTTTCACCATGTTGGCCAGGCTGGTCTCCAACTCCTGACCTCGTGATCTGCCCACCTTGGCCTCCCAAAGTGCTGGGATTACAGGCATGAGCCACAGCGCCCAGCCGTCTCTGCAGTCTTTCCAGCCCTTTCCTTCTCAGGTCACAACTAGTTGCTTTTCCCTTTATGTTCCTGTAGAGCTTTGCCTTCACCTCTAATGATAGCAGCTCCCCTTTATGGTGTGTTTCGTACATGCTGGATACTCTGCCAGGGGTCTGCTATACAAACTGTATCCTCCCAGCAATCCTAGAGGTAGGTACTACTCTCTATTTCACAAAGTAAAGAATAAGATTCAAGAAACCCCACTGAAGCCGGGCGCGGTGGCTCAAGCCTGTAATCCCAGCACTTTGGGAGGCCGAGACGGGCGGATCACGAGGTCAGGAGATCGAGAAACACGGTGAAACCCCGTCTCTACTAAAAAATACAAAAAACTAGCTGGGCGAGGTGGCGGGCGCCTGTAGTCCCAGCTACTCGGGAGGCTGAGGCAGGAGAATGGCGTGAACCCGGGAGGCGGAGCTTGCAGTGAGCTGAGATCCGGCCACTGCACTCCAGCCTGGGTGGCAGAGCAAGACTCCGCCTCAAAAAAAAAAAAAAGAAACCCCACTGAGATCCCTCAGTGGCAGGGCCTAAGGCTTGAACCCTCAACCTTAACACCTTCACTGCATATCACAGGAGTTTGCATTTGTTTCTGTAGTTGTGTGTTCTTTGTAGTCCACTCCTATCCCTCAATTCTTCTGGCCTGGAAGGACTTAGTATTTGAATTGGGAGGAGAGAGCAAGTTGTTTTTTACTCCATTATCCATTGATGTCTTTTTAAAAGTTGATCCATATTTGTTTTCTTGTCTCCATGATGCGTGACAGAGGTTCTCCGTATGTCTTGTTCTAGCTTTTGCTCTGCATGCCTGCAGGAATGTCTGAAGCCGAAGAAGCCTGTCTGTGGGGTGTGTCGCAGCGCTCTGGCACCTGGCGTCCGAGCCATGGAGCTCGAGCGGCAGATTGAGAGCACAGAGACTTCTTGCCATGGCTGCCGTAAGAATGTATGTGGAAGTAATGTGGAAGAGTCCATGTCTTTCCATGATAAGATGGGGTAAAACGTACAGCTACCATGTTGTTTCTGAAGTTAGAGCATGACTAGGTGACTAACAGCACGCGTGCATGCCAGTTACCTGTGGTGATGATGGCTGGGCTGGTTTGTTTTCATAACCTACTGGTTTTTGTTTCTTTTTTTAAGAGTTGGTTAAGTATATATTTTAGCTTTGAAAGCCATAGAAATGAGTTATCCCAGTTTTTTCCTATAAAAGATCAATTTTGGCCGGGCGTGGTGGGTCATGCCTGTAACCCCAGCTCTTTGGGAGTCCAAGACAAGAGCTTGAGGCTAGGAGTTAAGAGACCAGACTGGGCAACATAGTGAGACCTCATCTTTACAAAAAATAAAAGTAGCCGGATGTGGTGGTATGTACCTGTAGGCCCAGCTACTCAGCAGGCAGAGGCCGGGAGGGATCACTTGAGCCCAGGAGTTTGGGATTACAGTGATCTATGATCATGCCACTGCACTCCAGCCTGGCTGACAGCAAGACCCTGTCTCTTAAAAAAAAGTCAATATGAAATCATTGGATTATAGTAACAATAGCTAACATTTGAAATGCTTTTGTATAATCAAAGTCAAGTATATTTATTTTCATACGTGTTATAACTGCTACTGGAAAGGAGAAATACTGTTGTCTTATTTTCCAAGAGATATACACAGCCTTGTTGATTTTAGAATCATTAAAATTTTTAAAATTGCAGACCATACAAAAATACACAATAATGTAGGCTTGTTCCTCATTCCAGAGATTATTTCAAAAATGGTTCAATTTAAGGCCTGGCAAGGTAGTTCATGCCTGTAATCCCAACAATTTGGGAGGCCGAGGTGGGTGGATTGCTTGAGTCCAGGAGTTCTGGACCAACCTGGATAACATGGTGAAACCTCAGCTCTACTGAAAATACAAAAAACTAGCAGGGCATGATGGTGTGTGCCTGTAGTCTCAGCTATTCGGGAGGCTCAGGTGAGAGGATGGCTTGAGCCCAGGGGGCAGACATTGCAGTGAGCTGAGTTCTCACCACTGCACTCCAACCTGGGCGATAGAGCTGGACTTTTTTTTTGTCTCAAGAAAAAAAAAGTGATTCAGTTTCGAAAGCTACATAACATTTTCTGCCCTTTGACAATTTTTTACCAAAAGTTGGTAAAAACTGTAGAATGTTTACCAACCCAGTTGTAGAATTTTTGCAAAATGAGATCACACTATAATATATATGTTTCTTCAACTTTTTTCACTTGTTTAAATGTACATTCATTCCCAACTTTTTTTTCACTTTCAGTTTTTTTTTTCTCTTACATATTGGACAGCCTTGCATGTCAGTTTCATTATTTTTAACACTTCGGTATGGATGCCCATAGTATGAATATACCTTACCATCTCCTTTTCAGAGTGATTTAGTATTAGCGATGCATAGTAGGACCATTTTAATGCTGAATAGGGCTATTTTCTATATCTTAATTGGGGGCTTCACTATTGAGGCTGGGCATGGTGGCTTATGCCTGTAATCCTATCACTTGGAGAGGCCAAGGTAAGAGAATCACTCGAGCCCAGGAGTTCGAAATCAGTCTGGGCAGCATAGTGGGACACTGTATATACCAAAACAAGCCAACAAACAAAACTAGCTGTGTGTAGTGGTGTCTGCATGTAGTCCCAGCTCCTTGGGAGGCTGAGGTGGGAAGATTGCTTGAGCCCAGGAGTTTGAGAGCAGCCTGGGGAATATAGTGGACCCAGTTTCTACAAAAAAAAAAATTGGGGATTCCTCAGTTTGTAGCTTAAAGTCAAGTTCTTTAGCTGGAGGTGAGACAATCATCATGGTAAGCTGGAGCTCCAATCTTGGAGCATTTTTCCCCCTTTGAAGTTTACTTTTAGAAACTCAAGATACTGAATTACAGTTTCCTACTGGGCCTTTTTTTTTTTTTTTTTGAGACGGAGTCTCACTCTGTCGCCCAGGCTGGAGTGCAGTGGCATGATCTTGGCTCACTGCAAACTCCGCCTGTTGGGTTCACGCCATTCTCCTGCCTCAGCCTCTGGAGTAGCTGGGACTACAGGTGCCTGCCACCACGTGCGGATATATATATATGTATACATATATATATATGTATATATCTCTTGTTTTGTTTTGTATTTTTAGTAGAGGCGGGGTTTCACCGTGTTAGCCAGGATGGTCTCGATCTCCTGACCTTGTGATCCGCCCACCTCGGCCTCCCAAAGTGCTGGGATTACAGGTGTCAGCCACTGCACCCGGTCTCTTCATCTTTATTTATGCATGCATAATGTGGTTTTTGGTTTTGTTTTTTTTTGTTTTTTTTTTGAGACGGAGTCTGGCTTTGTTGCCCGGGCTGGAGTGCAATGGTGTGGTCTCGGCTCACTGCAACCTCTGCCTCCCTGGCTCAAACCATCCTCCCACCTCAGCCTCTGCAGTAGCTGGCACTACAGGCATGTGTCACCACGCCCACCTAATTTTTTTTGTATTTTTAGTAGAGACAGAGTTTTCATGTTGCCCATGCTGATCTGAAACTTGGGAGTGCAAAGTGATGGTCCACCTCAGCCTCCCTCAGGATTACAGGTGAGAGCCACCACGCTCCACCCATGATGGGCTTTTTGTTTGTTTTACTGTGTGCTTTTGCTTTTCTCCATTTTCAAGATTAGTTATTGTATGGTTGGCATGCCTCTAAAAATGTTTTTCTTTCCTTCCCTCTTTTCTTCAATTCTTAAAACTTTCTTTCTTTTTAGAAAACCTGTAATGAAGCACTATTCTCTGGGTTTTCTTCTCTTTCTATTTTACTATTGCACAGCCTAGATTTTATGTGAAAGGTTGGGCCGGGCATGGTAGCTCACACCTGTTAGCCCAGCACTTTGGGAGGCCAAGGCAGGCATATCACTTGAGGTCAGGAGTTCGAGACCATCCTGGCTAACACGGTGAAACTCCATCTCTACTAAAAATATGGAAATTAGCTGGGCATGATGGCACACGCCTGTAACCCCAGCTACTCAGGAGGCTGAGGTGGGAGAATCACTTGAACCCGGGAGGCAGAGGTTGCAGTGAGCCAAGATGGTGCCACTGCACTTCAGTCTGGACAACAGAGTGAGTGAGACTCCGTCTCAAAAAAAAAAAAAGAATTTAGATTTTAAAGATTATTTCTCAGAGTCTGGTGATTGATACTTTAATCAGGGTTGGTGGCTTTTATACGTTTTACCAAAATGATCACTTTTCTCTGCTGCACATAACAGAATGTGGCTTTTGGCTTGCTATAAGGAGACTAGTTTAAATGCTAGTATAGAAAACTGTTAACAACATCCTAGATTTGGAACTTGTCTGTGAGCACACAGCCTGTCATGAATAGGAGCAAACCTCTAGAAGAGTTATTTTAGAGTGGAAGCGGATATCCTGATTTAGTCAAATAAAATAGCAGCCTTGTTATTAATGGGAAATCTGCAATAATCAGGGTTTCAGCCCCATCAGCATACTCAGGAGTCTGGTGAGATTATTTGCCAGGGTGCTGTAGGTCTAGTTTTCTTTGCGCCCTTGTTTGGGACTACATTTGGCCTGTTACAAGGTCCTCACTAACTTGTGGGCTCTGATTCTTCCTATTTGAGTTCTTCCTATCCAAGATCCGGTCCCACGTGGCTACTTGTTCCAAATACCAGAATTACATCATGGAAGGTGTGAAGGCCACCATTAAGGATGCATCTCTTCAGCCAAGGTAAATGACTCAGTCTCCCCTTAGGTGGAGGTCATCTCTTGCTGTTAATACAAAGAGGTTGGACACCTTGCATGGTCAGGGGTTTAGTTGTATGAATTGTTATGCTGGCTAAAGCTGATACAAGTATTTTGGGAGGAGTATGCAAGGGAGGACTCTGGTGTTCACTTCAGATGTTAGCTGAGCTATTCTTTTTTTCTTTTTTGAGATGGAGTCTCGCTCTGTTGTCTGGGCTGGAGTGCAGTCGCGCTATCTCAGCTCACTGCAACCTCTGCCTCCTGGGTTCAAGAGATTCTCCTGCCTCAGTCTCCCGAGTAGCTGGGATTACAGGCACCTGCCAGTAATCCTGACTAAATTTTATATTTTTTAGTAGAGACAGGGTTTCGCCATGTTGGCCAGGCTAGTCTTGAACTCCTGACCTCAGGTGATCCTCCTGCCTTGGCCTGTTGGGATTACAGGTGTGAATCACCATGTCCGGCCAGCTGAGCTATTGTCTTCAAAACACTTGATCTGAGTCTAAAGTGATCATCAGCGTCCTTGTCGTTACACATTCGGTGAGCTTTGCTCCTTTTGGGAGTGTACTGTGGTTGAAGTTGAATGGAAAGGTACTCACAGAAAAATTTTCTTTTTTCCTGTCTTTCACCTTCCAGGAATGTTCCAAACCGTTATACCTTTCCTTGTCCTTACTGTCCTGAGAAGAACTTTGATCAGGAAGGACTTGTGGAACACTGCAAATTATTCCATAGCACGGATACCAAATCTGTGGTAAGAGTAACCTTTTTTTTTTTTTTCTCTTAAACTTTATTATGGGAAAGGATCAAGCTTGGAGAAAAATGATGGGATTAGTAAAATGAACTCCTGTGTGCCCTACACCTAGATTCACAGATTGTTAACATTTTACCATATTTGCTTAACCATGCTCTATGATACACACTTTTTGCTGACCACTTGGGAATAAGCTACAGATACCATGACTTTTTTGCACCCTGAATAGTTTGCACCCTGATACAGGAGTGTGTATGTCTTAAGAACAAGAGTGTTTTCCTGGAAAATTATATTTTTGTGTGTATAATCATATTCAAGAAATTTAACATTGATACAATCTAATATCTAACATAAAATTCATGTTTTAATTTTAACAATGGTAATGTCCTTCATAGCAATTTTCCCCTCCCCCCAAAGCAGAGGCAGGGATGGTACATGAGTTCTCTGGGTGCTACATTAAGTCATGTGATGTCTATTGTTGCTAACATTAACTTGGATCCCTTGGTATCCACCAGATTTCTCCATGAAGCTTTTGGAAGTAACTTCTTCGTGTTTGTGGGGAAAGAGGATTTAGGTGAAATTATTAGGAAAAGGCTTATCAATCCTTGGACATTTTACTCAGATATCACTGACTGGCATGTGTAGTCTCCTTTTAGAAAAAAAAAACAAAAAACATAGGCCGGGTACGGTGGCTCACACCTGTAATCCCAGCACTTTGGGAGGCCAAGGCGGGTGGATCACTTGAGGTCAGGAGTTCCAGATCAGCCTGGCTAACATAGTGAAACCCCATCTCTACTAAAAATACAAAAATTAGCCAGGCATGGTGGTACGCGCCTTTAATCCCAGCTACTTGGGAGGCTGAGGCATGAGAATTGCTTGAACCCGGGAGGCAGAGGTTGCAGTGAACTGAGATCATGCCACTGCACTCCAGCCTGGGCAACAGAACGAAACTCCCAAAAAAAAAAAAAAAAAAAAAGGTATTTGTTCCATCTCAGCAATGCGTTACCTTTCTCTCAATGTGATTGACAGACTAGGTCTTTTTTTATAGTTAGGTGTATACTTCCTCTATAGTTTTGTTTTAATTTTTCCATTTATCTCATACTGCTTCTCTTGAACTACATACTCTGTTGTATGGGCAGCCTTCAGCTCCATTGCTGTAAACAGTGGTGCAGAGATTTTAGAATTTTAATGAGCTTTTGTGAGAGTACTAGGGCAGCTATCAGTGCTCATCTTAAGATAGAACTGGCCATTTTGAGAAACATATCTTTGCCTGTATCTATGTATGTTTATAAGCTAAATTCTTAGATACAGATTGACTTGGTTAAATGTTACTTGCACTCATAATTTTGTTGGATACTATTATTGCTGAACTTTTCTGGTATGGCAGCCTAATTTTCTGTCTTTTTCCCCTCCTTTGGCTTCTGAAATCCCTCTGATTATGTTGTCTATGTTGAGGCTTTCTCTTCAGCCTTTGGCCCTCTGTTCTGTCTTCCTCTTCCTCTGCAAGTTCTTAACTCTGCGTTTCTCCCTTCCCTTTGGAAGCCATCTCCTTTTCAGTCTCTAGTCCCGTCCTATGTTCTAGCTCCCCAGCTACAGCTGCCTGTCCACCTCTTCCACTCAGTCTTCTACCATCCCAGATTTCTCTCATGTCAGTCCCCTTTATCACTGTATCCTCTTTGCTGTAGGGTAGGGTTGCACCTTTAAGTGGGGGCACTTAGGTCATCTCTCTCCCTGGCATGAGTTTTCCATGCTCACTGGTCTGGTCGTTTGCGTGTGTTGACAGTAACCGCCGCCTTCTGGCCTTTTCTCCGTGCTGCTAGCTCTTCTGGAGCAGCATTTTTTTTTTGAGACAGAGTCTCACTCTGTTACCCAGGCTGGAGGCTGGAGTGCAATGGCACAATCTCAGCTCACTGCAACCTCCACTTCCAGGGTTCAGGCAATTCTCATGCCTCAGCCTCCCAAGCAGCTGGGACTACAGGTGTGTGCCACCATGCCCAGCTAATTTTTGTAAGTTTAGTAGAGAAAGTGTTTCACCATGTTGGCCAGGCTGGTCTCAAACTCCTGACCTCAGGTGATCTACCGCTTTTGGCCTCCCAAAGTGCTGGGATTACAGGTGTGAGCCACTGTGCCTGGCCTGGAGCACCCTATCATGTTCTCTTTGCCTTTCCAAATACCTCCCAATCTTCAAAACCCAAATCAACCTGTTGCGTGAGGGCTTTTTGGCCCCATCCCCCTTACCTGAGTATTTCCTTTGTTAAGATGCATGTGAGGCTGTGTTTTACTTCCCTGGGACATCGCTCATTGGCTTATTTTCTTAGTTTTCCTCGTGCTTTTGGATTGTCTTCTGTGCTGGATTGGAAGGCCAGTCTAGGCCCCCCACCAGGCTGACTCACTTCTCTGCCTACAGTAGGGAATGAGAAAGGGTGGTATCATGATTTGAACTTTACCCACTCCCACGTGTCATTTGACTTGAGTAGGAAATTTGCAGTGTTTTCTGGGCTGCTGATGTGCACAGGAAGGAGTTACAGGCCCTGGACAGTATGTCAGGAAAGCTGTCCTGGAAGAAAGGAGGCCAGACACAGGCTACAGAGGGCTGGTGCAAGCTTGGAAGTTGGGTGCCTAAGACCTTGCTTTTGTGTTGAAAGGTTTGTCCGATATGTGCCTCAATGCCCTGGGGAGACCCCAACTACCGCAGCGCCAACTTCAGAGAGCACATCCAACGCCGGCACCGGTTTTCTTACGACACTTTCGTGGTAAGTCTGGAGCCTAGGCTCTGATCCCTCCCCTGGGGGAATGGCACGGCTGCTTCACTCTTCTCAAAAGGGGAAGTGGGGCCCCCCCAGTGTTGAACTTTGTCACTGTTGTGATGGGCTTCCAGTCTGTATACTGGATACAATGATAAAGGGGATTGTCAAGAGAGAAATCTGGGATGGTAGAAGACTGAGTGAAAGAGGTGAGCAGGCAGCTGTAGCTGGGGAGCTAGATGGGCTTCCAGTATGTATACTGTAGCTACTATACAGTTTCTATTCATGGGCCAGGCAGGTGGCCAGAGTGACATTTATTTGTTTATGTGAGATGGAGTCTCACTCCATCACGCAGGCTGAAGTGCAATGGCATGATCTCAGCTCACTGCAATCTCCACCTCCTGGGTTCAAGTGATTCTTCTGCCTCAGCCTCCTGAGTAGCTGGGACTACAGGCGCATGCCACCATGCCCTGTTGATTTTTGTACTTTTAGTAGAGACAGGGTTTCACTATGTTGGCCAGGCTGGTCTTGAACTCCTGACCTCGTGATCCACCCACCTTGGCCTCCCAGAGTGTTGGGATTACAGGCGTGAGCCACCACGCCCCACCCAGAGTGACATTTAAGAAGATGATCTGGGCCAAGCGCAGTGGCTCACGCCTGTAACCCCAGCACTTTGGGAGGCCAAGGTGGGCGGATCACGAGGTCGGGGTTCGAGACCAGCCTGGCCGACATAGTGAAACCCTGTCTCTACTAAAAATACAAAAAATTAGTCGGGTGTGGTGGCGGGTGCCTGTAATCCTAGCTACTTGGGAGGCTGAGGCAGGAGAATCGCTTGAACCTGGGAGGCGAGGTTGCAGTGAGCCAAGATTGCGCCACTGCACTCCAGCCTGGGCAACAGAGCGAGACTCTGTCTCAAAACAAAACAAAACGGCCGGGCGCGGTGGCTCAAGCCTGTAATCCCAGCACTTTGGGAGGCCGAGGCGGGCGGATCACGAGGTCAGGAGATCGAGACCATCCTGGCTAACATGGTGAAACCCCGTCTCTACTAAAAATACAAAAAACTAGCCGGGCGTGGTGGCGGGCGCCTGTAGTCCCAGCTACTCGGAGGCTGAGGCAGGAGAATGGCCTGAACCTGGGAGGCGGAGCTTGCAGTGAGCCGAGATCGCGCCACTGCACTCCAGCCTGGGTGACACAGCGCGAGACTCCGTCTCAAAAAAAAAAAAAAAAAAAAAAAAAAACACGAAGATGATTTGGTCAGTCTTGAGACAGAGACAGTGATGCTTGCTCTTTCCATCTCCTAGCCCTGCCCCCAAAGTTTTGTCTACTTTTCTTGTGGTTTATATAACTTCTGCCTGTTATAGAACTTGGTTTGGGGCCAGGTGCGGTGGTTCATACCTATAATCCTAGCACTTTGGGAGGCTGAGGCAGGTGGATCGCTTGAGCTCAGGAGTTTCAGACCAGCCTGGGCAACATGGTAAAACCTTGTCTCTGCAAAAAAATACAAAAATTAACCAGTTGTTGGTGGTTCCTGCCTGTAGTCCCAGCTACTTTGAGGGAGCTGGGACAGAAGGATCTCTTGAGCCCAGGAGGCAGAGGTTGCAGTGAGCTGAGATCATGCCACTGTACTGCAGCCTGGGCAACAGAATGAGACCCTGTCTCAAAAAAAAAAAAAAAAAAAAAATTTGGACTTGAGAGGCTCAAGCTCACATGTCCATGGGGACCATAATTGAAATGATCCTCCTGAGGATTTCCAAGCCGGGTTGTGTCCGACTCTATGCTGCCATCACCTCCACCCCTTGTTTTCCTGTGGAAATGCAGGCGCAGCATTGCCTAGCTTCTCCATTCCCCCACCCCATGCCCAAAGCAGGACAGGAAAATTTCACAGGAAGTTTCACAGGTTTTAATTATCTTCAAAAGTACTTCAGGTCAAATAGCATATATCCACTAGCCAAATACGGCTGTCAGGTTTATATTCTTTCCCTAGAGCTGGGTGGTTTCAAAGGGGCACACTGTTGTCTTGGCATTATAGTAATAGGTAAATTTGGCCAACTATATCAGGTAAACCTCCTACGTATATAGATGTCAGGTTAGGATTTTAGAGTGGTGTTCGGTCTTAATGGCTGAATTTCAGTATCTAAGAAAGAAAGCTCTTTCCTAAATTATCATAATATTTATTCTCAGTCTGAACAGTGTCTGAAACTCAGACTTCAGAATAACTCCCTTTTTGTTAATGTGACACAGATGAATGTAATTCCTAAAAATGCCTCATTAAAGAGGGCTGGTTGCACTATAGTTTCTGCTGTACTGTATGGCTCTAAAAAACTGATTCTGTACTGGGCACTGATTCCACCTCTCAGAAACAACTCTTCAGCTCAGTGCATCTGCGTGCTCTGTTCCAACAAACTTATAAACGTTCTGAGCACTTGGTCTGTGCCAGGCTCCATTCATGTGCTGTCTGGGTCTCTCAATCTCCATTTAAGGGAGGCATCCTTATCTTCATTTAAGAATAAGGCAGCAGACTGGCCAGGTGCAGTGGCTCACACCTGTAATCTCAGCACTTTGGGAGGCCGAGGCGGGTAGATCACGAGATCAAGAGATTGAGACCATCCTGGCCAACATGGTGAAACCCTATCTCTACTAAAAATACAAAAGTTAGCTGGGCATGGTGGCACACGCCTGTAGTCCCAGCTACTTGGGAGGCTGAGGCAGGAGAATCGCTTGAACCTGGGAGGCAGAGGTTGCAGTGAGCTGACATTGTGCCACCGTACTCCAGCCTGGCAACAGAGCGAGACTCCATCAAAAAAAAAAAAAAAAAAAAGAATAAGGCAACAGAGACAGATTAATTTTCCCAAAGTTACATAGCTAGCATCACAGACAGTTGAATCAGGGATCCAGTTCCTGGCAGCCTGCTCCAGATCCAGTTGCTAGGCTGTCCTGCTTCTACTGAAAGCCAGTCTTTGCATCTGGGAACAGTTGCTGAGGCTGCATGTCTGTTTTTGCCCTTAGGATTATGATGTTGATGAAGAGGACATGATGAATCAGGTGTTGCAGCGCTCCATCATCGACCAGTGAGCAGAGTCTGTGCTTGCTGTCTGTCTCATGTTCCAGAGCTTCCATTACATATTAAACGTGAAACCTATGACTCCTGTACCTTACCTGTTCAACAGACCTGAAAATGAGCCATGGCATTGGGACAGGGTCACTTCTGACAGGGGAAATGGGTCCCCAGGTCAGCCCTCCTCTTCCCTTTGGGCTCTTGCCAAAGCTGTCTTCCCCTACTGTTAACCTTGTTTGTCACATGGTTGAGTTTGTGTTGGTTCTCGGCTACTTTCTGGAGCTTCTGCCGCCTCCTGTGGAAGAGAATCTAGCTTCTCCACCTCTTGTTTCACACTCATTCCTCCCATCCAGTGTTTGTCTCTCGAGTCCTGCAAGCCAGCCAGGACCTTTTCTGGGTCATGAATAGCACAATGAAGCAAGCATCTCCTTTCCTTGTCCCCGAGGTATGCAGACTCTGGCAGCCGTGCACCTGACCAGAGCTGAAGCTTCCGCTGGGCTGTGGGGTTGCCAGAAGCTGGGGTTGCCATCCCGGGGTACATGTCACCAGTCCTCTTGGGGTTTTGCACCATCTGATGCTGGATGTTTTGATTAGTGATATTTTCCTAATACTACATATCCTTAGAGTTCACTGGTTCAGTCTTAAATGCCTGCATGGTGCCTTTTTAGGATAAGGTATAACCATATATTTTTGGTGGAAGTGTTTCTGGGTTAGGGAAGTTAAAGTCTGTTTATCCATAAGTGGGGAGGAGGGTCAGCGAAGAGAAGTGGGAGGGCCAGAGCTTTTTGGTTCTGATTTACAAATTAATGAAGTAGTTTCAAACAACGAGGTCATGTTTACCTCTCCATTTGGGAGCCTGCCTAATTCTTACTCTAGAAGCACAAAAAAAGAATCCTCAGATGAATTAGAAGAAAGAAGTTTGGGGACTCAGCGGATACTAGTTCTTTTACCTTCTGCTTGGTAACTTAGATTAAACTGAGCATTGTTTTTCTATCACATATGTTTCCCTTATGACACTGGTTTCGACATGTAAAATGTGTTTGAAAACCTGCTTTGTAGATGCAGAGAGAAGCTGTAGGAAACCCAGTACCGCCCCCTGGTCTGTTGTGACGAGACATTGTTCATAAGGCACAGCACATCGCATGATGAACAGTTGTTAATAAAAGCTGTTGCTGGAAACTTGCTTTAGTAACAGCTCAAGAAGCTTGGAGTTCATATTTCACAAATATTAATAAATATAAGTCCAAGAGCTGTCAGCCTAATCTGTAGGAGCAGAACCTCTGACCAAAAGGCATATGGGTTTAGGTTGGTTCTTTGATGTGATATGTCTCTAATGGGGCTGCAAGTGACCTTGTGCTTGTACACTGCTGCTGTGGGGCTCCGTGCCTGCCGGTGAAGAGCTGCAGATGCCAAGAAGCCAGCAAAGACAGGGCCTACTGGAAAAAATAGTTCTTTCATTAGTATTTCTCGGGAGGACCCAAAAGTTAAGATCAGCTTGTTCACTGTAATTTCTGGAAAAAGTTCTCTCAGACCTTCCTGAATTCAGATCATCTCAGAAGTCTGGAGGGAAATCTGACGAAACCTTCATTTGAGGGAACTGATATGAGTGTATGTCCACCTCACTGGTGGCACCAAGAAACTTATTTCCTTGTATTAAGTGCACTTCTTGTATTTCTAGTAAGATGACTTTCCAGAAAGTGAGATTTGTTATGTTCTGGCTTTTAAAGGTCAAATATAAATAAATTTCATAACTTAATGTAACTGGGAAGCTATGGTTCTTGTTTTCATTCAACACCATTTGCCACACCATGGGCTTGGGGAACCTCCAGGAGATTGTTAACCCTTTCTAGAAGGGAAGTTCTTGCTTGTTGCTGAGTCCTATTTGGCGTCTAATCTCTGACGCCATCAGCTGGGCCTCATGGTGCCTGTCCTCTGTAAAAAGAACACTTGTTACAGTTGGGAGGCTCTGGGAGGTGAGAAGTGACAGTGCTCCATATAGCAAGGTTTTAGACATGCGGCTTCCGCTGCGTGTGCATAACAGCAGCAGTGCTGAGGGCTTGTAGTAAAGGGACTCTGCAGGGTCAAGTTTCAGGTCCTGGATGTGTTTAAGTTCATACTCTGCTGTGAGCTGTGGGGCATCTAGTGAATATTTTCTGAACCTGTCTCCTATGAAGTGGAGATAATTTTATCTGCCTCTTAAGGATGCTAGGATCCAAGGAGCAAAGTATACAGAGCTCTCCCTGCACAGCATCGTAGGTGCCCACTGTAGTGTTTGGCTGCTTGAGCTTCATTCCAATCCCATAGAAACCTTAGTTTTTTGTTTTTTGTTTTTTTAGTAAGAGACAGGGTCGCCGGGCGCGGTGGCTCAAGCCTGTAATCCCAGCACTTTGGGAGGCCGAGACGGGCGGATCACGAGGTCAGGAGATCGAGACCATCCTGGCTAACATGGTGAAACCCCGTCTCTACTAAAAAATACAAAAAACTAGCCGGGCGAGGTGGCGGGCACCTGTAGTCCCAGCTACTCGGGAGGCTGAGGCAGGAGAATGGCGTGAACCCGGGAGGCGGAGCTTGCAGTGAGCTGAGATCCGGCCACTGCACTCCAGCCCGGGCAACAGAGCGAGACTCCGTCTCAAAAAAAAAAAAAAAGAGACAGGGTCTCACTATGTTGCCTGAGCTGGGCTTGAACCCCTGGGCTCAGGTGGTCCACCTTGGCCTCCCAAAGTGCTGGGATTACAGGTGTCAGCCGCCGAGCCTGGCCTGGAACCTGTTTTGTTTTGCTTTTTTGAGTTGGGGTTCCACTCTTTTTGCCCAGGCTGGAGTGCAGTGGTGCAGTCTTGGCTCACTGCAACCTCTGCCTCCCAGGTTCAAGTGATTTTCGTGCCTCAGTCTCCCGAGTAGCTGGGATTACAGGCGCCCACCACCATACCCAGCTAATTTTGTATTTTTAGTAGAGATGGTGTTTCATCATGTTGGTCAGGCTTGTCTCCTGACCTCATGTGATCCGACTGCCTCGGCCTCTGAAAGTGCTGGTATTACAGGTGTGAGCCACTGCACCTGGCCCTGAAACCTCATATTTAATACAGCCAGCATCTCCAATCTTCACCCATGCCCTCTTTTGTATTATTCCATCTTGCAGTGGTAACTACCCCAGCCAGATACCTGGGAGGCCTCTTCCGCCTCCATATCCATGCAGGCCACCTTTGTCTAAGTATCGGTTGAGTCCTGGACTCCAGTTACCTCTGAGAACTGCAATTTGTGCCTGTTTCTTTGAGGTCTGACATCCTCTGGAAATGAAATCCTATGTCATGCCAAAACAGGTCGAGAAAATGACATTTGAACTGAGACATTAGTCCTTGTCCAGCTCCCTCTTCAAGGCGCTCTTGATCCCTCCCTCTTTTCACAGAAGTTGCTTCTGTTGACTTTTCAGCTGGGAGGCCCTCCTGGTTTCTCTTCTCAGTTCTCTGCCATATTCCTATTCTGTTTCCTCGGCAGCCTGCTCCTCCTGGTTCCCTTCTCCTCGCTAGTGGGATTCCTCAGGCTCTGCTCCCACTCACCCTGTGTTCCCTTCCTGGGCAGATTCACCCACTCACCCCTCTGCCGTTGGTCTTCATTACCATTCTTGTGTCGGTGCGCCCAGAACGATGATCCTAGGCCTGACAGCTCTCTGGCCAGCTTCCTCGTAGACCTGCTCAGCTGTGTGATTTAAAGGCATCCTAGGCTGGGTGTGGTGGCTCACGCCTGTAATCCCAGCTCTTTGGGAGGCCGAGGCAGGAGTTCGAGACCAGACTGACCAACATGGAGAAAACCCATCTCTACTAAAAATACAAAATTAGCCAGGTGTGGTGGCACATGCCTGTAATCCCAGCTACTCTGGAGGCTGAGGCAGGAGAATCACTTGAACCCGGGAGGGAGAGGTTGTGGTGAGCCAAGATTGCGCCATTGCAGTCCAGCCTGGACAACAAGAGTGAAACTCTGTCTCTAAATAAATAAATAAATAAACGCATTCTAAGTTCTGCATGACTCAAACTGAACTCATCCACCACCTTGCTACCACCCCACGCTGTCTGCTCGGCTTCTTTTTCCCAGCAGACATAACCACCATCCTTGTAACTGCTCAAGAATTAACCCACACCTCATCTTTAACTCCTTGTCCACCTCCATGCCCCATATTACCAAATCAAGTTAATTTTATTTATTTTTATTTTTTTGAGACGGAGTCTCGCTCTGTTGTCTCAGGTTAATTTTAGCTCTTAAATAACACATTTGGGCCAGGTGTGGGGGCTCACACCTGTAATCCCAGCACTTTGGGAAGCCTAGGCGGGCAGATCACTTGAGGTCAGGCGTTTGAGACCAGCCTGGCCAACATGATGAAACCCCGTCTCTACTAAAAATACAAAAATTAGCTGGGCGTGGTAGTGGGTGCCTGTAGTCCCAGCTACTCGGTAGGCTGAGGCAGGAGAATCACAGAACCCTGGACACAGAGGTTGCAGTGAGCCGCAGTTGCACCACTCCAGCCTAGGTGACAGAGTGAGGCACTGTCTCAAAAAAATAATAAAAAAGAAAGAATGTCAGCAAAGCCTGAGTCCTGTCCTCTCACTCTCCCCCCCGGACAGCATGAGCTTCACCACTCCACCTTCTCCACCAACTACCCTACCGGTCCCTGGGCTCTGTCCAGACGCCTAGCTATGGCACCTTGCTGGTCAGCAGCCCAGTCAGCATCTATGCAGGCACCAGAGGCTCTGGTTCCTGGATCTCCAAATCCTGCTCCACCAGCTTCCGGGGTGGCATGGGGTCCGGGGACCTGTCCGTGGGGATGGCTAGGGATCTGGCAGGAATGGGAGGCATCCAGAATGAGAAGGAGACCATGCAAAGCCTGAACGACCTTCTGGCCTCCTACCTGGACAGAATGAGAGGCCTGGAGACCAAGAACCAGAAGCTGGAGAGCAAAATCCGGGAGCACCTGGAGAAGAAGGGACCCAGGTCAGAGACTGGAGCCATTACTTCAAAACCATCGAGGACCTGAGGGCTCAGATCTTCACAAATACCGTGGACAATGCTCGCATCGTTCTGCAGGTCGACAGTGCCCATCTTGCTGCTGATGACTTTAGAATCAAGTAGGAGACAGAGCTGGCCATGTGCCAGTCTGTGGAGAGCAACATCCATGGGCTCCACAAGGTCACTGATGACATCAGTGTCACTTGGTTGCAGCTGGAGACAGAGATCGAGGCTCTCAAGGAGGAGCTGCTCTTCATGAAGAACCACAAAGAGGAAGTAAAAGGCCTACAAGCCCAGATTGCCAGCTCTGGGTTGACCGTGGAGGTAGATGCCCCAAATCTCAGGACCTCGGCAAGATCATGACAGACATCCGGGCCCAATATGACGAGCTGACTCAGAAGAACCGAGAGGAGCTGGACAAGTACTGGTCTCAGTAGACTGAGGAGAGCACCACAGTAGTCACCACGCAGTCCACCAAGGTTGGAGCTGCTGAGATGACTCTCACAGAACTGAGATGTACACTCCTTGGAGATCTATCTGGACTCCATGAGAAATCTGAAGGCCAGCTTGGAGAACAGCCTGAGGGAGGTGGAGGCCTGCTATGCCCTGCAGATGGAACAGCTCAGCGGGATACTGCTGCACCTGGAGTCAGAGCTGGCATAGACCCAGGCAGAGAGATAGCACTAGGCCAAGGAGTAGGAGGCCCTGCTGAACATAAGGTCAAGCTGGAGGCTGAGATCGCCACCTACTGCCGCCTGCTGGAAGAGAGCGAGGACTTCAATCTTGGTGATGCCCTGGACAGCCGCAACTCCATGCAAACCATCCAAAAGACCACTACCCACCAGATAGTGGATGGCAAAATGGTGTCTGAGACCAATGACACCAAAGTTCTGAGACATTAAGCCAGTGGAAGCAGGGTACCCTTTGGGGAACAGGAGGTCGATAAAAAGTTCAGAGGTAAAAAAACCAAAACACACATTTGTGTTTTCTTATCATCCCACTGGCACCTACATCTTAAAAGCCACTGTGATCTCATCTGAAATATTGCCACAACTTTCCATTTGACCTCTCTCCATTGCTGCCCAGCCAACATCCAATCCCCTGCCACCAAGCAGCCAGAAGGATCTTCCAAAAATCCAAATGTGACCATATCCTTTAAAACCCTTCAGTGGCTTCAGTTACCCTCAAAGCCCCACACCCCACAGGGTCCTCAAGACCCTGTGACCTTTGCCAACTGCCTCCCTCTCCAACCTCGGCTTCTTGTGATTCTACGTTTCAGAATCAAAACGTAGTCACTAGTGTTAAACAAAACAACCCTGACACCAAGAGCGAAACTGCCTCTCAAAAAAACCCCAAAAAACCCTGACACATAGTCAGGGAAGGCTATGCAATGAATGCTTGTATGCCTAATAACAAAAACTATCACAAAAGATTCACAAACATCACGAAACAACCTTGCACAAAGGCCGTCGCAATGCAACTTTTTTTTTTTTTTTTTTTTGAGACAGAGTTTCACTCTTGTTGCCCAGGCTGGAGCATAATGGCATGATCTTGGCTCACTGCAACCTCTGCCTCCCAGGTTCAAGCGATTCTTCTGCCTCAGCCTCTCTAGTAGCTGAGATTACAGGCGCGCACCACCGTGCCCGGCTAATTTTTGTATTTTTAGTAGACACAGGGTTTCACTATGTTGGCCAGGCTGGTCTTGAATTCCTGACCTCAGGTGATCTTCCCACCTCAGCCTCCTAAAGTGCTTGGATTACAGGCATGACCCACTGCACCCAGCCCGGAATGCAACTTTATACAAAAAATACTTCTACAAGGACATCCGCTCAGCAACTGCCTGTACAACCTCACACTGCCGACACCCTTGTTAATGATCTTTGTAGCCAAAGATAAATTTAAAAAAAAATTACCTGCCCAGCGCAATGGCTCCCACCTATAATCCCAACATTTTGGGAGGCCCGAGGCAAGAGGATCGCTTGAGGCCAGGAGTTAGAGACCAGTCTGGCCAACATAGTGAGATCTTGTCTTTGAAAAAAAAATTAACTATGTAGGCTGGGCACGGTGGCTTATGCCTGTAATCCCAGAACTTTGGGAGGCAGAGATAGAAGGATCACTGGAGCCCAGGAGTTCGAGACCAAAGCCAGACCCACCTCTTAAAAAAAATTAGCTGGGTGTGGTGACACCTGCCTCTGGTCCCAGCTATTCAGGAGGCTGAGGCAGGAGGATTGCTTGAGCCCACGAGGTTGATACTGCAATAAGCCAAGATTGTACCACTGCACCCCAGCCTGGATGACGCAACGGGACCCTGTCTCAAAGATAAAAAATAAAATTTTTAAAAAGCATAACCCTCATTTTGTCCTTTAAAAACCTTTGTCTGTTCCATAGCTTGGTTGATACTTGATCATCAAAAAGAACCAACCTTTGTCTATCCATGTGTGGTGGCACGCACCTGCAGTCCCAGCTACTCAGGAGGTTGAGGCGAGATCGCTTGAGTCCAGGAGTCCAAGGCTTCCCTGAGCTATGATTGCGTCACTACACTCCAGCCTGGGCAACAGAGGGGGACCTTGTTTCAAAAAACAAACAAAACAAAAACCTTTGTCTTCCTTTACCTCCCCGAATATACAGTAGTTTGCACATGTACCCATGGCAATGCTCTATTCCCGACTAAATATCTTTTTCTTCTAGAGAGCCTCTCTCTGTTAATTTAGGTTGACATATATGGTGTCAGAAATGGGACCTGAAAAAGATTAGTACTGGAAAAAATCAGTGATTCTTGGAATTGGTGTACAGTATACACTAGAGCCCTTTGAGCTCACTGCTTCCATGGCTCACCTTTTCTGCGCTGGTGAGTTTTCTCTCAGGTGAGCCTCCCTCTTTTTGGTAGAGGCTTTTTTGTTTTGTTTTGTTTTATTTTAGAGACAGGGTCTTACTCTGTCCCCTAGACTGGAGTATAATGGCACAATCATAGCTCACTGCAGCCTTGAACTCCTGGGCTCAAGTGATCCTCCTGCCTCAGCCTCCCAAGTAGCTGGGACTATAGACATGTGCCACCACACTCACCTAATTTTTTTTTTTTTTTGAGACGGAGTCTAGCTCTGTTGCCCAGGCTGGAGTACGATTGCGCGATCTCGGCTCACTGTAAGCTCCACCTCCTGGGTTCACGCCATTCTCCTGCCTCAGCCTCCTGAGTAGCTGGGACCACAGGTGCCCGCCACCATGCCCGGCTAATTTTTTTTTTTTTGTATTTTTCGTAGAGACAGGGTTTCATTCACCGTGTTAGCCAGGATGGTCTCGATCTCCTGACCCCGTGATCCACCTGCCTCGGCCTCCCAGAGTGCTGAGATTACAGGCATGAGCCACCGCGCCCAGCCAACCCACCTAATTTTTTTTTTTTTGTAGAGATAGGGACTCACTATGTTGCCCAAGCTGGTCTTGAACTCCTGGCCTCAAGTGATCCACCCTCCTTGGCCTCCCAAAGTGCTGGGATTACAGTCGTGAGCCACTGTGCCCGGTCAAAACTGTGGGGTTTTTTTTTTTTTTTTGATGGAGTCTTGCTGTGTTGCCAAGCTGGAGTGCAGTGGCGCCATCTCTGCTCACTGCAAGCTCTGTCTCCCTGGTTCACCCTATTCTCCTGCCTCAGCCTCCCGAGTAGCTGGGACTACAGGCCCCCGCCACCACGCCTGGCTAATTTTTTTTATATTTTTAGTAGAGACAGGGTTTCATCGTGTTAGCCAGGATGGTCTTGATCTCCTGACCTCGTGATCCGCCCGCCTTGGACTCCCAAAGTGTTGGGATTACAGGCGTGGGCCACTGCACCTGACCAAAAAATGTGTTCTTTATTGAAAATAAAAGGATAATTTTGTTTAATTTGGAGGTTATGTAAGTTTTTAAAAAATATGGACTGGCTGGGCGCGGTGGCTCTCGCCTGTAACCCCAGCACTTTGGGAGGCTGAGGTGGGCAGATGACCTGAGGTCAAGAGTTTGAGACCAGCCTGGCCAACATGGCAAAACCCCATCTTTACTAAAAATACAAAAATTAGCTGGGCGTGATGGCTCATGCCTGTAGTCCTAGCTACATGGGAAGCTGAGGCAGGAGAATCGCTTGAACCCAGAAGGAAGAGCTTGCAGTGAGCCGAGATTGCATTACTGCATTCCAGCCTGGGTGACAGAGCGAGACTCCATCTCAAAAACAGAAAAGAAAAAATGGACTTATGAAGGAAATAGAAACAAGATAATAGTACCAATAACTGAGAGAGATATGAAGAAAGTTATGGATATGAAGATATATTTTTAATAAGGAAGGTTAAGAAAAGAGAATAATTTTGTATGGGAAAGAATCTTTGGTAAATTTATGTTCTAAAGTGAAATGATTGGTATTTAACGAAGAGGAAGTATAAGACAGGGCAGAGAGTCAAAGCACATCTTCAGTGGTCCGAATAAGTCATGATGATGTTCATGAAGGGAGAATTTATGAAAAGCATTTTGTGTGTGATTAAGTTGGCTATAATTAGAAGGGAATTATTTATATGTCCTTCTAAAGATATATTAAAAATACACTGCTACAGAACTAAAAACCTGATATCCCCTATGTTAACCAGGTTTTCTTTTTCTTTTTCTTTTTTTTTTTTTTTTTTGTTGAGACAGAGTCTCACTCTGTAGCCCAGGCTGGAGTGCAGTGGCACAATCTCGGCTCACTGCAAGCTCCGCCTCCTGGGTTCACGCCATTCTCCTGCCTCAGCCACCCGAGTAGCTGGGACTACAGGTCCCCACCACCATGCCCGGCTATTTTTTTCTATTTTTTAGTGGAGATGGGGTTTCACCATGTTAGCCTGGATGGTCTTGATCTCCTGACCTCGTGATTCGCCCAACTCGGCTTCCCAAAGTGCTGGGATTACAGGTGTGAGCCCCCGCCCCCGGCCCAGGTTTTTTTTTTCTTCCTCTTCTTCTTCTTCTCCTCCTCCTCCTCCTCCTCCTCCACCTCCTCCTCCTCCTCCTTTCTTCTTCTTTCTTCTTCGACAGAGTCTCGCTCTTTCACCCAGGCTGGGGTGCAGTGTCGCGATCTCGGCTCACTGAAACCTCCGCCTCCCGGGTTCAAGCAATTCGCCCTGTCTCAGCCTCCAGAGTAGCCTGGATTACAGGCACGCCACCACGCCTGGCTAATTTTTGTTGTTGTTGTTGTTGTTGTTGAGATGGAGTCTTGCTCTGTTGCCCAGGCTGGAGTGCAGTGGCGCGATCTCGGCTCACTGCAACCTCTGCCTCCCGGGTTCAAGCAATTCTCCTGCCTTAGCCTCCTGAGTAACTGGGATTACAGGTGTGTGCTACAATGACGGGCTAATTTTTGTATTTTTAGTAGAGACGGGGTTTCACCATGTTAGTCAGGCTGGTCTCGAACTCCTGACCTCAGGTGATCCGCCCGCCTCGGCCTCCCAAAGTGCTGGGATTACAGGCGTGAGCCACCATGCCTGGCAGTTTTCTTTTTCTTTTAAATTTGTATTTATTTGTTGTTGTAGAGATGGGAATCTCGCTATGTTACCCAGGCTGGTCCGGAACTCCGGGCCTCAAGTAGTCCTCACGTCTCAGCCTCCCAAAGTGCTGGGATTAACAGGCCTGAGTCACCACGCCCAGCCAATTAAGTCTTTTTGAACTGGAATGAACTTTGGGATTTTGCAGTTGGGCCCATGGAGGGCCTCTAATGATGTATTTCTCAACTTGTAGAAATATTAAACGATTAGATTTATCTGGTAAGTTGTACAGGAAGCATTGTCAAGTGATAAGTGATTCTATTACTAGATCTTTCAGTTACATTTATGGATATGTTATTGGTATAAATATTTCAAAAATTATATAAATCCATAGATTCCTAATGTTATCTGTCATAATTTTGGTTATGTTAATCTCTTCTAAAGTTAAATGTGTATGGATATTTTATTAATGTGAATTTTTTTTTATGAGACAGAGTCTTGCTCTGTTGCCCAGGCTGGAGTGCAGTGGCATGATCTTGGCTCACTGGAAGCTCCACCTCCCGGGTTCACACCATTCTCCTGCCTCAGCCTCCCGAGTTCACACCATTCTCCTGCCTCAGCCTCCCGAGTTCACACCATTCTCCTGCCTCAGCCTCCCAAGTAGATGGGACTACACGCACCCGCCACCACACCTTGCTTATTTTTTGTATTTTTTAGTAGACATGGGGTTTCACTATGTTGGCCAGGCTGGTCTCGAACTCCTGACCATGTGATCCACCCACCTTGGCCTTCTAAAGTGCTGGGATTACAGGCGTGAGCCACCGTGCCCGGCCAATTAATGTGAATATTCTACAGATTATATTCAATTTATGAATGTCTGATGTTCCTTATGTGACTCTGTCAGTCATGATTCTGGTTGTTATCTTAAAATCCTGTATATGGCCAGGTGCAGTGGCTCATACCTGTAATCCCAGCACTTTGGGAGGTGGAGGCAGGAGGATAGCTTGAGTCCAGGAGTTCTAAACCAGCCTGAGCAATATAGAAAGACTCCACCTCTATAAAAAATTAGCCAGACATGGTGATGCACCCCTGTGGTCCCAACTACTCAGGAGGCTGAGGACTCTTCCTCTTTTAGAGAGCCTCTTTCTGTTACTTAGGTTGATATTTTCACATCTACTTCTGCACTCTTTTTACTCCAACCATATGGGCCTTATTAATTTTTTTTTTTTTTTTTTTTTTTTAAACAGAGTTTCGCTCTTGTTGCCCAGGCTGGAGTGCTGGAGTGCAATGGTGCAACCTTGGCTCACCTCAACCTCTGCCTTCCAGGTTCAAGCAATTCTCCCTCAACCTCCCGAGTAGCTGGGATTACAGGCATGCGCCACCACGCCCAGCTAATTTTGTATTTTTAGTAGAGATGGAGTTTCTCAGGCTGGTCAGGCTGGTCTCGAACTCCCAACCTCAGGTGATCCGCCTGCCTCGGCCTCCCAAAGTGCTGGGATTACAGGGGTGAGCCACTGCGCCCGTCCCCATACAAGTCTTCTTTCTGCACCTCAAGTGGGTCATGTTCCCCACCTCAAGGAGTACACACATTCCCTTTCCTCTGAAATATTGGGTGCCCCAGGCCCATCTTTGCCTTTTTTTTTTTTTTTCCCCAGATAGGGTCTTGCTTCATTTCCCAAGCTGGAGTGCAGTGGCACCATCAAGCTCGCTGCGACCTCTCCCTCCTGGGCTCAACGGATCTTTCTGCCTTGGCCTCCCAAAGTGCTGGGATTATAGGCACAAGCCACCGCACCTGGCCAAATTTTTTTTAGTATAAATATTTTCCAAATATTGCATATGAGTGTGAATAATTTGCACAAGCAGGCCAGGAAGTAAATGCCAGGAATATTCATACTAAAAATTATTTGCTATTTATCTGAAATTCAGTTAACTGAGCATTCTGTATTTTTATTGGTTAACTCTAGCAACCCTACTCGACATACGTTTGCAGAATAAACGTTCTGAACATCTGCTCTGTGCCAGACGACCGACACCTTCTCATTAAATTATTTGTTCAATTACAAGAAGTTAAGCCCTTGAGTGTAATGGCTGTGTCTGTCTTACGCACCACTGGTCTCCATGCCTGACCCCGGGTAGACTCAATAAGTGTTTCTAGAATTGAAATAGAGCTAAAAGGGGGACTTTTTCCAATGGTTACTTTCTTTCCGTGGCAGCTTGTCCACCCTGGAAGGAGTCTGGTGCAGCGGTAAGGAGAGCCTGAAGGGGGCAGTGTCACCCCCTGGCTCTGGCCTCCCGTTGTCCGTCACCATGGGGGAGGCGGGGCCTCAAATCGGAAGCACATGAAGTCGGAACTTGGAAGGCAGAGAAGGCAAGACAGGTGGGCAGGCAAGATGGCTACTGCCAGGTGGGGTCGTACCTGCCCAGGTCCTCAATGTGGTCCCTTTATTCCTCCCTTGTTATTTCCTGGCTCTCTGCAGTGTCTTCTGCTGAATGTCCCATGCAGGGCTCAGCTGGGCTCCATGAATACAAGAATAGTGACAATGATGGTAATTATTTTCATCCCTGGTTCCTGACAGTAATTTTGATTTAATCCTTCCCACTTTAGGCCCTGAAAGGTGATCAAAACCAAGCATTCAGTTTCTCCAGGAAAGTGGATCTCATGGAATTAGCTTAGCCAGCGTTGGTGGAGGGATACTAAATAGCATTACCTTTGTAGAGGAGGGAATGGAGCCCAGAGAAGCTGAGGTCATTTGCCCAGGACAAGAAGTGAGACTTGATATTCCAGTGCAGAGGTGCGATTAGATGTATAGTCCCCAGCACAGACTGCGTGGAGTCTCCTATTCCCAGCGTCCACACTAGCTAATCTAGGGGTCAGGTGACCACTCACTAACTTGACCTTGAACAAGTTATTCTAATCCGTTTGTGCTTATCTGTAAATGGGGCTAATAAGTGTCTTTCTCATAGAGTTGTGGGAATTTAGTGAAATAATCCAGAACATTGCACAATGTAAGTGCTTAATCAGTGCAAGCTACCAATGTCATTATTGTTTGTCTCATCCATTCCTGAGACCTCCCAGGGCCCAACCCCACCCCAGCAGGCTAGCTGTTAATGTTTGATGACTAAACATTACTATGAAGTGAAGTGATTCCCTAATTTGGCCTGAAGAGATGAATTACCTGGGGGGCACTTGCTACAAAAATCTATTCTTGGGCCCCTGCCTTAGAGATTCTAATTGGTGGGGCCTGGGAATCTGTATCTTTAAAAAAGCCTCAGGTGAAATCCATCTGTAGGCTGGTTTCAAAAGTCCTTATGTAATGTAAGACCAGAAAGGCAGGGCGTGGTGGATCATGCCTGTAATCCCAGCACTTTGAGAGGCCAAGGCAGTTGGATCACGAGGTCAAGAGAAACCCAGTCTCTACTGAAAATATAAAAATTAGCTAGGCGTGGTAGCAGGCTCCTGTAGTCCCAGCTACTCGGGAGGCTGAGGCAGGAGTAATCACTTGAACCCAGAAGGTGGAGGGTGCAGTGAGCCGAGATCATGCCACTGCACTCCAGCCTGGGTGACAGAGCAAGACTCCGTCTCAAAAAAAAGAAAAAAAAAAAAAAGACGGGATAGTGCTACATTAAACACATTGTGACAGGGGTGGGGTGGAGACTCCTGGTGATTAGAGTCAGGTGGATTAGCTCAGCCCTTACAGGTTGCAAGAATTTAAAGTTATGATTACCTTTTCTGATTATAAAAATCATCTAGGGCTGGGCGCAGTGGCTTACACCTGTAATCCCAGCACTTTGGGATGCCTAAGTAGGAAGATCGCCTAAGCTCAGGAGTTTGAGATCAGCCTGGGCAACATGGTGAAACCCCCTCTCTACAAAAAACATGTAAAAAAATAGCCAGGTGTGGTGACGCACACCTGTAATCCCAGCTAGGAGGCTGACGTGGGAGGATCTTTTAAGTCCAGGAGGTGGAGGTTGCAGTGAGCCGAGATCCCGTCACTGCACTCCAGGCTGGGCAACAGAGTGATAACGCTGTCTTAAAAAAACCAAAAAAACAAAAAAAATCATCTAGTCTATTTACATGGTCTCAGATGATTGCATACATTATTTAGAAAGGGAAAATTAGTGACTTTGTAGAATCACTGCTAGTGTCGAAACCTAGCGGATCCCATCTTAACTAAGCGATGAAAGTTACTGTCACAGATAATGGAACAGACCATAGGTGACTCAATGGGATGTACTGAAGAGGCAGCACCACTTCTGCGGTTCCAGGAAGGAAAACATAGAGGCTGAGTGTCATCATAAGGAAGCATCAGGCAAATCCAATTGAGGGAGTCCGCAAATCTTTCAAAATGTCAAGATCAGAAACTAAAGATGCCTGACAACTAACTGCAATGCTGCATGATCCTGAATTGAATCCTTGAGGTTGTGAGGGTTGCTATAAAGGATGTTATTGGGCCAACTGAATATGGCCTATGGAATAAGGAATAAGTAATTGATCCCTGTTAGATTTCCTGATTTTGATAATCATATCACAGTTACATAATAGAATGTCCTTGTTCTTAGCAGACATACAGTAAAGAGTATGGGGTAAAGGGGCATGACATCTCTAATCCACTCTGATATGGTTTAGAAAATAATAGTGTATGTGCATATAAAAAATATACATATACACACACATGAGCACACAGGTAGGGTATAATAAAGCAAATATGCACAAATGCACAGTGTTAAAAATTACAATGCCCCTTGTTTAAAAAAAAAGTTACAGGGAAGACAAATATAAAGAAGGAAGTGGAAGCCACTCCTCCTCCTACGGCCCCCCGGCCCCAGTCCCTGAGACAACCGGGATGACTATTTCAATCAGTAGTGAAACTCTTACATGTCTTTGCGTTATTATATATATATTTTTTTTTTTTTTAATTTTTATTTTTATTGAGAGAGTGTCTTGCTCGGTTGCCCAGGCTGGAGTGCAATGGCGCAATCTCGGCTCACTGCGATCTCCACCTCCCAGGTTCAAGTGATTCTCCTGTCTCAGCCTCCCAAGTAGCTGGGACTACAGGTACACGCTGCCACGCCAGGCTGATTTTTTGTATTTTAGTAGAGACAGGGTTTTACGATATTGTCCTGGCTGGTCTTGAACTCCTGAGCTCAGGCAATCCACCCGCTTCAGCCTCCCAAAGTGCTAGGATTACAGGCGTGAGCCACCTTGCCTGGCCCAGGTCATTATAGTTTTGACTGAAACCGAAAATGCGCGAATGCTTTACTGTCCATCTATAACTTGTGTTTTTCACGCTGATATCTGTCAACATCTTTCCATGTTGATGTGGTTTTATTTCCAGTGGCCGCATGATGCTGCCTGGTAGGGACGGAGCATACTTTGTTTAGCAATAGGTGTTTAGGTTGTTTCTAGCTTGACTCCTACAGACAGTACTAGAGTGAGCATCCTTAAAAATACATCTTCCCCAACTTGTCAGATTATTTTGTTTGTAGAGCTGCTGGGTCAAAAGGAGAAAGTCTCTGAGAAGGGACAGAGGCTGACAGTCTGGGGAGATTGCGAGAGAAAGACTGAGAGTCAGAGATCTATAGAAGCAGAGAGAGGCGGAAAGAGACAGATGCAGAGAAACAGAGGCTGGGTGCGGTGGCTCACGCCTGTAATCCCAGCACTTTGGAAGGCTGAAATGGGCAGATCACTTGAGTTCTAGAGTTTGAAACCAGCCCGGCCAACATGGTGAAACCCTGTCTCCACTAAAAATACAAAAATTAACTGGGCTTGGTGGCACACGACTGTAGTCCCAGCTGCTCAGAAGGCTGAGGCACAAGAATCTCTTGAGCCTGGGAGGCAGAGGTTGCAGGGAGCCGAAATCGCGGCCACTACACTCTAGCCTGGCCAACTGAGCGAGACTCTGTCTCAAAAAAAAAAAAAAAAAAAAAAGAGAGAGATGGAGAGAGACGAGAAAGAGCAAGGTTGATAGAGAGTGAGATTGGGAGAGTGACAGGGAGTTGCTTTCGATGGAGACTGAGAAGGAATTCCTCTGATCCATGGGGTCTCGATGGCCACAGGAATCTAGTCAGGAAAGTGACTAAGCGACTTTTAGGAACACACCCAGTGGATACAATCGTAGATGAGGTCAGAGTCCTTTGTGCAAGGATCTTCATGGGGCTATTGTTCCTGGAAAGCAAAAAATGGGAAACGACCTAATTGCCCATCAACAGGGGACTGGTTATAGATTGTGCTGGAAACGCTGATAGGAGCCCATCTCCAAGTAGGGTTGGCAGATAATAGCAAATAAAACCACAGAAGGCCCAGTTAAATTTGAATTTAAAATGAAGCATGTGTCTCATGCAGCCTTATACACTAAAAACCTATTTGTTGTTTATCTAAACTTCACATGTAATTGGGCATCTGTATTTTATCTGGAAACTATTAATCTCTAAGATAAGTGAGAAAAGCCAGGTGAGGTCAGGAGAGGGGTTGCTCTTGGTGAGGGGGGGTGTGTGTGTGGGCTGCTGAGGTGGCCGTCAGTTTCAGCTCCTGTCCTGGGTGTGGTTACAGTTGAAGGGAAGGGACTGACCCGGGGTCACAGAAGCAGAGGTTGAAGGGCTAGGCTCCACCCCAGGCTCCGTGCTCTGTAGTGATTTGTATATATGTGTTAAAAGTGTTAATGTTTTCAATAAAAGTACGACAAACAGACCATAATTTTCTAAACTCCATTTAAGCATTTCTGATTTAAAAAAATACTGGCAGTCTCAGCTGGGTGTGGTGGCTCACACCTGTAATCCCAGCACTTTGGGAGGCCAAGGCGGAAGAATCACAAGTTCAGGAGTTCAAGACCAGCCTGGCCAAGATGGTGAAACCCCATCTCTACTAAAAATACAAAAATTAACCGGACGCAGTGGCAGGCGCCTGTAATCCCAGCTACTTGGGAGGCTGAGACAGGTGAATCGCTTGAACCTGGGCAGTGGAGGTTGCAGTGAGCCGAGATCACGCCATTGCACTCCAGCCTGGGTGACAATGAGACTCCGTTTCACCAAAAATAAAACAAAATAAAATAACAACAACAACAAAAACTGGCAGTCTCAGAAACTCTAAGGGGCCTCCCTGAACACTTTCATTTCCTGGAACACTCATCTGCCCCTGGGCTTTTTTATCACTGTCACCTGGAATGTCCTCTTACCCCACCCTCCGCCAGCCCCTTCACTCACCTGCTCATGCCTGTGACCTCAAGCTGGAGTCAGCCTGGCTCTCACTCCTCTGAGTCACCTTAGGTGCCTCAGAGTTGCATGAACACTGAACCAGCTGTTACCCCTCTTCCCCCTCGCCTGTGAGCTACGCGGTGCAGGAACCTTGTCTGCACAGCTGGTTTATCACAGTATCCTAGCCCATTCAGCCAGGTATCCGCCACAGCTTGCTCACTACGCCTTGGGCATGTTAGTACAGCATCTCTCTGAGCCTCAGTTTCCTCATTTATAAAATGGAGCTGATAATCTTGCCTACCACTCAAGACCAATGTGACAGAGATGGGAAAGGGAAATGGCATTAACATCACTAAGGTAATATTTGAACTGAGGCCAGCTCTGGGAGGATCTGGGGAAGGGTGTTCCAGGCATCCTTGGGGAAAAAGGAGACTGCGGGCAGCCGCGAGAGCCAGGTCACTGTGGTCTGCGCGGCAGCCAAGTCCCTAAATAAAAAAGAAAAAGAAAAGAGTTTGCTCTCACTTTCCTCTTCTTGCCAATACCTCTCACCTGCTGGGGATCAAAGATGCACAAAGCTCTACAGGTATGCAAGGCAGGTGCCGGCACGGGAGCCCGGAGACCCTGGGATTTTCCTGGAGGCAGATTCTGCCAGGAAGATGGAGAGAGCAGGGCTCTATCAGTGCAGTCTGATGGGTAAGGGGCCAAGTCTGAGACAGTCTGAATGAGAAGTGTGGGAGCAAGTGTGCATGTATGAGACCCTGACCCGCCCACCCTGCAAGTGCCCAGAGACTCACTGGGGAAGGTGGGCTTTGCACTATAGGGACATCCCAGTGGCCTATCTCAGGCCTTGAGCTCCAGAGGCATCGATCTCCCAGGTGTGGAACTGGGCTGTGGCAGACATGTGATCAGACCCAGGCAGGTGCACAGAGGCCTGGCCTCGGGGCCCAGCTCAGCCCCCTAACATCCACCTTTGAAGGCTCCCACAACTTTCCTTTTTCCAAGGTGACCACCTCCTCCCACTTTGTCTGGGATTGCCCCAGAACACCCTCAGTGCCAGGCAAACTGGGCTGGTTGGTCACCAGACATATTACTCCACTGGACAGAGGAAGAAGAGTCTCAGAGGCTGTCAGTATCTGCCTCATTTTTTGTGGCTGGATTTTTTTCATGAAAAGTTTATTTGAAATAGTGACACATATCTCTGAAATAAAACATTCATATTCTTTAAAATGGCTTCTAGGCTGGGCTCACACCTGTAATCCCAGCACTTTGGGAGGCCGAGGCAGGTGGATCACCTGAGGTCAAGAGTTCAAGAGCAGCCTGGCCAACATGGTGAAACCTCGTCTCTACTAAAAAAAAAAAAAATTAGTTGGGCATGGTGGTGCACACTTGTAGTCCCAGCTACTTGGGGATGCTGAGGCAGGAGAATCGCTTGAACCCAGGAGGCAGAAGTTACAGTGAGCTAAGATCATACCACTGCGCTCCAGCCTGGGTGACAGAGGGAGACTTCATCTAAAAACAAAAACAAACAAACAAAGACTTCTAGAGGCCGGGCACAGTGGTGCACGCCTGTAATCCCAGCACTTTGGGAGGCCAAGGCAGGTGGATCACCTGAGGTCAGGAGTTCAAGACCACCCTGGCCAACATGGCAAAAACCCGTTTCTAATAAAAATACAAAAATTAGCTGGGCACAGTGGCATGTGTCTGTAGTCCCAGCTGCTCCTCAGGAGACCAGGCAGGAGAATCACTTGAACTTGGGAGATGGAAGTTGCAGTGAGCCGAACTTGAGCCACTGCACTCCAGCCTGGACAACAGAGCCAGACTCCATCTCAAAAAAAAAAAAAGTGCCGGGCGAGGTGGCTCACGCCTATAATCCTAGCACTTTGGGAGGCCGAGGCAGGTGGATCACGAGGTCGGGAGATCAAGACCATCCTGGTTAACACCGTGAAACCCCATCTCTACTAAAAATAAAAAATTTAGCTGGGCGTGGTGGTGGGCACCTATAGTCCCAGCTACTCAGGAGGCTGAGGCAGGAGAATGGCATGAACCTGGGAGGCGGAGCTTGCAGTGAGCCGAGATAATGGCACTGCACTCCAGGCTGGGTAACAGAGTGAGACTCCGTCTCAATAAATAAAAATTTAAAAAATGCTTATAGAGAAAGAAGCCATCTTTCTTCCCCGCCCTGCTCCTGTCCTCTGAAGCAGCCAGCTTCTTGGATCTCTCAGAGACAGATATTATCTTATTTACTTCTGCACAAAAGGCAGCCTATTACATATGCTGTTCACCTGATACATTTTTTTAAAGAGATGAAGTCCTGCGCTCGCTTTGGCAGCATATACACTAAATTTGGAATGATACAGAGAACATTAGCATGGCCCTTGTGCAAGGATGACACACAAATTCATAAAGCATTCCATATTTTTAATTTAAAAGAAAGAAAAAGTGATGGAGTCTTCTCTGTCACCCAGGCTGGAGTGCAGTGGCATGATCATAGTTAACTGCAGTCTCCAACTCCTGGGCTCAAAGGATCCTTCCACCTCAGCCTCCCAAGTAGCTGGGACTACAGGTGTGTGCCACCATGCCCAACTAATTATTAATTTTGTTGTTGTTGACACAGTCTTGCCATCTTGCCCAGGCTGGTCTTGAACTCCTGGGCTCAACTGATCCTCCTGCCTTGGCCTCTCAAAATGCTGGGATTATAGCCATGAGCCACTGCACCTAGCCCGCTTGATTTTTTTTTTTTAAAAACACCTGTTTTGTTTTTGTTTTTGTTTTTGTTTTTGTTTAGATGGAGTTTTGCTCTTGTTGCCCAGGCTGGAGTGCAATGGTGCGATCTTGGTTCACTGCAACCTCCGCCTCCCGGGTTCAAGTGATTCTCCTACCTCGGCCTCCCAAGTAGCTGGGATTACAGGCACCTGCCACCACGCCCAGCTAATTTTGTATTTTTAGTAGAGACAAGGTTTCTCCATGTTGGTCAGGCTGGTCTCCAACTCCTGACCTCAGGTGATCCTCCCGCCTCAGCCTCCCAAAAGTGCTGGGATTACAGGCATGAGCCACCGCGCCCGGCAACACCTGATATTTTTTTCAGTTAAAAATATATGAGTTCAGACTGGGCATATATAACTCTCGAACTGGAGTTCAAGACCAGCCTGGCCAACATGGTGAAACTCCATCTCTACTAAAAATACAAAAATTACCCTGGTGTGGTGGCTCGCGCCTGTAATTCCAGCTACTCGGGAGGCTGAGGCAGGAGAATCACTTGAACCTGGGAAGCAGAGGCTGCAGTGAGCCGAGATCATCCCACTGCACTCCAGCCTGGGCAACAGAGCAAGACTCTGCCTCCAAAAAAAAAAAAATTATACATATATGTGTGTGTACATATATATATACACACACGTGTGTGTGTGTGTGTGTATATATATGTATGAGTTCATTCATTTCATTCAGCTAATAATTACTGAAGCAGACCCTGTTCCTGGCGCTCAGGTCATAGCAGCGGACAGACGAAGTTCCTGCCTGTGCGGAGCTGTCTAGAGCACAGAGTGAATGTTTAGGTTTTGCAGACTTCAATAGCAAGGATGTTGTCAGTACTCATATAACAAGATAAAACAAATTTCCACAAAATTTTTATGGACAATATTTAAATTATGATAATATTTGAGTACAATTTTGTTTTTCATTTTTTTTATTTAATTTTTTTTTTTTTTTGAGGCAGGGTCTCCCATTGTCACCCAGGCTGGATTGCAGTGGTGCAACATTGGCTCACTGCAGCCTCGATTTCCCAGGTTCAAGCAATCCTCCCACCTCAGCCTCCTGAGCAGCTGGGACTATAGGTACACACCACTACACCTGGCTAATTTTTGTATTTATTTTTTGGTAAAGGCGGGGTTTTGCCATGTTGGCCAAGTTGATCTCAAACTTCTGAACTCAAGCGATCCACCCTTCTTGGCCTCCCAAAGTGCTGGGATTACAGGTGTGAGCCACCATGCCCAACCTGTTTGTTTTTAAAATATAAATAATCGAGATAGGGTCTTGATACATTGCCCAGGCTGGTCTGGAACTCCGGGACTCAACTGATCCTCCCGCCTTGGCCTCCCAAAGTGCTGGGATTACAGGTGTGAGGCACTGGGCCCAGCCAGTTTTTTTTTTGTAAGCATGAATTATTATTAATATTATTATTTCAAGACAGAATCTCTGTTGTCCAGGCTGGAGTTCGATGGCACAATCACCGCTCATAGCACCCTTGACCTCCTGGGCTCAAGTGATCCTCCCACCTCAGCCTCCCAAGTAGCTGGGACTACAGGTGCACGCCGCCATGCCCGGCTGAGTTTCGTATTTTTTGTAGAGATGAGACTTTGCCATTTTACCCAGGCTAGTCTCAAATTCCTGGGCTCAAACAATCTGCCTGCCTCACCTTCCAAAGTGCTGGGATTACAGGCATGAACCACGAGGTCCCGCAAGCATGGAATTTTGAAGGTTTACATATTGCCTTAATTGAGGTTCCAAGTTAGTGTTATCTATCATTAAATCGGTTGCAGTGTTCATCCGTAGAAGCTACTCTTAGCTCAAGGACCATATAAGAAACAAACCTTGGTCAGATTTGGCCTGAGGGCTGTAGTTTGGCAACCTCTGGTCTAAAGGGAAATCAACAAAATAAGTGAAACATACACCATGCCAAATTGTGAGCGAAGTGGAGAAAAACTAAGCAGCAAGAGGGTAAGGAGTGCCAGAGGGAAAGGGAGGAGAGGGGGATGAAATGGTGGCCTGGGAGGCTTTGCTGCGATGGGGGGTGAGCCCTGTGGCTATCTGTGAGAAGAGCTGGGAGAAGACAGGGAACACCAGATGCAAGGTCCCCAAAGCAGGAGCATGGCTGATGTGGTTCCCCTGTAGCCGGAGCCTTGTGGGCAGTAGTGAGTATGGGGGCTAGGGTGGGGAGCTCCAATGGTCACAGGGGGCCAATCTTGTAGGACCTTGTTGTGGGCCATGGTGAAGGCTCTGGCTTTTCCTACAAGAGATCTGGGATGGGGGAGGGTTTATGTACCCACAGAAGGGCATCAACTTTTTTTTTTTTTTTTGAGATGGAGTCTCGCTCTGTCACCCAGGCTGGAGTGCAGTGGTACAATCTTGGCTCAGTGCAACCTCTACCTCCTGGGTTCAAGCAATTCTCCTGTCTCAGCCTCCCAAGTAACTGGGATTACAGGTGCCTGCTGCCACGCCCAGTTAATTTTTTGTATTTTTAGTGGAGACAGGGTTTCACCACATTGGCCAGGCTGCTCTCAAACTCCTGACCTCAAGTGATCCATTCACTTTGGCCTCCCAAAGTACTGGGATTACAGGCATGCGCAACCACGCCCAGCTAATTTTGTATTTTTAGTAGAGATGGGGTTTCTCCATGTTGGTCAGGCTGGTCTTGAACTCCCAACCTCAGGTGATCCATCCACCTTGGCCTCCCAAAGTGTAGGGATTACAGGTGTGAGCCACCATGCCCGGCCAGGCATCAACATCTTTTTTTTTTTTTTTTTTGAGACGGAGTCTTGCTCTGTTGCCCAGGCTGGAGTGCAGTGGTGTGATCTCAGCTCACTGCAAGCTCCACATCCCGGGTTGACGCCATTCTCCTGCCTCAGCCTCCCGAGTAGTTGGGACTACAGGTGCCTGCCACCACACCCGGCTCTTTTTTTTTTTTTTTTTTTGGTATTTTTTAGTAGAGATGGGGTTTCACCGTGTTAGCCAGGATGGTCTTGATCTCCTGACCTCATGATCCACCCACCTCAGCCTCCCAAAGTGCAGAGATTACAGGTATGAGCAACCAGGCCCAGCCGGGCATCAACATTTTAACAGCTGTAAAAAATTCCATTGATGGACCAGTTTTACACTCAACAGTTCCTCTATCATGGACGACTTTTTGCTACCCTATTAAAAATTAATCCAATTGTCCAGATTCATGGCTCACACCCGAATTCCAATACTTTGTGGGCGATAGTGAGTATGGGGGCTAGGGTGGGGAGCTCAAATGGCCACAGGGGGCCAATCCTGTAGGACCGTGTCGATGCAGGAGGCTCACCTCAGGGGTGTCCCTATAGCATCCCAAATTTGTATTCTAGGCTCCTGCACACAGGCCAAGGCCATGTGGGGACCAGTGAATACATTACCCATCTGCCCCAAAAAGGAAAAGTCCTGGGCACCTATAGTCCCAGCTACTTGGGAGGCTGAGGTGGGAGGATCACTTGAGTCCAGGAGGTCAAGGGTGCTGTGAGTAGTGATTGTGCCATCAAACTCCAGCCTGGACAACAGAGATTCTGTCTTGAAATAATAACAACAATAATTCATGCTTACAAAGAAAAACTGGCTGGGCCCAGTGCCTCACACCTGTAATCCCAGCACTTTGGGAGGCCAAGGCGGGAGGATCAGTTGAGGAGGGAGGATTGCTTGAACCTAGGAGTTCAAGATCAGCCTGGGCAATATAGCGAGACCCCATCTCTAAATAATAATAATAATAATAATGCCGATAATACTTGTAAATGATAAAAAATAAAATCAAGACATGGGAAAGGATATTTAGTAAAGAATCTTCCTTACACCCCTGCTGACAGCTACCAGCTACTCCTCAGAGACAGGCACATTACCCTCTCTCCAGAGATGGTTTATATGTCTCTAAGAAATACCTGTATAATGGTGTTTCACACCTTGTTTTTTTGTTTGTTTGTTTGTTTGTTTGAGACAAAGTTGTTGCCCAGGCTGGAGTGCAGTGGCGCAATCTCGGATTACTGCAACCTCCATCTCTCAGGTTCGAGCCATTCTGCCTCAGCCTTCCAAGTAGCTGGGATTACAGGCGCACACCACCGCGCCCGGGTAATTTTTTTCTATTTTTAGTAGTGACGGGGTTTTGCCATGTTGGCCAGGCTGGTCTTGAATGCCTGACCTCAGGTGATCCACTTGCCTCATCCTCCCAAAGTGCTGGGATTACAGGCGTGAGCCACCGAGCCCAGCTTGCACCTTGCTTTTTAGCACTTAATATCTTGATATGATTTCATTACATCCAGAGCTTTTTCCTTCTTTTCGGGGCAGATGGGTAATGTATTCCCCACATGGTCTCAGCCTGTGTGCAGGAGCCTAGAATACAACTGTGGGATGCTATAGGGACATCCCTGAGGTGAGCCTCCTGCATCGAGCCTGGCACCCAGCAGGTGTTCAGTAATAGGAATGAAAAGGCTAGCTGTAATCCTAGTACTTTGGGAGGATTAGGTGGGAGGTTCGCTTCAGCCCTGGAGATTGAGACTAGCCCGGGCAACATAGTGAGACCCCCGTCTCTAATTTTTAAAATTATAAAAAATAAATACAAACTTTAAAAGGCTTGTATAGCTTATCTTGGAGCCTCCACCTGTGGGTCATGCCCAACAGACTTAGACCTTGACCCAGAAACTTCCCTTGGAAGCAACTTGTATTCTGAAATGGTGACTTCACAGAGGGCTTATTGGGTAAGGCCCACGGCTGAATCACTATTTGTTTTTAGGCAAGTGGGAGACATCGGAAGAGGTTAAATCCAGGATGAGGTTGGCAGTAGAGTATTGACTCGTTCATTGAACTTTCTGTAGACAATGTCTTTCTCCTGGTCAAGATTAACTTTCCAACTCCTGATCAATTCATTCACTGATAATGATCTAATCAACAGGGGCCAGCAGCCTAATAAAGAGCTCTTAGAAATTAAGAAGTTCAGCTGGGCGCGGTGGCTCAAGCCTGTAATCTCAGCACTTTGGGAGGCCGAGACGGGCGGATCACGAGGTCAGGAGATCGAGACCATCCTGGCTAACACAGTGAAACCCCGTCTCTACTAAAAAATACAAAAAACTAGCTGGGCAAGGTGGCGGGTGCCTGTAGTCCCAGGTACTCGGGAGGCTGAGGCAGGAGAATGGCGTGAACCCAGGAGGCAGAGCTTGCAGTGAGCTGAGATCCGGCCACTGCACTCCAGCCTAGGCAAGAGAGCCAGACTGCGCCTCAAAAAAAAAAAAAAGAGAAATTAAGAAGTTCATTCACTGGAAAGACATGCAGGATTTAAAAAAAGGAAAGAAATCTGGCCGGGCGCGGTGGCTCAAGCCTGTAATCCCAGCACTTTGGGAGGCCGAGACGGGCGGATCACGAGTTCAGGAGATCGAGACCATCCTGGCTAACACGGTGAAACCCCGTCTCTACTAAAATACAAAAAAAATTAGCCGGGCGAGGTGGCGGGCGCCTGTACTCCCAGCTACTCGGGAGGCTGAGGCAGGAGAATGGCGTGAACCCGGGAGGCAGGGCTTGCAGTGAGCTGAGATCCGGCCACTGCACTCCAGCCTGGGCAACAGAGCCAGACTCCGTCTCAAAAAAAAAAAAAGGAAAGAAATCAAGTTCATCAATTTGGTGACCAAAGGACATGAAGCAATAGTTCAGAACACAGAGAAACAGAAATGGCTTTGCAGTATGTAAAACATGCTCTACCCTGCCGGGCACAGTGGCTCATGGCTGAGCATGGTGGCTCATGCCTGTAATCCCAGCACTTTGGGAGGCTGAGGTGGGTGGATCACCTTGGTTGGGAGTTCGAGACCAGCCTGACCAACATGGAGAAACCTCATCTCTACTAAAAATACAAAATTAGGTGGGTGTGGTGGCACATGCCTGTAATCCAGCTACACGGGAGGGTGAGACAGGAGGATCTCTTGAACCTGGGAGGTGGTGGTTGTGGTGAGCTGAGATCACACCATTGCACTCCAGCCTGGGCAACAACAGTGAAACTCTGTCGCAAAAAAAAAAAAAAAAAAAAAAGCTCCACCCTAGTCATGTGAAATGCAAATGACAACAGGAGATCCCATTCTCCCTTATCAGACAGGCAAAGATAAAAGAGTTAAAGGCCAGCAAGGTGGCTCATGACTGTAATCCCAGTACTTTGGGAGGCTGAGGCAGGTGAATCACTTAAGCCAAGGAGTTTGAGACCAGCCTAGACAACATGGCAAAACCTCAGCTCTACAAAAAAAAAAAAAAAGAAAAAAAAAATGCTAAAGACAATTAGCCGGATGTGACGCCTCGCACCTGTAGTCCCAGCTACCCTGGAGGCTGAGGTGGGAGGATCACTTGAGCCTAGGAGGCGGTGGTTGCAGTGAATAGGAATTGTGCCATGGCACTCCAGCCTGGGTGACAGAGTGAGACTGTCTCAAAAAATAAAAAATAGACAGGGTCAGGTGTGGTGGCTCATGCCTGTAGGCCTGTAGTCCTAGCCGCTCAGGAGGCTGAGGTAGGAGAATCACTTTAGCCCAGGAGATGGAGGCTGCAGTGAGTTATTATCATGCCACTGCACTCCAGCCTGGGCAACACAGCGAGACTCTGTCTCAAAAAAGAAAAACAAAAAGGCAATACTCTGTGTTGGGCAACTTTTGAAAAGGGGCCCTCAACTCCCTGCTAGTGGGAGTATAATTTAGTTTAATCTTTTTGGATGACATTTAGACAAATGTATCAACATTTTATATAACACACCATTTGATCTGGAGTGCAACGCTGTGTGTAGAGGGCATTCATTGAAATTGCCACATTATTGGTAGTAGCCAATACATTGCAATCTAACCTAAATGCCCATCATGAGTCTTCTCATTAGGTAAATTGTGATTGTGGTATAATCCATACAATGAATAGTCTGCACCCCTGCAGAAAATTAAGGGAGCTGCGTGTAATGATATGGAATGATTTTCAAAACAATGAATATTGTTATAGCATTACCCGTGTAATGACGATTCAAAAGAAAAAAAATATTATAGCAAGGTGTAGGTTAGTGTGGAGGTTCCTATCTGTAATACATAAAGGGTTGTACATATATATTTATTTTATTTTTGTTGTTGTTGTTGTTGTTGTTGAGACGAGTCTCGCTCTGTCTCCCAGGCTGGAGTGCAGCGATCTCAGCTCGTTGCAAGCTCCGCCTCCCAGGTTCACGCCATTCTCCTGCCTCAGCCTCCCGAGTATCTAGGACTACAGGTGCCCGCCACCACGCCCGTCTATATATTTTTAAAAATACTGGATCTCGCTTTGTTGCCCAGGCTGGAGTGCAGTGGTGCTTTCTTGGCTCATGGCCGCCTCTACCTCCTGGGCTCAAGTGATCCTCCCACCTCAGCCTCCCGAGTAGCTGGGACGACAGGCACGTAATCTGCCTGGTTGTTTGTTTGTTTGTTTTTGTTGTTTTTTTTTGAGACAGGGTCTTGCTACGTTGCCCGGGCTTGTCTCAAACTTCTGGGCTCAAGTGATCCTCCCACCTTGCCCTCCCAAAGCGCTGGGATTACACGTGTGAGCCACCACGCACTGCCCCTGCACATATTAATATATACATAGGCCATCCCTGGAAGGTCATACAAGACACTGGTTTTTTTAAAAAAAAGGTTGCTTTGGGGAGGGAAAAGGAGGTCTGGAATGGAGGGAGACTCTTCTTTTAGTTGGGTAATTGTAAATCACATTATTTAGCTATTGGTTTTACTTCTAGTGGGAGATTGGCACCTGCAGAAAATGGAAGCGTCTATTCAAATATATCTTCCTTCCAGAAGCCTTTCGTGGGCACACTAGGTATTCCCAGATTGCCCCCCGGCAGTCGTATCAGCCTTCATCTCCGTGAAAGGCGCGTGCCCCCTGCACCCCGCGACGATTGCAGGGGAGCGCGTTGGACAGCAGAGGGCGCCAGAGGACCGCGTCCCGGGCCTGGGGCGGGACCCCTTGTGCAGGGAGCTGGGGAGGGCCTGGCCCTGCCGGGTCCGAGGCCACCTGGGCCGCAGATGTCGCCCATTTCCGGGAGGACCTGACACCACAGTATCAAAAGTGTCACCTCGCCTTCCCCTGCAAAGGGAGCTGATCCGCGGCCGAGAGGCCTGGCCTGAAGCCTCCTCTTACCTCGTGGTCTCCGCCGCCTGCAGGAGGGAGTGGGACGAGGGTGGGCCTGGAAGGGGCGGCGGGGACAATTCGATCCGATATGAGCAATGCCCCTCCCCTCTGCGTTGCCTCCCACCCCCATGCCCCACGCAGGTGCCCGACCACTGAAGGAAAGTGGAAAGCGGGAGGCCCAGGCAGTGGCTACCTGCAAGTACTTGATTGAGCCCCTACTATGTGCTTTGAAGAAAACAGAATAAGGCAATGACTGTGGGCTGGGCACCGTAGCTCACTCCTATAATCCCATCAATTTGGAGGCTAAGGTGGGAGGATCAATTGAGCCGCAGAGTTTGAGACCAGCCTGGGCAACATAGCAGGACCCCATCTCTACAAAAAATAAATTACCCAGGCATGGTAGCGCGTCTCAGTGAAAAAGGGGAAAAAAAGAAAACAGAAGGTGGGTGCTGGGGCAGGGGTGGGTCCTACTTTGGCTAGGGTGATCAGGGAAGGCTCCCCTGAGGAAGTGACTTATATTTTTTGTGTTAAATATATTATTCATACTTAAAAGTGTTTAAATTGTCTCAGTACACTGGATGTCATGAAGATATGGTAAAATAAAGTCTATGTACAGTAGAAAGACTAACAATAAAGATCCCTCCCTGCCTAGGAAACAGATCATTACCAAAATTCTAGAAGCTTCATGCGCAGCCTGTTCTTGCCTCCCCTCCTCACCAGACACACTTCAGATTTTTGTATCAAACATTTCCTTGCAGCCAGCATAGTGGCTCACCTCTGTAATCCCAGTACTTTGGCAGGCTGAGTCCAGGAGTTTCATGCTGCAGTGAGCCATGATCGTGCCACTGCACTCCAGCATGGGTGACAGAGCAAGACCCTGTCTCAAAAACAGAACAAAAAAAAAAACTTCCTTGCTTTTCTTTCGAATTCTACAACCCCCACATACATCCCTAAATAATATAGGGTTTCATTTGCCTGCTTTAGAACCTCATATAAATCCAAATAACTATGCATTTGTTTGTGACCTCTGCTGGACATTGTTTTTTTGAGATTTATCCCTGTTGCTGCATGGAGTTGTAGTTCATTTTTATTGCTGCATAGTATTCTATTACAGGATCGCACCATGGTTCATTAATCCAGTCTACTGTTTATAAACATTTGTGCTGTATCCAGTTTTGTTTTTGCTTTTGCTTTTTTTGCTATTAGGAAAGAGGGTGCAATGAATATCCTTTTTTGGGGGGGCAGGGTTTGGGCTGGACAACAGTTCTTTACCTTGCTTGGTTGCTCATTATAATCCCCAAGGGAGTTTTTTAAAATGCTGATGCCAGAGGCCCCACCCAGACTAATTAAATCAATATGTGGGTGGGGGTGGGGTGGGCCGAGGCTTAGGTGTTTTAATCCTTCCCTGTGGGGACCTAATGTGCTGCCAGAGCTGAGAACCCCTGGGATGCAGTTGGTTTGAGGACAGACTTGTCAACTGCAGCCCCTGGGATGCAGTTGGCTTGAGGACAGACAGGGAGAGGAGTCACCTGTTGCTAGCTGATGCCAAACTTTCCCAAAGTGACTCTGCCCACCGACACTCTCGCCAGCTCTCACCTCCTCATCAACTCTTGATTGTGACCAAATTTTTCCTTGTTGTCCTTCGGATGGGCGTGAAATGGCAGCTCACTGTGGCTTGAAATTGCCATTTCTCTCTTTACTAAATGAGGCTGAGCAGTTGGTAAAGTTGCTGCTGAAACAAGAATGAAAGGAAGCCAGCGTGAAGATCTAGGAGCAAAAGACGTAGGGGAGAGGAGGAGCAGCAGGTGCCAAGGTGGGAAAGGTCTGGGATGTCGGAGGAACAGAAGGAAGGGTGGGGGAGGGATCCTTGTTCATGGGGGAGGGAGAGAGGCTCAAGCCAAGGTCAACCGGGGTCAGAGCAGCGGGGCCGAGTTGGCCGAGGAAAGGACTTTGGCTTTTACTCTGAGACAGGCGCATGGGAGGGTTTGAGCAGAGGAGGGGGTGCTCTGGCCTCACTCTGGCTTCGAGCAGAGGATCCTGATTGGAGCTAAATTGACACGGGAGGGAGAGTATTCCGCCTAATAACTGCTTCCTGCCTCTGTCCTCCACCCTACTCCCCACTCTCCAGCTAGAAACAGGGGAAGACGATTTTGTTCACGGCTGTTACATCCGGCACCAAGTGACCAAAACAGACAGTAGTTCTGCCCTTCATGTTGCTGGTGGTGGTGTGGGGTGCTTATAGGTTTTTCTAGTCTTCCTTCACAGGTGGAAACAAGAACGGTGAGACCTGTGAGGTTTATTTCAGCGCTACCCCCGGGCCTGGTATGCCTCCCAGGGAAGCTGGGGTGGGGGTGCAGCTGCCCCTCACCTGGGCCCACCCCACATGCATTCAGTCAGGGCCCCTACAGAGCAGTGTTAGAGCCTTTAGACACAGGATCGAGGATCTTCACAGGGGTGAGGAGACACGCCCGGCCCATCCCTTCTTTCTCCTGCCGGCCTACAAGGATCTTTTTCTACGAAACTCTAACCAGGTCCCTCGTCAGCTGAAAATCCTTCGGTGGCTCCCCAGTGCCTTTGAGGCAAAGTCCAACCTCCTACGAGGCCCTGGGGCACAACACATCTGACCCCTCCGGGCCTGCCCACCCCACGCCATCCCTGGGAGCTGCTCTCTAGGAGTTACTCTGAAGCAGTTGCCACTTCTTCCCTCGGGCCTTTTCCCTTGATAATTCTTCACGTCCTCTGGGAAGTCACCCCGACCCCCTGTCAGGTGACCCGCCTCTTAACGGTCGCTGCGTCCCGTCTCTCCCCCGCCAAAGCACACTTCCCTTTGCATTGTAATTGTCTGTTTACTTCGTCTGTCTCCCCCACTGGACCGGGAGCTACCCTTCAGGAGAGGCCCTGAATGTCCTGTCCGGGGCTGTGCCCTGCCCCAGGTACAGCTGGGCCCTCCGCAAACACTGGCTAAGGGAAGGAACGGGCGCTCTTCGATAGCTGGGCCAGGCTGCTTTGCAAAAAGGCCGTAGCATTTCACGCCGCCAGGAGCCACGTGCGGTGTCCGTTTCCTCGCTTCCTCCCCAGCAATGTGCATTTCCCTCGTCAATGCCACGCTCTCCAGGCGCCAGCCGGGCGGAGGAAATTTCCGCCCCCTCCCAAGCCCGAGGCGGGGGCGGGCGTCGGAAGGTCAGGTGTCCCGGCCCGCGCGCAGCGCCAGGGGGCGTCAGAAGCGCTCCGACCACGGGGCGCTGAGCAGGTGGGCGCGGGGCGTTCTGGCGGGGTCCCACCTCGCAGGGGCCTCGCTTCGCTCGACGTCCCGCCCCGGACAGTCCCAGCACCACAGACGACCGGCGCTGCGCCTGCGAACTCCGCCTCGGAGGAGCCCCCGCCCGGGCTCCCAGCGCCACGCGGCGCGAGCCCGGCCAGCCCCCGGCGCACCTGCTCGGGGAGTGGCCTTCGGCGGAGACGGGCCTCCGATTGGCGCGGAGGTGACAAAGGGGCGTGGCAGATGAGGCCCCTCCCCTCCCACCCCCTTGGAGTATTTAAGGGAGTTGGCGGCGCGGCTGCACTCATTGCGCCGCGGACCGGCCTTGTGAGTGGTAACTCTGCGCTGCTCCTGCGCGACTCGGCGACCCCAGTGCCTCGGCCACCATGCCGCGCTCTTTCCTCGTCAGGAAGCCCTCCGACCCCAATCGGAAGCCTAACTACAGCGAGCTGCAGGACTCTAATCCAGGTGTGTTGGAGGGGTGCTGGGCTCCAGGAGGTTTGGGGGAGACAGGCGAAGGCTGCGTGGGGGCCACCTGAGGGAGGCGGCCTGTCTGAGCCAGGATCGAGTCACAGGGTGTTTTGTGGAGCATTGCGGCCTCGGGCTCGGGCTCGGGAGACCGGGCAGGTGGGTCCCCAGTCCCAGGGATCGGTCTGGGTGGTTGGGGGAGTGCTGTGTAGAGAGCAGGGGTTTTGTGCTTGGGTGGCCTGTGTAGCCGGCGAGAGGCGGAGGAGCTCCGCGAGAGTGGGAGAGGAGGCCTGTGTCAGGAAGGCCCTCTGGACGCTGCTGGGGAGAGTCCGGAGTCCAGAGGGTTGAGGGGAGGGGTGGGGAGACGAGATGTGTGTGAGGAGGGGGATTGGGGCAGGGTGGTGGCTCCAGGGCTGGAGTGATGGGGTTCTGGCCTCAGGCTGGGGACTTGGGACTTAGGAGAGGGAGATCTGGAAATGACCCCCTTCAACTGGGGGTCCTACCTGTGAGAGACTCAGATTGGGTGACCTGGGCCAGGAGGGCAGGAACCTGGTCTGTCCTGTGGATCATTTTTTTGATCTAATTATGTGTTGAGAATCAGCCCTACCCAGCCCCTGGCCAGCGGTGGGTTCATGTTTGTTGATTGAGTGAATGATTTAATTAACGCCTGACTCTGCTTTTTCTCTCTCAGAGTTTACCTTCCAGCAGCCCTACGACCAGGCCCACCTGCTGGCAGCCATCCCACCTCCAGAGATCCTCAACCCCACCGCCTCGCTGCCAATGCTCATCTGGGACTCTGTCCTGGCGCCCCAAGCCCAGCCAATTGCCTGGGCCTCCCTTCGGCCCCAGGAGAGTCCCAGGGCGGCAGAGCTGACCTCCCTGTCGGACGAGGACAGTGGGAAAGGCTCCCAGCCTCCCAGCCCACCCTCACCGGCTACTTCGTCCTTCTCCTCTACTTCAGCCTCTTCCTTGGAGGCTGAGGCCTATGCTGCCTTCCCAGGCTTGGGCCAAGTGCCCAAGCAGCTGGCCCAGCTCTCTGAGGCCAAGGATCTCCAGTCTCGAAAGGCCTTCAACTGCAAATACTGCAACAAGGAATACCTCAGCCTGGGTGCCCTCAAGATGCACATCCGAAGCCACACGCTGCCCTGCGTCTGCGGAACCTGCGGGAAGGCTTTCTCCAGGCCCTGGCTGCTACAAGGCCATGTCCGGACCCACACTGGTAAGTGCCCCTCCAGGCGCCCCCACCGTTGCTTTCTGTGGCAGCTTTTGTGAATCTGGACTTGCTGTTCTCATTCGCAAAGTTGTGGACACTGAGGCCCCGAGTCTCCTAACTTCTAGCTCAAGTTCAGGGGCCTGCTCTCTGGAAATGTTTGGCAGAAACGTTCCTTCATCAGCTAAGCAGATGGGCAAAGCAGACACCTTCCCAATCCCTGCAGCCTGTTTCTCAGCCAAATGGGCTGGAGCTGGATATCGGAAAGGTGCAACCAACACCTTGCTCTGGGGGCCACAGGTGTGAAGGGGCCCACCCAGCCCCACCCTCTCCCGGTCCGCCCCCTCCCTAGCTAGACAGGATGTTGTCAGACCCCCCACCTGGCTCTGAATCCTTTGAGAACTTTCTCAAAGCTTAGGCTGATGTTTCACTTCTGTGAGCCTCATTTTCTCTGTCTTTCAGATGGGCATGAGAACAGCTTGTGGGGTTTCTGTACAGGCTAAATGCAGGAATGCATATGGGAATCACCTGGCAAAGTGCCGGGTACCTGCTAAACTGTCACAAAAATGGTTCCTTGGCATTTGCTCTGCTTCCCTGCTGTGTGACTTTAGGCAAGCAACTTAACCTCTCTGAGACTCGGGAGAATTGTGATGGCATATGTTTTAGAGAGTGGCTGTAAAGGTGGCTAATCACTTTATAGTAATTTATTATACCCGAATAGTTCTCAGGTCGCCTTCCCCACCCCCACTCAATCCTAGCACACAGACCAGGAAACAGCAATTTTAGGGCAGAAAACACAATCACGTCTTTCAAAAATTTACTAAATATGTAGAAAACTTTCTGGACATGGAGAAAAGGTAGAACTTTTTAGAACTTGAACGGTGACAGCCACTGTGCCTGGAGCTGCTCTTTGGAGAGGGACAGTTGAGGGAGAAGATTCCACAGGGTTCAAGCTGGCCAGGTTCTACCATTCCTGGCCCGGCGCCTGACCTCTGAGCAGTGAGGGTCAGTGAGGTATCTGGGAGGACTGGCATTTCGCGGGCTTTATTGGCATCTTATTCGACTAAGGCTACCCATTTCTTTTCCTTCCTGCACCAGTAGCCCTGATTTTAACATGTAAAGGTCCAACTGCTGGCCTCCCCGTGCCTGCCCAGCTCACAGGGCTCTATTTTGGGAGATTTGAACCCCTCAGGATGCTGCTCTCCTGCCTGCCTCTCTCGCCTCCCATCCGGACATTATTTTAATGTAAAGGCATGGCTGAGGCACAGAAATCCCCTTGAAATGTATCATTTCGGTCCTCATTGACTCCCATTGTGTGCCTTAATGGTGGGCCCAGTGGGTGGGGGCTGGGAGGGGTGGAGCAGGTGCATGGGGCAGGGGTGCCCAGCACCTGTTCTAGTCGCAGCTGCTGGCGCACTGCGTGGCAGGCCCCTTTAATCCGGGGGTATCGCATGTACAGTGCCCCCCTCGGCGCCCTTTGTCCCCGCCGGCCTGGTGCCGATTTCACACTTGCCAGGAGTACCATGAAGGCGTCTGGGGGGCGAGGGATCTGAGGAGTGGGGGTCTGTGCCTCCTGCATATGCGTGCAGCTCCCGCCCCCAGCCCATCATGTCCTAGAATGTCTCCTTCCCCTTTTGTTCGGGTTTGTGTCTCATCACACTTAGAGTACTTACTGTGCAGGAGGTAGTGCTCGGGACTTCACCAACAGCCCTGGGAAGGGAAGGGGGGTGCCATCGTAATGCCAGTCTTACAAATGGACTCCAGCCCCTTTTCCAGATCTCTAGAGTCAGCCCTTAGTTCACAAGGGTGAACTTACCCTTCTCATTCACATGAAGACTTAGAATGCAATCAGCAAACCCTTCAGGCCTGGCGTGGGGAGGCTGCTGAGTAATGGCAGAGTGGAGTAGTGCTCAGGCACCCCTCCCCCAGTCCTCTGTGTCCCCCACCCTTTGGAGTGGCGAGTTTCCATTTCTGCCCCATGAAAGTGAGTCCAGCTCTCAGGCGCTCCATAAGTCCCTATGGAATGCATGGGTCCCATTGGAATCATTCTCTGGACTCCCTCCTACCCTGGTAGCTCAGTGTAGCACCCTAGGCACCCAGGAGGTGATGGAATGAATTCACTCTCAGCTCTTAAATTCCATCCAGCGCTGGGATTTCACAGACAGGCCCTGGCCTCGCGGGCATGTCAGACTGGGCATGAGGGGATTGGAGAATTGCATATTTTTTAAAGAGACTATTCAGTATTATAGAGTAGTGTCTAGCACATAGTAGGAGATCAATAGATTTAAAAAAAAATTATAGACAGGGTCTGGCTTTATTGCCTAGGCTTGTCTCAAACTCCTGGCTTCAAGCAGTCCTCCTGCCTCACTCGGCCTCCCAGAGTGATGGGATTACTGGCGTGAGCCACCACACCCGGCTTCAATAGATTTTTGTTTAATGAGTTATTGTTATGACCTTTTATGTGGAAAATGCTGCATCCCCCAGAAAAAAACAAACAGCGTTATTGGTGTTTTTGGAACTGTAGCCTTTTGGTTGGAGCAGGGATTATTACAAGGCATGAGTGAGGGGCAGACTCGTCTGAGGCCTTTTTAATTTTTAAAGCAGACTTAATTATTCTCTGAGGGCTTATTGAGGACTTACTGGGTACCCAGCTCCATATGCAAGACTTTTTCCGACACAGCCTTGGCCAGGCAGATGGTGTGTCAGAGGCACAGGTTTCTGTAGCCTCTTCGGTGTTAGAAAGGGGCCCAGGCCCTGGGCTGGGGCTTAGAATGGACTCAAAGAAGGCCCCTGCCCTTATGGGACTCAGCCTGATTGGAGAACAGACAAGGAGATTTGGGATTACAGCACGGGAGGTGGGGTAGTGAGGAAAGCAGGCTGCTGGCCCAGCCCCAGGAGTGGCCTAACCAGCTTGGAGGTGGGGGTAGGGAGGCCTCTTAAGGCTGACTCTGGCTTTGGCCCTGATAAGTGAGTAGGACGAATCAGTAAAGATGTTCGGTCATCGTTGACCACTTCGCACATCTCTGCGGGATGTGGATGAGTACTGTGCCCTACCTTCTGTCACTTACCAACCCCTATGAGTGGGGGATGGATAGCCCGATTTTACAGGTGGAAAAATGGAGGCTCAGAGAAGCCAGACAACTTGCCCAGAGTTGCACAGTGGGAAGCAGCAGAGCTCCGTCAGGTCCCAGCCTTTGGACTCTGCGTGTTTGAGGCCTGACTTTCCTGGGATCGTGGGATTCTTTCGGGGTTTAGGGTATGCAGGGAGGGATTCCCATCACTGCCAGCTGTTGTCCCACGGCTCATTCGGCCTTTCTGGCATTCTCTCCCCAGGCGAGAAGCCCTTCTCCTGTCCCCACTGCAGTCGCGCCTTCGCTGACCGCTCCAACCTGCGGGCCCACCTCCAGACCCACTCGGATGTCAAGAAGTACCAATGCCAGGCGTGTGCTCGGACCTTCTCCCGAATGTCCCTGCTCCACAAGCACCAAGAGTCTGGCTGCTCAGGATGTCCCCGCTGACCCTTGAGGCTCCCTCTTCCTCTCCATACCTGCCCCCTGCCCGACAGCCTCCCCCAATCCAGCAGGAAGGACCGACCCCACGTCCTTCTCACTGCCATGGAATTCCCTCCTGAGTGCCCCACTTCTGGCTGCATCAGCCCCACAGGACCTTGAAGACCATTTTCTGGTTCTGTTTCCTCTGCCTGGGTCCCTCAGTGGGCTCTGGAGGAGGCCTTCCCGTGGCCTTTTCTGTGGAGAGAGGGCAGCTGGCAGCCCCAGCCCCCGGGGGATTCCTGAGCTGGCCTTTCTGCGTGGGTTTTTGTATCCAGAGCTGTTTGGATACAGCTGCTTTGAGCTACGGGACAAAGGCCGACAGACTCACTGGGAAGCTCCCACCCCACTCAGGGGACCCCACTCCCCTCACACACACACCCCCACAAGGAACCCTCAGGCCACCCTCCACGAGGTGTGACTAACTATGCAATAATCCACCCCCAGGTGCAGCCCCGGGCCCTGCGGAGGCGGTGGCAGACTAGAGTCTGAGATGCCCCAAGCCCGGGCAGCTATTTCAGCCTCCTGTTTGGTGGGGTGGCACCTGTTTCCCGGGCAATTTAACAGTGTCTCAAAAGGGACTGTGAGTAATGGCTGTCACTTGTCGGGGGCCCAAGTGGGGTGCTCTGGTCTGACCGATGTGTCTCCCAGAACTATTTTGGGGGCCTGACAGGTGGGCCTGGGAGGAAGATGTTTACATTTTTAAAGGTACACTGGTATTTATATTTCAAACATTTTGTATCAAGGAAACGTTTTGTATAGTTATATGTACAGTTTATTGCTATTCAATAAAGCAGTTAATTTATATATTGAAAAGAGTCTGGTGTAATAGAGGAGTGGGTATTTTAAAAGGTCTTTGGTAGGGGAGGAGGAGACAGGAATTCCTGAAGCTTAGATATTTCTGACACAGCCTTAAATCTTGTCCTTGGAAACCTCACGGGGCTTTGGAGTCCTGGGTGTTCTGTCTGCTGGTGTCTGGGTGAGCCAGCAGCATCCATACGAGCTCTTCACTATACACTGTGGCTCTTGTTTACTTTCTCATTCTTGAATTTTGAAACCGATTTGGCGCATGGGGTACAAAGCTGGCTTCCTGGGTCTTATCAACTAGGCAGGCTGCAAAGCTGCCCCAGCACTGCAGGTCTTTTGGGGCCGCTTCCCCCACATGCGAGTGGAATGCGACCAAGGAGACAGAGGATGTCCTTCCTGTTTCCAAGGGCTCCCGGCCCCCTCGGGCCTCCTTGTCAGTCCCACACCTCCGTCTTGCTGCTGGGTACCAAATGGCCTTTGATGCAAGGAAATTGGCTGGCTGGAGCCAGGAGGGTGAGAAGCCAGGCCAAAGGGTAGGGGTCACTCAGCTTCCTGCTCCGAGGACTGCGGGACGGTCAGCTTGCGTCCTGGGCTAGGGTAATTCACTCCCCGCCGGCCGGGCCAACGGTGGTGACCTCACCACTGGGGGCCTCCTGGGGCCAGGAGAAAATGAGTGTCCTTTTTGAACACAAAAGGTGCTGGAGGTGCCAGTTTCCTGCGAGGAGCTGAGGCGTCCCGGAGCTTCGGAGCCCCGGAGTCAGGCTGGGGGTGGGGGGAGCTTCATGTTCCAAAGGAGAGATGATTCTTTCTTCTAAACAGGAAATGGTGACCCGCAGGCCGGGAGCAGCCCTTAATGACTTGCAGCTTTCCTCCCAAAAGGAAAAAAAAAAAACGTTCTCTAACAATCGCCAAATTGTGGCCTGCCTCCCTGAAGGGAAGTTAGGGAGTTGGGGGGATGGGGATTGGGCATCCATGAGCTGAAGGCCTACTGTGTCCTGGGTCCCTGCGGGTCCCTCTAGGTCGTCTCCATCCACCCACAGTAGGTGCTGACTCTGAGTGAATGATTTCATGACTTCACATAATCCCTGGGGGTTGGGCCTCTGGAAAATGAGGCACAGAGGTGGGCTTGCCTGAGGTCATCAAGCCCAGCCCTCAGGTCATCCTGGGAGTTAGGTAGGCTGGGCTCATGCCCCCCACTCTCAGGGCACTTGGAGCAAGGCTCTCTCCCTCTGAAGGCCCCAGTTTCTGCCTCTATAAAACGGGGTGACAGTAGGGCCTTCCTCTCGGAGACTGTACAGAGGCATTCATTCATTCAGGGGTTTCAAGGGCACCATGTGTGCCAGGCTCTGTTCCAGGCCCTGGGGTTACAGCCGTGAACAAGACAGGCCATCCCTGCGCTCATGGGACGTATGTTCTGGTTGGGGAGAGAGAAAACAAACAAGCGATTAAATAAACAAGCCGCTTTTCTACAGCGATGGTGCCAGGACAGAATGAAAGAGTGCCAGGCACTAGAGAACAACGGGGTGGGGCTCCCCAGGCCAAGGCGGTGAGAGCCCTGAAAGAACTGAATTCCAGCCTGGACCTGAAGAAGGAGAAAGATGCCGGCAGGGGAGGATCTGGGGGAGGGAATAGCAAGCCTGCTGGAATGTGCTGCCCCCATGAGAAAGACCAGGATGGCGGAGGGACTGGGAAGACAGGGTGGGAGAGGAGAGTGGGCCCAGCTCTGCAGAACTTGTGGTGCTAAGCAGGTGGGAATTTTGTCTAAGCCCCGAGGGCAGCCACTGGGGCTCTAAAGCAGGCTGGTGCTGAGGCCTGCTGTACATTTCCTTCGAAGATCTCCCTGGCTGCTGCGAAGAATGGATCTCAGGGGTCCAGGAGAAGAAAGACAAAGGCAGGGAGACCATGAGAAAGCCAGAGGGGATCAGACACCCTGGCTCATGCCTGTAATCCCAGCAATTTGGGAGGCCGAGACAGGCCTCACCTGAGGCTAGGAGTTCGAGACCAGCCTGGCTAACATGGCAAAAACATGTCTCTACTAAAATACAAAAATTAGCCGGGTGTGGTGGCATATGCCTGTAGTCCCAGCTACTTGGGAAGCTGAGGCAGGAGAATCGCTTGAGGTCAGGAGGCTGAGGTTGCAGTGAGCTGAGATCGCGCCACTGCACTCCAGCCTGGGCCACAGAACGAGACCTTGTCTCAAAAAAAAAAAAAATGGCCAGAGGGCAGGGAGGGAGGAGTGGGAGGGAGGATGGTGGCCTGGCTCAGGGTGTTGGTGGCCTTGGAGATGAAGCCTGTATTTAAGAAACTTGTGGCAGTTGTGGCCACCCAGCCCATGGCGCAGCACACCTGAGCCCTAGTGGGTGAGAGTTATTTAGTAGTATTATCTGGGGAAGCTGGGCATGGTGGTTCACATGTGTGTAGTCCCAGCTATTTGGAGGCTGAAAGGTGAGGATCACTGGAGCCCAGGAGTCCAAAGCCAGCCTGGACAATGCAGTGAGACATCGTCTCTACAAAAAAATTTTAAAATTGGCCAGGCGAGGTGGCTTACGCCTGTAATCCCAGCACTTTGGGAGGCCAAGGTGGGGCAGATCACTTGAGGTCAGGAGTTCGAGACCAGCCTGGTCAACATGGCAAAACCCCATCTCTACTAAAAATGCAAAAATTAGCTGGGTGTGGTATCACACCTGTAATCCCAACTACTTGAGAGGCTGAGCATGAGAATCGCTTGAACTCAGGAGGCAGAGATTGCAGTAAGCTGAGATCGTGCCACTGCACTCCAGCCAGGGCTACAGAGTAAGACTCCGTCTCAACAACAACAACAACAACAACAAAAAAGCCAGGCTTGGTGGAGCGCACCACCAAGGGGATGTTGGATCTAGTAGGGGTAGATACTATGAAGCTGAAAAAAGAATGGGAAGAGCCTCTATATTCTGATCCAGAGCAAACCCCAAATCACTAAACGAAAATGAAATCATCGGCAGATGTGCTCCCTTCTGTGGGCAGAAGAGGGGTGAAAATCATCAACACGTGGTTCATTCTTGTTTGTATTTGCATGCGGAGACTCTGGAAGTTAGGACAATATACTAACAAAAGTGGTTCCCTAGGGGGTTGCAGGAGGTGGGACTGGGGTGGATAAAGACTGGAGGGAGGGAGGAAAGGAGCCATCTTTTAAAGATTTTTAAGACGTTTTACTTCGAAATAATTGCAACCTGACAGAAATTGCAAGAAACAGTAAACTGGAATCATTCATTCAGATTCTTCAATATGTTAACATTTTCTCATGTATATATCTTCCCTCTCTCCCTAGACATACACACATTATTTAGTTCTGAACCATTTGAATTTTTTTTTTTTCAGATGGAGTCTCACTCTGTCGCCCCGGCTGGAGCGCAATGGCGCAACCTCGGCTCACTGCAACCTCCGCCTCCTGGGTTCAAGCGATTCTTGTGCCTCAGACTCCTGAGTGACTGGAATTACAGGCATGCGCCACCATGCCCGGCTAATTTTTGTGTTTTTAGTAGAGACAGGATTTCACCATGTTGGCCAGGCTGATCTCGAACTTATGGTCTCAAGTGATCCACCCACCTCAGCCTCCCAAAGTGCTGGGATTACAGGTGTGAGCCACCATGCCCGGCCTGAACCATATGAGAGTAAGTTAGGCCGGGCGCGGTGGCTCAAGCCTGTAATCCCTGCACTTTGGGAGGCCGAGACGGGCGGATCACAAGGTCAGGAGATCGAGACCATCCTGGCTAACCCGGTGAAACCCCGTCTCTACTAAAAAATATACAAAAAACTAGCCGGGCGAGGTGGCGGGCGCCTGTAGTCCCAGCTACTCTGGAGGCTGAGGCAGGAGAATGGCGGGAACCCGGGAGGCGGAGCTTGCAGTGAGCTGAGATCCGGCCACTGCATTCCAGCCTGGGCGACAGAGCGAGACTCCGTCTCAAAAAAAAAAAAAAAAAAGAGAGTAAGTTATAGACACAATGCCCCTTCACTGCTAAATATTTAAGCTGTTTCCTAAGGATAAGGACATTCTCCCATAGTTTCATGATCAAAATTAGGAAATTTAACATTGGTGCAATGCTACTCTGTAATCCATAGTCATGATCACATTTCTGCATGTGTCCTAGTGATGTCTTTCACAGAATTTTGTGGGGTGTAGTTGGAGGGGAAATGACCAGGATGCAATGCAAGGATCACACACTGCATTCACTTGTCCTGACTCTTTTATGTATTAATTTTTTTTTTTTTTTCTAATAGAGACAAGGTCTCACTCTGTTGCCCAGGCTGGTCGCAAACCCTTGTGGGTTCAAGCAATCCGCCCGCCTCAATCTCCCAAAGTGCTGGGATTACAGACGTGCCCAGTTACTTGTCCTGACTCTTATTTATTTATTTATTTAAGACAGAGTTTCGCTCTTGTTGCCCAGGCTGGAGTGCAATGGCACGATCTTAACTCACCGCACCCTCCAGCCTCCCGAGTAGCTGGGATTACAGGCATGTACCACCATGCCTGGCTAATTTTGTATTTTTAGTAGAGATGGGGTTTCTCCATGTTAGTCAGGCTGGTCTTGAACTCCTGACCTCAGGTGATCTGCCTGCCTTGGCCTCCCAAAGTGCTGGGATTACAGGCATGAGCCACTGCGCCCTGCCTGTCCTGACTCTTTAATCTCTTTTTTCCCAAGGCAGCTCCTCAGCCTTTCTTTGTCTTTCACAACATTGATGTTTTTTGAAGAGTACAGGCCAGCTGTTTTGTTTAATGCCCTCCAGTTTTTTTCCTGATGTTTCCTCATAATTACATTTGAGATATGCACTTTGGGCAGAACGACAGCAGCAGCGTGTGTCTTGTTTGGTGCAAGGTGTCATGAAGCACCTGAGGTCAGCTCATCCCAGACTGACATCAACTTTGACTGCTTGGTTAAGGTGGTACCCGCCAGGTCCCTCCTTGCTGAAGTTCCTCTTTTTCCCTTTGCACTCAATCTGTATCTTGTGAGGAAATACTTGGAGACCATGTGATGCCTCCAAGTAGCTCCTCACAAGATACGGAAAGGACCATGTGATCCTATGATGCCTCACACTTCCATCCACAAGTTTCATCCCTTTCAGGTTCTTTTTGCCTAAATCAATTACATGTTACGATGGTAGTTACCAAATGGTGATTTTCTAACCCCATCATTCCTTCTATTTTACTGGCTGGCTTTCTCCTGCAGGACTTCCCCTCTGTCGAGGCAGCGGCTTAGAGCTGTCGGGTTGGGAGAAATGGGGCCGGGAGCAGCAGGATCTGGCCAGGCCATTAGATCCTCCCTGGGGATTTTCTTTAAAACGAGTCCAGGAAATAAAATGGCTATAAAGCCAGTCTCCATGCAAGTGTCAAGGCAGGCAGGTCTGGGGCCAAGGCCATCTCTGGGCACATCTGGGCTGCATTAGTGACCTGGTGGCTACTTATGAATATCCTCTGAGCTGGGATGAGTGTCTCCTGGTAGACAGGGATCAGGACTGTCCTTGTTCTTCTTTGCTTTCGAAGTGTTATTTTTTCTGTTTTCTTTTCTTTTCTTTCTTCTTCTTTATTATTATGATTATTATTTTTGAGACAGAGTGTCACTCTGTCACCCAGGCTGGAGTGTAGTGGCTCAGTCTCGGCTCACTACAGGTCTAACCTCCTGGGCTCAAGAGATCCTCCCAGTTCGGCCTCCTGAGTAGCTGGGACTAAACGCACATGCCATCGCACCCGCCTAATTTTTGTGTTTCTTGCAGAGATGTAGTTTGGTCATGTTGCCCAGGCTGGTCTTCTGGACTCAAGCTATCCTCTCACCTCAGCTTCCCAAAATGCTGGGATTACAGTCATGAGCCACCACTCCTGGCCCAAATTGCCAGTTTCATGAATGTTACAGGAATGTATTCCCTCCTTTAAAAGAGTGAGAAGGTGACATGTGAAGCTCAAGTGGCATGTGATCAACACTCTCTATCCTTATGCCTTTACTGTCCCCGCATGACACCATGGAGATCTTGGTTTACATCTTTGTTAGTTAAAAAGATGAGCAACTGTATTTCTTTTATTTATTTATTTATTTATTTTTTTATTTTATTTTTTATTTTTTTTGAGACAGAGTCTCGCTCTGTTGCCCAGGCTGGAGTGCAGTGGCGTGATCTCAGCTCATTGCAACCTCTGCCTCCCGGGTTCAAGTGATTCTCCTGCCTCAGCCTCCTAGTAGCTGGGATTACAGATGCCCCCCATCATGCCCCGCTAATTTTTGCATTTTTAGTAAAGACAGGGTTTCACCATGTTGGCCAGGCTGGTCTTAAACTCCTGACCTCAGGTGATCCACCTGCCTCAGCCTCACAAAGTGCTGGGATTATAGGTGTGAGCCACTGCACCCAGCCAAAAAACAAAATGAGCAAATACATTCCCATGCATACACGGCTCCATCTCACTTACCTGGTTCCACAAGGGCCTCCACCACCTCTGCCTCATCCCTTTCACCACCCCCCTCACTCCTTCCAGTGCACCAGGCTCACTGCTCCCTCAGGGTCTTTGCACTGCCACTCCCTCTGCCAGGAACACTGCCCCAGAGAGCCACATGGCCACTCACCTCCCATCCCTCTCCATTTCATTCTAACCCCTTTCCCTGTTGTTATTTTCTCCATGTGACCAAACACTCATTTCCCTGTTCAGAGTTTCTCTGCTGACTGTCTTCCTCACCAGAACGTCAGCTCCATGCAGGTGGAAATTTTGTCTGCTTTTTTCACTGTGCAGTGATCCCTGGAGTCCTGTTCACATGTGGGAGGCACACGCTCAGTGAAACATTGCTGAAGGAATGATGAATGAGTTGACGTGTGCCTCTCAGAAACACTGTGTGGTCACCATTCTTTTTTCTTTTTCTTTTTTTCTTTTTTTTTTTTTTGAGATGAAATCTCCCTCTGTGGCCCAGGCTGGAGTGCAGTAGTGCAATCTCAGCTCACTGCAACCTCCGTGTACCGGGTTCAAGCGATTCTCCTGCCTCAGCCTTCCGGGTAGCTGGGATTACAGGTGCCTGCGATCACACCTAATTTTTTTTTTTTTTTGTCTTTTTAGTAGAGATAGGGTTTCCCCATGCTGGCCAGGCTGACCTCGAACTCCTGACCTCAGGTGATCCACCTGCCTCAGCCTCCCAAAGTGCTGGGATTACAGGCGTGAGCCACCTCACCCAGCTTTTTTTTTTTTTTTTTTTTTGAGGCAGAGTCTCACTCTGTCACCCAGGCTGGAGTGCAGTGGCTCGATCTCAGTTCACTGCAATCTCTGCCTCTTGGGTCCAAATGATTCTCATGTCTCAGCCTCCCAGGTAGCTGGGATTACAGGTGTGTGTCACCAAGCTCAGCTACTTTTTTTGTATTTTTAAAATACTGGTTTCACCATGCTGGCCAGGCAGATCTCGAACTCCTGGCCTCAAGTGATCTGCCCACCTCAGCCTTGCATAGTGCTGGGATTACAGGCATGAACCACTGCTCCTGGCCCATTTTGAATTTTTGTTTTTGAGTTTGTTTGGCTAGACTTCCTTCTTCTGTGAAACCCACAGTTGGGTGATATATTAGTTTCCTATATATTAGTTTCCACACCAAATTCCCATGAACTCTGTGGGAACAGCAGAAGTTTATTCCTTCATGGTCCTGGAGACCAGAAGCAGGACATCAAGGCATCCACGGGGCTGTGCTTCCTCCACCTACTCTAGGGTAGACTCCTTCCTTGCCTCTTCTCTGTGTCTCCTTTTTTTTTTGAGATGGAGTCTTACTCTCTCGCCCAGACTGCTTACTGCAACCTCCGCCTCCTAGTTCAAGCAATTCTCCTGCCTCAGCCTACAGAGCAACTGGGATTATAGGCGAGTGCCACCACGCCTGGCTAATCTTTGGATTTTAGTAGAGAGAGGGTTTCACCATGTTGGCCAGGCTGGTCTTGAACTCCTGACCTCAGGTGATCTGCCCGCCTCAGCCTCCCAAAGTGCTGGGATTACAGGCGTGAGCCACTGCGCCTGGTTGGCTGTCTCTGTTTCTCTTAAGACACCAGTCATTGGACGTAGGGGCCACCCTAATCCAGGATGATCTAATCTTTACTTGATTGCATCCACGAAGATCCTATTTCCAGATAAGATCACATTCACAAGTCCTGGGAATTGACTTGAACATATCTCTGGGGTCTACAGTTCAACCCCAGGTGTACCGGTGGCTACAACCAAAGGCTTGGCAAGTCTTTCTCAGGGCCTGGAATGAATTCAGGTGCACTTGTCTATTTATTTATTTGGAGGTGGTGGGGTTGGGGGGGCGGTCTCACGCTGTCGCCCAGGTGGAAGTGCAGTGGTGCAATCACAGCTCACTGTAGCCTTAAGCACATCCAGGAACTTCTTATTATTCACTCACCAAACCCTGCAGGAGGGTCAGGAAGGTGGCCTGGAGGAGGGGGCCCTTAGGAGGAGACTTGGGAGGTGAGTAGGATTCTGCCTCTGACTCCAGGAAGAGAGAGAGAGCCCTAGGTCAAAGCTCCACCAAGCCCCGATTGCAGAGGTTACTGCATGAGCAGGCACCCCAGGGTTGGGTGACAGTCACAGAGGGAGAGGTCAGCTTGCATCAGGGTCAGGCCATGCGGGCCTCGGAGCGGGAACTACAGATTTATCCTGAGGGCACTGGGGAGCCATGGGAGGGGCTGGTAGGGAGGGGACTGAGTGGGTTTACTCTTTGGAAAGATCCCTGGGGTCACTGTGATGGGAGCAGGTCTGGCAGCAGGAAGAGCAGGTGAGGAGGTGGCCACCGCCCTGTGGTGGTGGCAGATGAGGCGGGGTGCTGTTGGCGACTCATGGATGAGCAGACTGAGGGCCTGGAGTTTTCACCAAGTGAGGGAAATAAGGACCCAGGGAAGCAAAGAGCAAACACTCAGGCAAATAAGAATGACGACGACGGTAACAGAAACACTTCATGCCAGTTCACTACCGGGTTTGCACAGATTATTTAATTTAATCCTCACCACAGCCTGAGGCAATATGGGTATAAGAGAAGGTCCTATAAGAGAGGTTAGGGACTCTAGAGTCAAACTTCCTGGGTTCAGTCTCTGCTCCATTGCCTACCTGCTGTGTGACCTAGAGCAAGTTGTTCAACCTCTCTGAGTGTCCATTTTCTTATCTGACAAGCAGCCCCTCCTTCCTGGGGTTGTTGTACAGATTCAGTGAGTAAATACTTGTAAATTGGCCAGGCTCAGTGGCTCACACCTGTAATCCCAGCACTTGGGGAAGTGGAGGGGGGGGGGGTGGATCACCTGAGGTCGGGAGTTCAAGACCAGCCTGACCAACATGGAGAAACCCCATCTCCACTAAAAATACAAAATTAGCTAGGCGTGGTGGCACATGCCTGTAATCTCAGCTGTTCGGGAGGCTGAGGCAGGAGAATCGCTTGAACCCCGGAGGCGGAGGTTGCAGTGAGCCGAGATTGTGCCATTGCACTCCAGCCTGGGCAACAAGAGAGAAACTCCGTCTCAAAAAAAAAAAAAAAAAAAAGAAAGAAAGAAAGAAAGGAAAAAAAAACCACTTTAAATTGCTTGCCCTTGGGCCTCGAAGAGTAAGCTTCACTAAACAGTGGCTGTAACTGTACCCATTTTACGGATATGAAGAAAGGGCTCTGGGAGAGTAAGGAAGCTTTCCAAGTTTATCTAGAGGATAATCCTACTGTTTCAGGTACTCTGCATCTCTTAACAAAGTCTGGGGACCTGATCTGTCCTGCAGATCCCAGGGTCTGGCATCCTGTGTCATCTCCTGGAATCCTGAGTGCCAAGACTGGGCAGCCCGGACCTGGAGAAGCTGGGAGACTTGCCATGCACACTTCCTCTTTGGGTACAGGCTGGAAGGTCCTCAGGCTAGGGGACCCAGGGCACCAAACTCAATTCTATTTAGCTGGAGCTATGGCCGGAAATGAAAGCTTTAATGGGGCTGAAAAGGTAGCAGCAAGGAGAAATGAAACCCATATGTCACTCGTGGGAGCCCTCGGGATGGGGATCCCTCAAAGAAACCCATCTTTACCCCAGGGAAAGACCCAGCACTGGGCAGGGGGCTTTTCCAAGGCTGTCAGTCTTCTGCTTGCAGCTACAAATGCCACCAATGCCTCACTTCGTGACCCTGGATGAGTCCTTGCCTTCTCCAGGCTTCACTTTGCAGGTCACCAAAATGTGCTCAACCTTTGACCCAATAACAAAATAAAAAGCACATAAACACACACATTTTACCCAGCACGTTTCAGTAGAGCAAACACCTCAACAATCTAAATGCCCAGCACAAGTGGATTGTATACGTTACCTGGAGTCCTGGTGTGTTCTGAAAACTTTGCAATTATAGATGATTATACAATCCCTAAAACATACATGGTATGTATATTTTTCTCTATTTTTGGAGACAGGATCTTGCTCTGTCATGCGGGATGGAGTGAAATGGTGAGATCTCAGCTCACTGCAACCTTGACCTCTCGGGCTCAAGTGACCCTCCCTTCTCAGCCTCCTTAGTAGCTGGGACTACAGGTGCATGCCACCATGCTTGACTAATTTTTGTATTATTATTTTTTTAAATTTTTTAATTTTTTGTAGAGATGGGGTCTTGCCACTTTGCCAGGCTGGTCTCAAACTCCTGAGCTCAAGCAATCCTCACCGCAGCTCCAAAGTGTTGAATTACAGACGTGAGCCACCAGCTACCGACTCCATTATATGTATCTCATACGAACAGAGAGCAACAAGCCTGGTACATGATTAGCAGTCCAAATGCTTTTTTCTTCTCGAGATGGAGTCTCCCTCTGTCGCCCAGGCTGGAGTGCAACCAGGCTGGTCTCAAACTCCTGAGCTCAAGCAATCCTCACGCCGCAGCCTCCCAAAGTGCTGGAATTACAGACGTGAGCCACCACGCCCGACCCATTATATGTATCTCATATGAACAGAGAAAGAATAAGCCTGGTACATGATTAGCAGTCCAAATGCTTTTTTTTCTTCTCGAGATGGAGTCTCCCTCTGTCGCCCAGGCTGGAGTGCAATGGTGCAATCTCGGCTCACTGCAATCTCCACCTCCCAGGTTCAAGCCATCTCCTGCTTCAGCTTCCCAAATAGCTGGGATTACAAGCTTGCACCACTACACCCAACTAATTTTGGGTTTTTTTTCTTTTCTTTTTGAGACGGAATCTTGCTCTGTTGCCCAGGCTGGAGTGCAATGGTATAATCTGACCTCACCACAACCTCCACCTCCCGGGTTCAAGCGATTCTCTTGCCTCAGCCTCCCCAGTAACTGGGACTACAGGCACGCACCACTATGCCCGGCTAATTTTTGTATTTTTAGTAGAGATGGGGTTTCACTATGTTGGCCAGGCTGGCCCTGAACTCCTGACCTCGTGATCCGCCTGCCTTGGCCTCCCAAAGTGCTGGGATTACAGGTGTGAGCCACAATGCCCAGTCGCAAAATGTTTCTTAAACAATTAAATGAATGAACGAATGAGCGGTCAGTATTCAGTGAATATTTGTTGACAGAAAGGAAAGGAGGAAAAGAAAGGAAAAAAGGAAGGATCTGGAAGGTTTGTACCCACAGTCACAGTGATTTTCTGGGAGGGGAGGCTGAGGCAATGGCGAGGAGGAGGGCATTTCCTGTGAGGTAATTTTTAACCTCTGTGTGTCTGTATTATGATAGCTTCCCTGTAGGGAGCATCTTTTAGTTCACAGTCAAGCAGTCAGTAGTCCCACGGACAAACCTGATTGTCACGCGTTGCCTTGAGAAGGTGCTGACAGGCAGGAAAAGCAGTTTGCCAAGCAGCCTGGAAAAACAGTATGGCCCCATTTCTTTTTTTTTTTTTTTTTGAGAGACAGAGTCCCACTCCGTGGCCCAGGCTGGAGTGCAGTGGCACGATCTCGGCTCACTGCAACCTCCGCCTTCTGGGTTCAAGCAATTCTCCTACCTTAGCCTCCTGAGCAGCTGCAACCACAGGTGCATGCCACCATGCCTGGCTAATGTTTGGTAGACATGAGGTTTTACCATGGTGCTCAGCTGGTCTTGAACTCCTGAGCTCAGGCAATCCACGTATCTCAGCTTCCCAAAGTGCTGGGATTGCAGGCGTGAGCCACTGCGCTTGGCCAGCGCCCTATTTCTGTAAAATTTTACCTCTAGCTTTATCCATCCTTGCCTTCACACAGAGGGAAGCGCCTGTCTGCCCTGGGGGTCAACAGTGGTTCTGTCTGGATAGTGGGGTGGCTGGGGTTAAGTTTTCTTTTTTATAGGTCTCTGAATTTCTGTAATGAGCATGCACCAGGCATGGGGTTTGGGTTTTTACAGGCTCACACCTTTAATTCCAGCACTTTGGGAGGCTGAGGCGGGAGGATCCCTTAAGACTAGGAGTTCAAGGCCAGCCTAGGCAACATAACGGGACCCTGCCTCTACAAAAAATAGTAATAGCAAGGAGTACGTATTTTTCTTTCTAAACAGAAGCACACACACAGAAGAAAAACGTGCAACACTTGGCAATGTCCCGGGATGTAGGGGGTCTGGCACTCTGCAGTCATGGCCACCCTGTCAATCTTGAGGGCCATGGAGTGACATTTGGGTGCCCTGTGGTGCCCACCCTGAGCACTGCCAGTGAACTGAACTCATCCTCCACCTCGGTATCTATGGACAGCTCATTCTTCAACCCTGGGGGCCGCTCTTCACCCAGACCAGGAATCTTCACCCAGACCATGAATCTTCACCCAGACCACGAATCTTCACCTTGCAGGTGCTCACTGCTGTGATTCAATCATTCCAGGGAATGAGGTGGGTGGGGTGACAGCCCCTTCGAGAGAGGCAGGGACTGAGCACAGAAAAGACAAAGGACTTATCCAAGAATGCACAGCCATTAGGTAAGTGGTGGCACCAGGTTGGTTTATTTATTTATTTATTTATTTATTTTAAGATGGAGTATTGCTCTTGTCGCCCAGGCTGGAGTACAGTGGCGCAATCTCGGCTCACCACAACCTCCACCTCCTGGATTCAAGTGATTCTCCTGCCTCAGCCTCTCGGGTAGCTAAGATTACAGGCACGCACCACCACGCCTGGCTAATTTTTTTATTTTTAGTAGAGACAGGGTTTATCAGGCTGGGCACAGTGGCTCACAGTTGTAATCCCAGCATTTTGGGAGGCTGAGACAGGCAGATCACCTGAGGTCAGCAGTTCGAGACCAGCCTGACCAACATGGAGAAACCCTGTCTTTACTAAAAATACAAAATTAGCCAGGTGTGGTGGTGCATGCCTGTATTCCCAGCTACTTGGGAGGCTGAGGCAGGAGAATAGCTTGAACCCAGGAGGCAGAGGTTGCAGTGAGCCGAGATCACGCCATTGCACTCTAGCCTGGGCAACAAGAGAGAGACTCCATCTCAAAATAAATAAATAAATAAATAAATAAATAATAATAATAAGAGACAGGGGTTCTCCATGTTGGTCAGGCTGGTCTCGAATTCCCGACCTCAGGTGACCTGCCTGCCTCGGCCTCCCAAAGTGCTGGGATTACAGACGTGAGCCACCGCGCCTGGCTGGCACCCAGATTTTTTTTTTTTTTTTTGAGACGGAGTTCACTCTGTCACTCCAGGCTGGAGGCGCGGCCATCCCGGCTCACCGCAAGCTCTGCCTCCCGGCTCATGCCATCTCTTTCCGCCTCAGCCTTCCTAGCAGCTGGGACTACAGGCGCCTGCCACCACACCCAGCTAATTTTGTATTTTTAGTAGAGATGCGGTTTCACCGTGTCAGCCAGGATGGTTCTATCTCCTGACCTCGTGATCCGCCCGCCTCAGCCTCCCAAGTAGCTGGGACTGCAGGCACGCACCACCACACCCGGTGATTTTATTTATTTATTTTTTGTATTTTTAGTAGAGACGGAGTTTCACCATGTTAGCCAGGCTGGTCTCAATCACCTGACCTCGTGATCCACCCGCCTCAGCCTTCCAAAGTGCTGGGATTATAAGCGTAAGCCAACACACCCGGCCCCACACCAGGATTTTAAAAAATGGCTGTATTGAGATATAACTCACATGCCACACAATTCATCCACTTAAAGTCTACATCCGCTTAAAGGGTATTCAGTAGGCTTTAGTATCTTCACAAGGTTGTGCAACCATCATCCCTATCTAATTCTAGAACATTGCATCACCTGAAGAGGAAACCCCGTAGCCATGAGCAGTCACTCCCCATTTCCTCCTCCTCTCAGCTCCTGGCTTTCTGTCTCTATGGCTTTGCCTATCCTAGACATTTCATAGAAATGGCATCATAGTTACGGATCATACAAGTCATCACGTGGTCCTTACTGTCTGGCTTCTCTCATGCAGCATAATGTTTCTGAGGTTCATCCATGTTGCAGTGCATAATAGAACTTCATTATTTTTGTGTCTGGATGAATACAGCACATTCTATTTGTTCATTCATCAGCTGATGGACATTTGGGTTCATAAGTGGAAACACTTTGGGGCTATTATGAAGAATGCAGCTGTGAACATTCCTGTCCAGGTTTGTGTGTGGACTACAAGCAACGTATGTGAGAGTTGAAGTTGTTCTGCATCCTTGTCAGCACTTGTCATTATCAGTTTTAATTTTTTTTTTTGAGATGGAATCTGACTGTTACTCAGGCTGGAGTACAATGGTGCGACCTCAGCTGACTACAACCTCTGTCTCCCGGGTTCAAGTGATTCTCCCACCTCAGCCTCCCAAGTGGCTGGGATTACAGGCGCGTGCCACCACTCCTGGCTAATTTTTGTATTTTTAGTAGAGATGGGGTTTTGCCATGTTGGCCAAGCTGGTCTCAAACTCCTGACCTCAGGCGATCCACCTGCCTCAGCCTCCCAAAGTGCTGGGATTACAGGCGTGAGACACTGCACCCGACCCAGTTTTAATGTTTTGTTTTGTTTTCGTTTTTTGGGGACAAGGTCTCATTCTGTCACCCAGGCTAAAGTGCAGTGGTATGATCACAGCTCACTGCAGACTCGACCTCCCGGGCTCAAATGATCCTCCCACCTCATCCTCCTGAGTAGCTGGGACCACAGGTGTGCACCGCCATGCCTGGGTAATTTTTTTAATTTTTTGTAAAGATGAGGGTCTCACTATGCTGCCCAGGTTGGTTTCAATCCCCTGGGCTCAAGTGAGCCTCCCGCCTCAGCCTCCCAAAGTGCTGAGATTACAGGTATGAGTCACCACACCTGGCCTGTTTGTATCTTTTATTTTAGCCATTTTAGTAGCTGTGTGTGTGCATAACAGTTTTCACAAGATGTAATTGATAAACAGTAAAGTGCCATATATAAAGTACAAAATTTGATAACTTTTTCTTTCTCTTGGGAAATAAAGGAGTGGTATTTCTGGGTCACGTAGTAACTCTCTTTAGGCACCAAAATTTGAGTGGGATCTGTCCTGTGGTAGGGCCAGGATCACTTCTGCTGGTGGGGTCCGCTGCCTTGGGAAGGAGAAGCTGAGCCCTGGATCTCATCCCAACTGTCTTCTCTGGGAAGGGGGCAAGTCTGCAGAAGGTTCGAGGATCCAGCTCTGAGCCCCTGCAATCATAGCTCAGTCCTTCCCGCATTCACCACATGTGCACTCAGTCCTAAGGTCGCCGGGCCAGGAGTGACACAACAGGGAACAGACAAGTCTCTGTTCTCAGGATGCTGACAATTCACCTTGGCTTGAGAAGGACACAGCCTTGGGCTGGGCACTGTGGCTCACGCCTGTAATCCCAGCACTTTGGAAGGCCAAGGCGGGCAGATCATGAGGTCAGGAGATCGAGACCAGCCTGGCCAACATGGTGAAACCCTGTTTCTACTAAAAATAGAAAAATTAGCCAGGTGTAGTGGCACACGCTTGTAGTCCCAGCTACTCGGGAGGCTGAGGCAGGAGAATCGCTTGAACCCGGGAGGCAGAGGTTGCAGAGAGCTGAGATCAGGCCACTGTACTCCAGCCTGGGTGACAGAGTGAGACTCTGTCTTAAAAAAAAAATTTGTGCTGTTTGAGAAGGACATAGTCTGTCCAGGGTCCTGGCTGAGGCAGAGCAACTGGTTCTGAAGCCCAGGAATAGGTTCTCCCTGCAGCCCTCCAGAGAAGAACACAGCGCTGTTACTATCACGACCCCATTCAGACAGATGAGGAAGCCCAAGTCCCAGAGGGAGGAGGGATTTGCCCAAGGTCCTTCCAGGTGATAATGGCTGAGCAGGGATTCGAACCCATTTCTCAGGGAAGGGAGTGATGTTGCCCAGGAAGAGTGCAGGGTGCTATAGGAGAGCCACGGGGGGCACCAGCTTAGTCAGGGACTTGGGGACATTAGGCAGAGCCTTCCCAGAGATGGAAGAAGCAGGAGTTAGCCAGCAAAGATAATTGGAAGAGGGGGAGGAAGTTGCAGGCAGAGAGCATGACAAGTGCCAAGGCCCTTGGGTGGGGAAATGCTTGGGGTGTTCAAGAAATAGCAAGAGGTCAGTGTGGCTGGGGGAGAGAGGTAGGAGGAAGGCGGGCAGGGGCTGGCATCCCCCGGGCCTCATAGGCCACAGCCAAGGGCCAGGCGTTTGGATTTGATTCTAAGCTGTGGGAAGACACCAGGGGATTTTATGCAGAGGAGCGACTTCCCTCTGGCCGCGTGTGGGAAATAGGCTGTGGGGACTGAAGGAAGTGGGAGGCCAGGGAGGAGGCCCTTGCAGCTTGTGACTTTCCCTGGCAGGTCAGCCAGAGGAAGAAGGGGTGGGAGCTGTCTTTGTGGATGGGCTGGGTGGGGTTGGAGAGTGAGTGAATGCAAGGACCAGGCTGGGGAAGGGTTGCAGCCCTCATGAAAGGGTTGGGGGATGGCGGTACCAAGACTGGGTGCCCAGGAGAAGAGACAGGGAGGAAAACGTGGAAATGCATTTCTTTGTTTCTTTTTGAGACGGAGTCTCGCTCTGTAGACCAGGCTGGAGTGCAATGGCATGATCACAGCTCACTGCAACCTCTACCTCCTGGGTTCAAGTGATTCTCCTGCCTCAGCCTCCAGAGTAGCTGAGATTACAGGCACTCACCACCTTGACCTGCTAATTTTTGTATTTTAGTAGAGACAAGGTTTCACCATGTTGGCCAGGCTGGTCTTGAACTCCTGACCTCAGGTGATCCACCCACCTCAGCCTCCCTAAGCCACGGAATTTGGGAGGATAACCAGCGTCTCCAGCTGCATCCAGTTTTTTTTTTTTTTTTTTTTTTTTTTTGAGACAGAGTCTCGCTCTGTCGCCCAGGCTGGAGTGCAGTGACACAATCTCAGCTCAGTGCAACCTCCACCTCCCAGGTTCAGGTGATTCTCCTGACTCGGCCTCCCTAGTAGCTGGGATTACAGGTGCACCTCACCCTCCCCAGCTAATTTTTGTATTTTTGGTAGAGACGGGGGCTGGTCTTGAACCCCTTACCTCAAGTGATCGACCCACCTTGGCCTCCCAAAGTGCTTGGATTACAGGCATGAGACACCGTGTCCAGTAAAGGCTTTTTAGAAAAATAAAAACACAGGGGCCCAAGCGACAAGAAAGAATTCCTCTAAGTGCAGGCCTTCCACGATCTATCTATCTATCTTTTTTTTTTTTGGATTTGATTCTAAGCTGTGGGAAGACACCAGGGGATTTTATGCAGAGGAACGACTTCCCTCTGGCTGCGTGTGGGAAATACGCTGTGGGGACTGAAGGAAGTGGGAGGCCAGGGAGGAGTCACCTGCAGCTTGTGACTTTCCCTGGCTGGATCAGGGAATGGGAGGATCTTACTTTGTTATCCAGGCTGGAGTATAGTGGCACAATCATGGCTCACTGCAGCCTCAAACTTCTGGGCTTAAGCTATCTTCCTGCCTCAGCCTCCTAAGACTACAGGCATGTGCCACCACCCTTGGCTAATTTTTTTAAATTGTATTTTAGAGATGGGGTCTTGGTATGTTTCCCAGGCTGGTCTTGAACTCCTAGCCTCAAGTGATCCTCCCGCCTCAGCCTCCCAAGTAGCTGGGCTTATATGCCCCAGCCACTATGCCTGGCTCAGAGTATTTTTAAACATAAATACAGACATGTTAGCACCTGCGTGTGGTGGCCTCTGTGGAGGAAACTTGGGGTTTGTTTCAGGGCGGGAAGGAGACTGACTTGTTACATTTTTTTCTTTCTTGAAATGTCTGGATTGAAAAAAAAATCCTTAACGAAAGCATGACAATATAAAAGATGCATACATCAGAAGTATCCATCCCAAAAAACAAAAAAGAAAAAACAAACAACAAACAACAGAAAAACCAGAAGTGTTCATCTCAATGCCTGTTTTCAGTGTGAACCCATCTGTGTGACCAGCACCTAGATCAAGAAACAAAACATTTCAGTCCCACACGAATTAGCTTCTTTTTAATTATTATTATTTATTTTGATTTTTGATTTTTTTAGAGACAGGATCTTGCTCTCTTGCCCAAGCTGGAGTGCAGTGGTGCAATCATAGCTTATTGCAGCCTTGAACTCCTGAGCTCAAGTGATTCACCCACCTGAGCCTCCCGTGTAGCTGGGACTACAGGCACACTCCACCATGCCTGGCTAATTTATTTTATTTTATTTTATTTTTCATAGATACAGGATCTTGATATGTTGCCCAGGCTAGTCTCAAACTCCTGGGTTCAAGCAATCCTACCTCAGCCTTCCAAGGTGCTACCACATCTGGCTTTGATAAGTTGTTTTTGTTTTGTTTTGTTTTGTTGAGACAGGATCTCACTTGGTTGCCCAGGCTGGAGAGCAGTGGCTGGATCATAGCTCACTGCAGCCTTAACCTTCTGGGCTTAAGCGATCCTCCCACCTCAGCCTCTTAAACTGCTGGGATTACAGGCATGAGCCACCACAACCGGCTACAGGTTCCTTATCAGACACATGGTTTATTTCTAGTCTTTGGGGATTGCTTTTCTGATTATCCTTTGCCCAGTTTTTTATTGGGCTATTGAATGGTCTTATTGATGTTTAAGATAGCTTTGTCTGTCTGTCTTTCCTTCCTTTCTTCCTTCTTTCTTTTCTTTCTTTTTTTTTTTTTTTTCCGAGAGAGTCTTGCTCTGTTACCCAGGCTGGAGTGCAGTGGTGATCTCGGCTCACTGCAAGCTCTGCCTCCCGGGTTCATGCCATTCTCCTGCCTCAGCCTCCCGAGTAGCTGGGACTACAGGCGCCCACCACCACGCCCGGCTAATTTTTTTTTTTTTTTTTTTGTATTTTTAGTAAAGATGGGATTTCACCGTGTTAGCCAGGATGGTCTTGATCTCCTGACCTCGTGATCCACCCACCTCAGCCTCCCAAAGTGCTAGGATTACAGGCATGAGCCACCACGCCCAGCCTGTATTTCTTTCAATCTTCAATGTCCAGCTACGAATTCCGCCTTCGTCACTCAGGAGGTTGAGTTGGGGGTGTGGAAAGAGAAACATTGTGTAATCCAGGAACAAATTCTATCTCTGCCCTTCACTGCACCTCACACAGCCTCAGTTTGCTCATTCACGTAATGGGCATAAATAAAGTAGACTCGCCTCAGCTTACGTGAGTTTCCGCATGGAGTATGCTGGAAACACTGGCCGCAGTTTCATTACTGTGATTTTCCCCACTGTAGGTGTCTACATGTGGTTTACAGTGCAAGTGTTAGGGCTCAAATCCCAGCTGTGCCGCTCCCTGGCTGCATGACTTTGGGCAAGAGACCCTCCCGTGTTCCGGTTTCCCCATCTGCAATGTGGTAGATATGAGGTTTGAATACATGACTTACGTGAATGCATGGGAAGTCCCTGGTACAGAGTAACGGCTCAGAAAAGGGTTTTGTTTTGTTTGGTTTGGTTTTCGAGACAGAGTCTCGCTCTTGTTGCCCAGGCTGGAGGGCAATGGTGTGATCTCGGCTTACTGCAACCTCTGCCTCCCAAGTAGCTGGGATTACAGGCGTGTGCCACCACGCCTGGCTAATTTTTATATTTTCAGTAGAGACGAGGTTTCACCATGTTAGTCAGGCTGGTCTTGAACTCCTGACCTCAAGTGATCCTCCCGTCTTGGCCTCCCAAAGTGCTGGGATTACAGGCGTGAGCCACCACGCCCGGCCAAGAAAAGGATATTTTTATTGCATGCATCTTCACATAGAGAAGAGCCACCAGGAAGAATCCTACCAATGGGTGTGGAGGTGGGCATTGTTCTCAAACTCCTCCTCTCTTTTGTCCTTCCCTTGCTGCCTGGGACAGTCCCTGTGCTAAAAGATAGGGGATCAGAGGTGAATCAGATCTGACCTTGCCTGGTCACATCAATGTACCAGTGGGAGAGACCCTAGTTCAACTCTCAGCTTGGCTACTGACCTGCTAGGGGGTCTCTTAACCTCTTGGTTCACTCTCTTAACCTCTTTGAGCCTCAGTGCCCTCAGCTGGAAAAGGAACATTCCACAGATTCCTGGAATGGCAGAGTTGTTGAATGGAATAGAAGGAAAGAAAGCATGAGAGGTACCTATAGTGAATGAGGAAGGAATGATAGCTAAGCATGGTCTTGCCACAGGTGGCCTTTGTGTATTGTATTTCTGCTTCTTGGAACACTCTTCCACGAAGATGCTTTAATGAGGGGACTTCCAGCAGCATCACTAGTGGCAACAGGACAGCAGGGCCTGGTGGGCAGGGTCTAGATGTCCACAGGACTCCATCCCTCAAAAAGACCTTCTGGCCAGGCATGGTGGCTGATGCCTGTAATCCCAGCATGTTGGGAGGCCAAGGCAGGAGAATCTCTTGAGGCCAGGAGTTCAAGACCAGCCTTGGCAACATAGTGAGACCCGTCTTTATTTAAAAGAAACGAAAACAGGCCGGATGCAGTGGCTCACACCTGTAATCCCAGCACTTTGGGAAGCCAAGGTAGGCGGAGCACATGAGATTAGGAGTTTGAGACCAGCCTGGCCAACATGGCAAAACCCCATCACTACTAAAAATACAAAAATTAGCTGGGCATGGTGGCAGGTGCCTGTAATCTCAGCTACTTGGGTGGCTGGGGTAAGAGAATCGCTAGAACCTAGGAGGCGGAGGTTGCAGTGAGGTGAGATCCCGTCACTGCACTCCAGCCTGGGCGACAGAGTAAGACTCCATCTCAAAAAAAAAAAAAAAAAAAAACGGCCAAGCACTGTGGCTCACACCGGTAATCCCAGCACTTTGGGAGGCTGAGGCGGGTGGATCACGAGGTCGGGAGTTTAAGAGAACCTGGCCAAGATAGTGAAACCTTGTCTCTACTGAAAATACAAAAATTAGCTGGGCGTGGTGGCAGGCACTTGTAATCCCAACTACTCCGGAGGCTGAGGCAGGAGAATCGCTTGAACTCAGAGGGTGGAGGTTGCAGATCTGCCCACTGCACTCCAGCTGCAAGGCAACAGAGTGAGACTCACTCCAAAAAATTAGCCAGGAGGCATGCCTGTTCACACAGAAGCTGGAGACAGGAGAATGGCCTTGCAGCCTGGGAGGTGGAGGTTGCAGTGAGCTGAGATGGTGCCACTGCACTCCAGCCTGGTGAGGAGAGCAAAACTCTGGCTCCAAAATAAAATAAAATGAAAAATAAAAGAAACAAAAACAAAAGACCTTCTCTGACCATCCCAGGAGCCATTTCATGCCCACCACCCTCACTTCCCAACCCCCTTTCCTGCGTTATTTCCATCCCTCACCCCCACCCCGCCCGCACTCACTAGCACCTGACACTTTATTTCAGGGGTTTCTTTGCCAATGTCTGCTTCCCCTGATGGAATGTCAGCCCCAGGAGGGCAGGGAGGTTTGCGTCAGTTCACTGCAATACTCCACAACGAAGCTGGGCTGGGAGCCTGACTCATTGTAATTACCCCATTCCTCCTGCACAGCCTTGGACAACTTCTTCCAACCCCTGAGCCTCCTCTGCCCTCCTGCAAAGGCTCAGAGAAGCCTTTGCCACCCAGGTCGGCTAAGAGGGTGCCACGGGTTCTGAAGCCCCTCTGCACCCTTAGAGGGCCCAGCGCAGGCCGGCCGCGATGTTTGCTCTTTGTCTTTACGGTGTTTCTGAACTTGGAGTTCTGGAGGCTGCGCCTGCCGGGCCGAGAAGGCGGCCCTTTCTGCAGCCGCGGGCGGAGGCCCCTCGCAGCCCGGGCGCCCCTCCAGGCCGCGGCCCCGGCGAGACGAATGCAGCACACGGCCGCCTTTATGGGGCCCGCAGACAGCGCGTCGCCAGGCTAACCCTGCGTGGAAAATTCGGAGGTGGAAGGCGAGGCGCCTTAATGAGGGGGCCGCCGGCAGCGGCAGCGGCGGCGGCGAGGGGGCGGCAGGAGCTGTGCGGCCCAGGCCGGAAACGTGAGCCGGGCTTGGGGCGGCTGCAACCCCCGTGCATTCCCCGGCCCTCCCGGGACCACCGCGCGCCCTGGCCGGCAGGTGGAGGAGCAGAAGGCGCCCTCACCGTCCCCGCCCTGTGAGGACGGCTTCAGGGCCAAGCTCCCCTGGCCTCATTGACCCCCTCCGCTGAATTGGCCCTTCCCTTTTGGGGCTGCAGGACTAAATCGCGGCCTGGGGCCCAGGACACGGGAGCAACCGGCGACACCAGTCACGGATGCTGTTAACACGATGGTCCGCCCCATGGACCACAAGTTGAGGCTGAGACATTCAGGAGATGGTGGTACACTCAGATGCCAGGGCTGTGCCCCATGGCCTAGGGGGACACCTGAACCACACTAGAAATTGGGGCGGCCCCTGAAAGTGGAGGCCATTAAAGATCAAAGTTAAGGGCCTATGACCTGCAGGTGCCCAGCCCGGGGCTGCCATGGTGGGGCTGGAGCCACCCCGAGGTACTTCTCTGAACCTCAGTTTTCTCATCTGTCAAGTGGGGATGGGCCAGGATCTGTGTCAGAAGCCCAAGGAAGAACAGAGGGCAGGTGCCACCAGCTTCTTGACTCCTGGGTTTCCGTCCCAGGAAACCCAACAGACAGATGCCCCTGGCAGGGGTACATAGAAACAAAAAGTCAAGCCAGGCCCAGTGGCTCATGCCTGTAATCCCAGCACTTTAGGAGGCGATGCAGGAGGATTGCTTGAGCCCAGGAATTCAAGAACAGCCTGGGCAACATAGCGAGATCCTGTCTCTACAAGACATTTAAAAATTAGCTGGGCATGGTGGCACACATCTGTAGTCCCAGCTACTCAGGAGACTGAAGTGGGAGGATTGCTTGAGTTTGGGAGATTGAGGCTGCAATGAGCTGTGATCATGCCACTGTATTCCAGCCTGGGAGATAGAGCAAGACCCTGCTTCAAAAAAAGAAAGAAAGAGCCCAGTGCAGTGGCTCACGCCTGTAATCCCAGTGACTCGGGTCCCCGTGACTTGGGAGGCTGAGACAGGAGAATCGCTTGAACCCGGAAGGCAGAAGTTGCAGTGAGCCGAGATCGTGCCACTGCACTCCAGCCTGGGCGAGATTCTGTCTCAAAAAAGAAAGAAAGAAAGAGCCCGGCACAGTGGCTCACACCTGTAATCCTAGCACTTTGGGAGGCTGAGGCGGGCAGATCACAAGGTCAGGAGTTCGAGACCAGCCTGGGAAATATGGTGAAACCCCGTCTCTACTGAAAATACAAAAATTAGCCGGGTGTGGTGGCAGGCGCCTGTAGTTGCAGCTACTTGGGAGGCTGAGGCAGGAGAATCGCCTGAACCCAGGAGGCAGAGGTTGCAGTGAGCCGAGATCGTGCCACTGTACTCCAGCCTGGGTGATAGAGCAAGACTGTCTCAAAAAAAAAAAAAAAAGAGAGAGAGAGAGAGAAGAGAGGAAGGGAGTGGGGGAAGGGAGGGGAGGGCAGGGCAGGGCAGGGCAGGGAAAAGCTGCACAGGTTACATATATAATTAATACCCTGGGGCCTTGGATTGGAAGGAGAGAGGAGGCATGAGAGGATGACTGGAGGAAGGGGAAGGCAGGTGACCCTCCAAGATGTGGGACTTGGGGAAGGGGCAAACCCCTAAAGGACCAATTTCTTTTTTTTCCTTTTATTTTTTATTTTATCTTATTATTATTTTTTTTTTTAGATGGCGTCTTGGTCTGTTGCCCAGGCTGGAGTGCAGTGGCACAATCTCGGCTCACTGCAGCCTCGGCCTCCCGGGTTCAAGTGATTCTTCTGCCTCAGCCTCCCAAGTAGCTAGGACTACAAGGACCCCCCATCATGCCCGGTTAATTTTTGTATTTTTAGTAGAGATGGGGGTTTCACCATGTTCGGCCAGGCTGATCTAGAACTCGTGATCTCAGGTGATCCTCCCACCTTGGCATCCCAAAGTGTTGGGATTATAGGCATGAGCCATTGCACCTGGCCCAAAGGACCAATTTCAGACTCAGAGAAGGCAGAAGTGAAGCTCATGGTAGCTAGGCGTTGGTCTTTGCATTTGCCGTTCCCTCTTCCCGGAACACTGTTTCTTACCCCTGTTGTCTCTGCAGCTGTTTCCCTCACTTCCGCTAGGCTGGGGCTTGAAGATCGCCTCTTTAATAAAAGAAGCCTTCTCAGACCATGTGTCTAAGCCCTGCTGCCTTGGCCTTTCTCTTTGCCCCCAGCAAAGATACTTATTTCTTTTTATTATCTTGCATGCCTTTGGTTCACTTGTTTCTTGTCTGTCTCCTCCACCTGCCTGTGAGCTCAGTGAGGGTGGGACTTTGTTCACAGCTATAGCCTCTGCTTCCAACGCAGCACACAGTAGGTGCTCAAGAAATGCTCAAGCAGTGAATGAAGGAATGGACGAAGCCAGGCCGTGGAAGATAAAGCAAGCCTCAGCTTTCTGGTGACTTGGTTTCTGGCTAGCAGAAGACAGGTTTCCTGAGTTACAGACAAGCAGAAGGTCAGGTGAATCGACGATAAGGGATGATAAAGCTCCAGGGCCTGCCAGCTGTTCCTGCCTCCTGGGGCCCCACAGAGGAAGCTCATTTTCAGCTTACTGCAGAACCTCCAGCAGAGCCGGGGCCTGGGAGCTGGGAGCCTGCTCTGACTGCCACTGCTGCGTGGTGAGAATTCTCACACATTGTAAATGCCGCCCTGGCTCCCTTCTGGCTGGGGCAGCCAGGTGGACCCGCCCTGGGCTGGACAGGAGGTTCCCAGGTCCCCAGGGTGGATGGTGTATGTGGTGGGGCCTCCCAGACCCCAGGATCCTCTTCCTGGGGGCGGGGCTTGGGCACTGGGTTCCCACAGATAGAATAACTTAGAGCTCAAGGGTGAGCCAGCTGCCTGGGTTCAAATCCTGGCTCAGCCATTTATAATTGGGCAAGCTATTCCAACTGTACTATGGTTCTCACTGTAAAAAGCTATAATAGTAGAAGTGTGTAAGAATATAGTACCAGGGCCTAGATCAGCTCCTGTGCCATATATCTCGTTTTTGTTATACATTTAGATTTGTGTGTGTGTGTGTGTGTGTGTGTGTGTGTGTGTGTGTATATATATATATATATTTTTTTTTTTTGAGACAAAGTCTCGCTCTGTTGCCCAGGCTGGAGTGCAGTGGCACACTCTTAGCTCACCACGACCTCCACCTCCCACTCAAGCGATTCTACTGCCTCAGCCTCCTGAGTAGCTGGAACTACAGGTGGGTGCCACCATGCCTGGCTAATGTTTATATTTTTAGTAGAGATGGAGTTTCACCATGTTGGCCAGGCTAGGTTCGAACTCCTGATCTCGTGATCCGCCTGCCTCGGCCTCCCAAAGTGCTGGGATTACAGGCATGAGCCACCACTCCCAGCCTTAGATTTACCTTCATAAATGAAATTGTATAGCATTAAAATAAAACATTATACTAAAGTCATTAAAATATTTAATAGCTGAATGTTTGATATGGTGACAGCTGTGCTTTTTTGTTTTTATTTATTTATTTTTGAGACAGGCACTTACTCTGTTGCCCAGGCTGGAGTGCAGTGGCATGATTATGGCTCACTGCAGCCTCCACCACCCAGGCCCAAGCAATCCTCCCACCTCAGCTCCCTGAGTAGCTGAGACCAGAGGCCCACACCACCACACCCGGATAATTTTTTGTATTTTTGGTAGAGACGGGGTTTTGCCATGTTGCCCAGGCTGGTCTCAAAGTGCTGGGATTACAGGCGTGAGCCACCGCACCCAGCCAACTATGATAATTTTGAAATCAGGAAGAGGACGAATGCTCTTTCTGTGACACTGTAAGGAGACATGGACAAGGGATTTCTGAGTGACAAAGCCACCGTCCAGCTACTGCCACTGTGGTTTCCCACATCTGCTCATAAGGGAAGGAAATGCCAAATTCCAGTTGGCGGTTAGTGAAAGTCAGGACATCCCTTTATTTCCCCCAGTCCAAGTTCACAGATCCCTGAATTCTCCTCGAGGGCCCTGGAGGTGGTGGTGAGTGATAGGATCTCACTGCGGATGGTGCAGGTGCCTAGACGGAGGGGAGTCAGATGGGGGCTCCCTCAAGGGTTTGAGCTGGAGTGCTGAGTGCCCAGTGCAGGTGGCCTGGGTTGGAATCGGTTTCTGCCCACACTCCCTGGAGACCTCGGCCAGTGGCTGCTGGTCTCCAGGTCTCCTCTGAGGAATGGCCTCCTCGGCCTCTAGGGTTGAATAAGGAGGAGGTGGGACAGCGTGTGGCCCGTGTTGGCACAGGGGTCTGGGCTTTTGATAGAGGAGTTGGGGGAGAGGCCATCCTGTGCCTTGGAGGGAGCGCCTTCCCCATCCAATGGCCTCTCCGAGGTCTGGGCCTGTGTGGAAGTCACCGTTTTGTGTTTGTGTCATCTGGGTAAGCTGGTGTGTCTTTGTGTGTTGGGGTGGACGTGTGTGTGTGTGTGCAGGTGTGAGTGTAGAAGCACATCTGGGAAGGGTATCGGGCGGTGTGAGTCAGTGTGTACGAATCCGCGTGTGTCTGTGTGTGTTTGTGAGCAGGGGTCTGTTCTGAGAGTGCGTTGTTGTGTATGTGTGTGTGTGTGTCAGGGTTTCGTATGGCGTTCACTGGTGTGTGTGTGAGTTGAAAGTCTCTGGTGTCAGTTGATGGGAGTGAATGTGAGATTGTGGGTGTATTTGGGGACGTGGGGGGTGGACTGCTGTGTGTGTGTGTGTGTGCGCACACATGCAGCAGGGTTGGTGGGGGGTGTCCAGTGTGTGTCTGTGTGAACGTGTGTGGCCCTGTCACCGCAGGCTCCAGGCCCAGCCACATAAACTTCACACCCCTGCGGGCGGGCTCCAGCGGCCCCGCAGCAGCCGCGTAGGGCAATGGGAAGCAGATGGGCCAGGAAGGAGGCCATATGGGGCCGGGGGTGGGGGCGCATTCCTCCCTCCCAGGGCCGCCAGGAAGCCCCCTGCCTGCCGGCCTCCCATCAGGGTGGGAGCTAGAACTGACACAGTAACAAATGTCCTGCAGCCAGCGTGGAGTCAGCGTGGAGCCGGCACGGAGGCAGCCCCCGCCCCACAGCCCACAGCGGAGAGAGAGAGAGAGTATAAATGAGGGGGATCCAGGAGATGCCGGCGGGGAAGACGCTGCCCTGATAAGCCACACCTGACCCCACTGCTGTGCAACCTTGGGCGCCGCACATACCCCCTCCGGGCCCATTTCCTCAGCAGGGTGGCTATTTGGGATGGAATATAGGGAAGTCCCCGCCCCCGCCCTCCATTTCCAGACTCAGGGTAGGACCCTAACTCCAGAAATGTCAACAGCAACAGGGTAAGGGGCTGCTAACCTGGAACTTGACAGCATTCAGGTGCTGGGGAGTGGCTAAGAGGTGGGCTCTGGAGCCAGGTCTGCCTGGGTTCCAGTCCCTGCTGTGACACTTCCTGACTGTGTAACTGTCATCTAGCAAGTCACCTCCTCTGTGTCTCAGTTCCTTCTCTGTAAAGTGCAGGTAATAATAAGAGCACCTCCCTCCCCGCAGGCAGTGATGAAGGAAGTACTTGCTCATCCTGGGCCAATCCCAGGTTTTGGCCAGGCTTGGGGCTTCCTAAATGTTAGCTACAAGCACCAGCTCCTGGGAGCTTCCCACACCCCCAGCAGGTTGCCTGGACATACTTTGCAGAGGAGACCAGAGAGGTCAGGTACTTGCTGGTTCACACAGGATTTAAGGGGCAGAGCTGGGTTCAAACCCAGGCCTTCCATCCCTGGTGCCCGCTCTCCTTACCACTCTTTAGGGAGCATGGCTGGCGTCTCCCTTCCCACTGTCTCCAGCTCCGCCCCTGCCCTGTCAAGGGCGAGTTGCTGGGCTGTTTCTTGTCACATCCAGATGAGAGCAGAGGCTGGGGCCCTCTTACAGCTGAGACAAGGCCCAGGAGGTCGCTGGAAAGGCGGCCGGCTCCTCCCACTGTAACCCTGGCCCCGATGGTGGGAGCCAGCCCTGCCTTTCAGGCCCTAATTAGACTTAGTCAGCTCTGGGTGCAGACCGAGGCTCCCCTCTCCCTGCTGTGTGACCCAGGGCAAATGGCTGGAGCGCTCAGAGCCTCAGGGATGTCGGGGGACAGGCTCAGCAGGGACTCAGCCATGGGAAATGGCAGTGACTGTTCTCACGGCGAGTGTCTTATGAACGGTGCCGTTAGTTCCCCTCTCGCGGAGGTCGAGATCAGGCAGGGCTGGGGTGGAGGGAAGGGCTCAGAAGCAGAGCTTGCTCTGCGTGGCCTTGGCCTGGTCTGTTCACCTCCTCCAAGGCTCCCTTTCCTGTTTCCCAAATCAACATCATCAGGCAGGTTTGTCGGGAGGCTTACCTTAACAGGATCATGTGAATAAAGCACTTGGCACATGCTAGGTGCTCAACCAGTGCTATGTTGGCTTCTCTCTCTCTCTCTCTTTTTTTTTTTGAGACAGGGTCTCACACTGTCACCCCGGTTGGAGTGCAATGATGCGATCATAGCTCACTGCAACCCCCACCTCACATGTTCAAGGGATCCTTCTGCCTCAGTCTCCTGAGTAGCTGAGATTACAGGCATGGGCCACCACGCCTGGCTAATTTTTGTATTTTTATTTTATTTTTTGGAGACAGAGTCTCACTCTGTCACTCAAGGTGGAGTATATGTTGGCTTCTCTCCCTCTCTCTCTCTCTTTTTTTTTTTCCCCCTGAGACAGGGTCTCACTCACACTGTCACCCAGACTGGAGTACAATGGCACGATCTCAGCTCACTGCAACTTCTGCCTCCCTGGTTCAAGCAATTCTCCTGTCTCAACCTCCCAAGTAGCTGGGATTATAGGCACCCACCACCATGCTTGGCTAATTTTTGTATTTTTAGTAGAGACAGGGTTTTGCCATGTTGTCCAGGCTGGCCTCGACTTCCTGACCTCAAGTGATCCACCTGCCTCGACCTCCTAAAGTCCTGAGATTACAGGCCTGAGCCACTGTGCCCAGCCAAGGCCTTTCTCCTATTCTTGTCCCTTGTGGGCCCTTGTAGGGACATCTGTTTTAAGTTCCTACCCAGCATGCACTCTCCTTCTCTGTGCCTCAGTCCAAGGGTTTTGGGTGGGGCGGACTCCATCGTTAGGGGTGGGGCATGCACTCAGTACTGACCAATCAGGACACTGCATCCTCTCAGCCAATGAGAGCCAGACCTGGGATTTTTGCTAGACCGATGGGGAAAGAGGCACTTTGTTTCTATTGGGGTTGCTAAATGGGCTGGGTGAAAGCCTGGACGTGGAGGTTCATCCTGCCTTGTCGAGGAGAGGCTTGGCTGAGTGGAGGCTGCAAGGTTGGAGAGGAGGCAAGTCCCACCGGTGAAATGTAAATGCCCAGATGCAAACATGCCTGGGACTGTTGTTGATTCCTGCTTTGTGGGAGAGAAACTGAGGCCAAATCCAAGGTCACAGAGCCAGGAAGGGGGCAGAACTGGGATTTGAACCCAGGCCGACTGGCGCCAGTGGCTGTGCCCTTAACCTCCAGACTCTACAGAGCCCTTTGGTGTAAATCCCTCCCTGTAGCCTGAAATCCTCACCCAGCCTAGTTTTTGAGCTCAGCTATTTTTGAGCTTCCCAGGGGAGCATGTTTTCTGCCTCTGGCAGAAAAATCGGGAGAAAATGAAAGCCCTGTGGTCTGGCTGCAAACTCAGTTTGGGCAAGCTTGGGACAAATGAAAATTCTTTCCTTCTTTCATTTTTCCTCTTTCTCTCTTTCTCCCCCTCTCTACCTCCTTCTTTCCTTCCTCCCCCTCCCTACCTCCTCTTTTCCTTCCTCTCTTCCTCCATCCATTCCTTCCTTCCTCTCTCTTCCTTCTCTTCTCCCTCCTTCCTTCCCTCCCTCCCTCCATTCCTACTCCTTCCCTCCATCCTTCCTCCTAACCCCTTCCTCACTCTCCTTCCTGTCTGAAATAAACCAGAGCTTACTCCAGCCCATCTCACATCCTGGGTCCTGCTCTCGCCTCTGCTGGATGACTTGCATCTCTGCCCAGTTCCAGGCCTAGTTTTCCATGTTGGGCCCCAGTACAGCCACCACCAGTGACACCTATTAAAATGCAGATCCCTGGCATGGCGCAGTGGCACATGTCTGTAATACCAGCACTTTGGGAGGTCGAGGTGGGTGGATCACTTGAGGTCAGGAGTTTGAGACCAACCTGGCCAACATGGTAAAACCCCATCTCTCCAAAAATACGAAAAATTAGCTGGGCGTGGTGGGGCACGCCTGTGATCCCAGCTACTTGGGAGGCTGAGGCAGGAGAATCGCTTGAATCTGGGAGGCAAAGGTTGCAATGAGCCGAGATCGTGCCATTGCACTCCAGCCTGGGCAACAAGAGTGAAACTCCGTCTCAAAAAAAATAAGTAAAATGCAGATCCTGGGGCCCCACACCAGCAGATGCATATTTGTACAACTGGGGCAAAGGCAGAGGAGATGAACACCCAGTGGACATTCAGATGCAGGTGGTTCTTGGGACACTGGGTGTCTAGGGTCTTGTAGGGCCTGGAAGACCAAAGTTAAAGGTTGTGCTTAGGGGCCAGGCACGATGGTTCATGCCTGTAATCCCAGCACTTTGGGAGGTCGAGGCAGGCAGATTGCTTGAGCCAAGGAATTTGAGACCACCCTAAGCAACATGGCGAAACCCTATCTCTATAAAAAATACAAAAATTAGCTGGGCATGGTGGCACATGCCTATAGTCCCAGCTAGTCAGGAGGCTGAGGCAGGAGGATCACTTAAGCCCAGGAGGCAAGAGGTTGCAGTGAGTCAAGATCGTGCCACTGCACACCAGCCTGGGCAATAGAGCAAGACTCTTGTCTCAAAAAAAAAAAAAAAAAAAAAAAGAAATAAAAGAAATAAAGAAAAGAAAAAGAAAAAGAAAAAAAAGTTGTGTTTAGGTAGAGGGGTCTGGGGAACTGGGCCCCTCTGAGCTAGAAGGGGCTGAGAATGGGAGCCCCGAGGAGGGGTCCTCCCAATCATTTAGACATTTAGATTCAAGTTCCAACTCAACTAGCTTTTTACCTTGGGCAGGTGCCATAAATTCTGAGGCTTGCTTTACTTTTCTGAGACATGGCGATTAAAAAGAAAAATACTGACCGGGTGTGGTGGCTCACGCCTATAATCCCAACACTTAGGGAGGCAGAGGCAGGAGGATTGCTTGAGCCCAGGATTCAAGACTTGCCTGGGCAACATAGCAAGACCCCGTTCTCTACAAAAAGGGGAATAAAAGACACAAAAGCACCCAATATATGTTGAGCTTTCCTGTCTCTCAGGCTCTGTGCTCAGCCCTTTGCTTGGAAAAATCTATTGAATTTTCAGCCCCATGAGGTGGGTATTACTATTATTATTGCTAATTTTTCAGAAGATAAAAGTTTCAGGCCAGGCGCAGTGGCTCGCGCCCATAATCCCAGCATTTTGGGAGGCCGAGGCAGGTGGATCACCTGAGGTCAGGAGTTCAAGACCAGCCTGGCCAACATGGTAAAACCCCATCTCTACTAAAAATACAAAAAATTAGCCAGGCTTGGTGGCGGATGTCTGTAATCCCAGCTACTCGGGAGGCTGAGGCAGGAGAATCGTTTGAACTTGGGAGGCTGAGGCAGGAGAATTGCTTGAACCCAGGAGCGGGAGGTTGCAGTGAGCCAAGGCTGCGCCACCCTGGGCAACAAGAGCAAAACTTTGTCTCAAAAAAAAAAGAAAAGAAAAGAAACTGAGTTTCAGAGTGGTCAAGCTATTTGCCCAAGACCACACAGCTGGTGGGTGGCAGAGCCGGGACTTGAACCCAGGCATCTGGCTCCAGACTCTGTGCTCTTACCAGTACTGTAGGAAGCTTTAGTTTTGCTTATTTTATTCACTGCTGTGTCCCCAGTGCCTGCCTTGTGCTGGGTCTTAATACAGATTTATTGAATGAATGGATGGATGGATAGATTGCTCATTGAAGGGAATTGACTCAATTAGGTGTTCTGCAATTGCTTATTCTAGCCTAAATATGTTGTCCAGGCTGGTCTCGAACTCCTGACCTCAAGCGATCCACCCGCCTCGACCTCCCAGAGTTCTGGGATTACAGGCGTGAGCCACCGCACCTGGCCGGCAGATCTTAGAGCAGTGCTAATCCTGTGGCAGAGTCCTGGCCTTGTCTTTCCACTCTGTGTAGCAGGGATAGTAGCAGTGCCGCTGCTCAGGGCTGTCATGACTTAAGTGAGACAGTGCCAGGGCTGCGTCCAGCACAGGAGTATATGCTCCATGAGCCATAACAGGTTTGATCAGTTTCCCAGGCTCTTCTTTACTCTGATTTCCTTTTCTGATCCTGTCTCCCTCTCAGGCCGAACAGGGCCACACACAGTGCCAGGCACACAGTAGGTGCTTGGGGAAGAAGGATAGCTACATGAGTGCTTGCTGTGTGCTAGGCTCCTTTTAAACACTCATCATCTGATCTACTTCTTCCAACAGCCAACAAGGAAAGGACCCAGTGTTTGGCCCAGCAGACCCTCCATAAATGTTTGTTGAGTGACTGAATGAAACACAGCGCTGGCTGCGTTGGCTGGGTGCCTGGCACAAGCTCTGTCCGCCTCCTACCTGCTGCCAGCTCACAGACAAGCCTGGGTTTCTACATCTGCCAGCGCTGCCAGGAGATGAACTGGCCTTGGGGGAGGTAGTTCCCGGCTGTGGAGCCCGAGGGAGCCAACTGCAAAGGAGGGTTTTCCTCCATGGAGTTCAGCCTGGGCTGAGTAATTGCTCACCGGGCCTTGGTCCAGCGGCGGCCAGGGCAGGTAGGTGTGGGGCTGCAGGATTCACTGGTTGATAGACACGCCTGGAATTCTGCCAGCCACAGCTCTAGGGCCCGTGGACGACAGCAGCATCCAGGAGATGCCACCATGAGCTCGGAGGGGTCGCATCACTTCTCTGAGCCTCAGTTTCTTGGTTGGCAGCTGCTCCAGCTCCGTGGGGCCGTGTGAGATTTGAAGGAGTCGTGTGTGTGAGGCTAGGACAGGTGTTATGATCGTGTGGAGGGCAGGAGCTGCCTGGAAGTGTAAAAAGGCCTTGGCCTCAGACGCAGACAGGCCTGGAGGGCCTTGGGTGAGTCACTTCCCTCTGCAAGCCTTGGCTTCCCCCAGCCCACTGTCTTGAGCCCACGAAAGGAGAAAGATGGTTCTCAAAAGCAGGAATTTTTGAACCATAAGTGAGAAAAGAGTAATAACCATAATAATAATGCCTGTACAAAAAGCCTTTCAATCACTCATTCATTCGTTTTTGATTTTTTGCTGTTGTTGTTTTTGTGAGAGTCTCACTCTGCCCCACAGGCTGGAGTACAGTGGCGCAATCTCGGCTCAGTGCAACTTCCGCCTCCTGGGTTCAAGCAAGTCTCCTGCCTCAGCCTCCCGAGTAGCCGGGACTGCAGGCATGCACCACCATGCCCAGCTAATTTTTATATTTTTCTTAAGAGATGGGATTTCACTGTGTTGGCCAGGCTGGTCTCAAACTCCTGACCTCAGGTGATCCTCCTGCCTCGGCCTCCCAAAGTGCCGAGATTACAGGTGTGAGCCACCGCGCCTGGCCTGTAAGAGTCCGTTTTTATGTCTTCCATATTGTCACTTGATGCTGTTTCTCCAGCTGCCTTTTTGGTGTCAGATTCACAGAGAAATATTGGGAATCTTAAAAATTTATGTTGATCCAATTGATTAAAGTGCTAGAGGACCAAAACATGTGTTAGAGTATTCTTGGGTTTTCTCATCTGTTATGCTTCTGTTCTTTGGCATATGTGGGTTTAATTTTGTAATATATTCACTAAAATGTTTTGTTTAATGTATCATAATTTTGAACTTATACTCTCTATTTGGGATGGGATGAGCTTTTCACTTGTCACTGATACATCCTGAAGTCTGCAGGATCTCTGAATTCCAACAATATTTGGACTTATGTCCCCGGAGTAGACCCTGAAGTTCTATAACTAGGGTGTGATTAGGCCATTTAGAATTAAATGCTATATTGTTTTGTAGAAAATATTGATGCATTAACTTTGTATGAAGTTTTCAAATGGTTTGGAATATTAGTGACTTGCTTTCATACATATTTTATGAAACAAAGTTCATTTTATAGTGAAGAACTCTTTCACTTGTGTGGTTTGGGTGAGAAACCAGTTTTCCCTCATTTAAAAAAATTGTAAGTTTCCCTAAAATTCTCATTCATTAAAAATAAAACTGATTATCAAATTTTACTTATCTCAAAGTAAAAAACCTTACATATCTCAATTATATGGTATCAGTGTCCAATATTTTGAACCTAGTAGACCGTATTAGAGTTTACAATAGGGAAGGAAGGAGATACTGCGATTTCTTCAATCACTCATTCATTTTTGTATTCCTTCAGCTAATACACTTTAGTGTCATTCATTCATTTAGTCATTTAGAGAACATTATCAAACATTTATTTCCTGCCAGACTAGGATAGTCAGATTTAGCAAAAACAGGCTGGGCACCGTGGCTCACGCTTATAATCCCAGCGCATTGGGAGGGAGGCCGAGGCGAGCAGATTATTTGAGGTCAGGAGTTTGAGACCAGCCTGGCCAACACGGTGAAACCCCGTCTCTACTAAAAATACAAAAATTAGCCAGGTGCCATGGCTCATGTCTGTAATCCTGGCACTTTGGAAGACTGAGGCAGGTGGATCACCTGAGGTCAGGAATTCGAGATTAGTCTCGCCAACATGTCGGAACCCCGTCTCTATTAGAAATACAAAAATTAGCCAGGCATGGTGGCACGTACCTGTAATCCCGGCTACTTGGGAGGCTGAGGCAAGAGAATTGCTTGAGCCTGGAGGTGGAGGTTGCAATGAGCTCAGATGGTGCCACTGCACACCAGTCTGGGCGACAGAGCCAGACTCCATCTCAAAAAAAAAAAAAAAAAAAATTTAGCAAAAACAAAAGCAACAAGATCTGGTAAAGCGTAGTGGCTCACGCCTGTAATGTCAGCATTTTGAGAGGCTGAGGCTGGCAGATCGCCTGAGCCCAGGAGTTCAAGATGAGCCTGGGGAACATGGCAGAACCCCACCTCTACAAAAAAAAAAAAAAAAAAGAAGAAAAATATAAAAATTAACCAGGCATGGTGATTTGTACCTGTAGTTCCAGCTACTCGGGAGGCTGAGGTTGGAGGATCACTTGAGCCTAGAAGTTGGAGACTGCAATGAGCCATGATTGTGCCACTGTACTCCAGCCTGGGTAACAGAGCAAGATCCAGTGTCAAAACAAAACAAAATCCAGCAAGATCAACGACAACAAACCCCAGAATGCCTACTTAAATTTGAATTTCAGATGAACAACAAACACTTTTTTGGTATTGATATGTCCCATACTGTATCTCTTAGTGAAAGTATGTCCCTATGCAACACTGGGGCAAGTCCGTGGGAGGTGTCTTGCCCGTGCAACCGCATTTGTTGCTCACATACCCCTGAGAGGTGAGAGTTATCGCCCGTGAGGGAATGAAGGCTCAGAGAAGTGTGTCCTCCTGCTCAGGCTTATGTGGACGGGCGTTCTGGCTGAGCTGGAGGCTTCTGTAGAGTCCCAGTGTTGTGGGCACTCTGTCACCCCTGCTCACTTCCCAGATGGCAGTTTCGGGAACAGAGAGCCGTTTTGGCAGCCACCTGGCACTTTCCCCTGCCCCAGCCCTCACCCGTTGGGGAAAGTCCCTATGGGTCACCCAGAGCTGGAAGCTGGTCTGGCCAGGATGCAGGCTAGGGAGTGGAGCGGGCAGAACTCCTAAGCTGTGGGGCAGAGGGGGCATCAGAGGGAAGGAGACAGGTGGGGCAGTGGTCCCCAAACCTGCTTTGGCCACATGGCTTCCTGCCTGCCCCACAGCCCCTGGTCAATAATTGGCCTCACTGACACCACAGGTGGGGCTGGGCAGAGAGAGGGTCCCTGGAGTCACCCCTCTCTCCACCTGTGTGTCGCTGGGGGGAGTCTTGGCCCCTCTCAGGGCCTGAGCCTCCACTTGTCTACAAAGAAGCATTCATTCATTCACTTACTCACACATTTATTCACTCATATATTTGTGCTTTACTTCTATAGATATTTCTTGAGCACCTGTTATGTGTTGGGTTCTAGGCATGAGGACAAGCCAGAAAATGAGACAGACTGAAAGCCTCGCTCTCATAAAGCTGATGGTCTGATGGGGCAGACAGATCATAGACACATAAGGAAGATAATTGTGGGTGGGAAAAGTGGTAAGATGGAAACAAGGCAGGGGAAGGTGATGGAGTGTGACTGAGACCGGGCAGTCTGGGAGGGCATCCCTGAGGAGGTGATATTTGAGCAGAGACCCTGATGGTAAGAAGGGGCCTGGCTGGGTGTGATGGCTCACGCTTGAGGTGGGTGGATCATGAGGTCAGGAGTTCAAGACCAGCCTGCCAACACAGTGAAACACTGTCTCTACTAAAAATACAAAAATTAGCTGGGCGTGGTGGCAGGCGCCTGTAATCCCAGCTACTCAGGAGGCTGAGGCAGGAGAATCGCTTGAACCCGGGAGGCAGAGGTTGCAGTGAGCTGAGATCGTGCCACTGCACTCCAGTCTGGCGATACAGCAAGACTCCATCTCAAAAAAAAAAAAAAAAAAAAGAAGAAGAAGAAGAAGGAGCCTGTCCAGGGGATGCATAGAAAGTGAGCCTGGTGGGGCTGAGGTGGGAGAGGTGGGCAGGGGTGCATCACCTAGAGCTTTGAAGGTCGAAGTTAGAGATCCCTTGGCTCCTCCTTTGCTTTGTTCAGACTCTGCGTCACCTCCTCTGAGGAGCTAAACCAGGCCCTTCCTTACCTCTTACCCTTATCTGTACATGGCATCATAGTCTCTGTTTATTGGGTGTGTGGGGCTATCTTGTCTTTCTTTCTCCACAGTTACAAGGCCAGCTGGGTAGAGTTATCGTGAGTTGCCTGTTGACTCCCTGTGGTGCAGAAAATGTGGCCGCAAGGATCCCAGCATGGGTGCCGTTGATGGATGGCAGGGAAAATCGGTGCCGTGTTTTGTGGATTGCAGTTTTGACTCAACTTAAGCCTCAGAAGCCAACTCTGGAACCCAAGCCTTGAGCCCAAAAAGATTCCCCTAAAATCACAATGACAATCATGACTTTCACTGGATGCTTGCTGCATGGCACGCACTGCTACGCAACCTATTCAACATGTGCAATTCACTGGTATTTCGTACATCTGCAGTATTGTGCAACCACCACCACCGCCTAGATCCGGAACATTTCCACCACCCCAAAAGGAAACCCTGCACTCACAAGCCGTCACTTCCCATCCCTCCAACACCCCAGCCCCTGGAAACCACGCACTGAGTCTCCATCTGTGTGAATTTGCCTTTTCATATTAATGGAATCATGTACTATGTGGCCTTTCACATTTTCACCCGTGTTGTAGTGCATATATGGTATGTAGCATGTAGGTACACATTTTATTTCTGCATCAGTTGATGGCCATTTCGGTTTCAGTTGCCTCCACTTTCTGGCTATTGTGAATAGTGCTGCAATGAACATCTGTGTATGAGGGTTATTTATTTATTTATTTATTTATTTATTTATTTATTGAGATAGAGTCTCGCTCCATCGCCCAGGCTGGAGTGCAGTGGCGGGATCTCGGCTCGCCGCAACCTCTGCCTCCTGGGTTCAAGCGATTCTTGTGCCTCACCCTCCTGAGTAGCTGGGACTACAGGTGTGTGCCACCATGCCTGGCTAATTTTAATACAAGAAAATAATGTTTGTATTTTTAGTAGAGACAGGGTTTCACAATGTTGGCCAGGGTGGTCACGAACTCCTGACCTCAGGTGATCCACCCGCCTCAGCCTCCCAAAGTGCTGGGATTACAGGCGTGACCCACCATGCCTGGCCTGTGTACAAGTTTGTGTTTGAACATCTACAGTTCTTTGGAGCATATACCCAGGAGTGGAATTATTGGGTCATATTGTAATTCTATGTTTAAGTTATTGAGGAACTACCACCTAAGCCGAGAGATGGGACTCTCATTATGTTGCTCAGGCTGGTCTTGAACTCCTGGGCTCAAGCGATCTTCCTCCCATCTCAACCTCCAAAGTGCTGGGATTACAGGTGTGAAGCATTGAGTTCAGCTGACCTAAGCACCTTTTAAAACACTCGTGATCTTGGGGAATGCTCGCAATAAGCCAATGAGGGAGGCTCTGTGCTGCCCCCATTCTGCAGATGAGGAAACTGAGGCTCAGAAAGCAGAACTCATGAGCCAAGGTTACCCTGGTGAGAAATGCTGTCAGGCCTGTTGGATTCTGAACCAGCTTGAACCTAAAGTTGAGAAGGAAGAGAGTGTGAGAAAAAAGAGAGAGAGTGTGAGAGCAATAACAAGGGTGACTTCGGTCCACGCTTAGCCTCTTGAGTTGCCGTCTGTGGAAAAGGTGAGGAAAGAGGTAAAAGCCAGCGTTTCTCTATCAGACTTGCTTGGATTCCAACTCCCTCCTGCCCCGTCCTGGCTGAGTGAGGTTGGGCAAGCTGGTTCACCTCTCTGTGCCTCCGTTTCCCCAGCGAATGGTGCTAAGAAGAGAAACTCCCTCAAACGGTGAGGATAAGAAGGAAATAAGGCTGGATGTGGTGGCTTATGCCTGTAATCCCAGCACTTTGGGAGGCCGAGGCGGGTGGATCACTTGAGTTCAGGAGTTCAAGGCCAGCCTGGCCAACATGAAACTCTGTCTCTACTAAAAATACAAAAATTAGCTGGGCGTGGTGGCGGGCACCTGTAATCCCAACTACTTGGGAGGCTGAGACAGGAGAATCACTTGAACCTGGAGGCGGAGGTTGCAGTGAGCTGAGATCATAGCCACTGAACTCCAGCCTGAGCAGCAGAGCAAGACTCCGTCTCAAAAAAAAAAAAAAAAAATCAGTAAGGCTGGCTTGCTGCTATGGTTATCAATGTTGTTATTATCCTTTCTACACAAGGGTCCCCTTAGCCCCAGAATCCCATGCTCTCGTTTTGGGTGCAGCTCTGGGCACAAGGGAGTCAGGGACCCCCAGAATCTTCTCCCCAGGGTTGGAAATGTTGAGTGACCCAGAAGTAGAAGTAGTGTCTACCTTGAAAGTCTCATGTCCATGCTACAACTGAATGTTCCAGATCAGAAAACAGCACATAGTTTTCCAGAACTGCTGGGACCTTAGCTCCTCAGGAGAGAGAGTAGCCTGGACCCATTAATTCACCAGAACCGCATTGTATTTTAGGCCAGAAACAATAATAACTGTGGCCTGTTAAGCGGATGTCAGAGAATAAAAATCTAATCTGAATTTGTAACTCTGTCAGAAGGAATGGGGTTACTGAGAATTCCACAAGTGAGTTTTCAACATGGACACAGGGGTGGGGGTCCCTGAGCCTCTCTGCTGAGGCTTTGCACAGATTCAGGGCTTGTGGAGAGCAACGGGGACGTTCTCTGAGCGCTCGCTGTGTGCCAAGGCACAAAACAGCCCTGGGAGGCTGTACTGTTAGAAGTCGCATTATTCAGATGGGAAACTGGGGACCAGAAAGTTGGAGACGATTGCCCAGAGTTGAACAGCTAAGAAGCAGTTGAGCTGGGGCTTGAACCCAGATAGTCAGGATCTGACTGGAGCCCAAACTCTGAACCATGTGTGTCTTTCTCAGGGAAGGCTGGAAAAATGTGGTTAGTGTTCTGCACAATGAAGTCACTATGTTCAACTGAGGTCACTGGCTGATGGTGGAGGTCACTGATGGCAGAAATGGGGAGAGGGCCCAGGACCCCCAGGAAGTGCCCCCTGTCTCCTTTGCTGGGTATTTTCCTTCCCTGACTCTTGGCCTGGTTGTTTCTTGGTGAGTGTATGTGGGGTGGGGTTAGTGAGAAAGGGAGACCCCAGCTCTGGTGTTGCGGAAGTGTTAGGATCCAAGGCCAGGCCTGCAGCCCTGGGTCCCTCCTGCCTGGGAGGTACCTGGGGAAGTCTGCAGCCTGTCTACGCTGGCGAAGCCTCAGCCCCAACCAGCCCCCTGCCCTGCACTTGCCAACTGGGCACCGCCACTGTCAGCACCACATCCCCAGGGTGTGTAACATGTGTAACAAGTGTCACAGCCTCACCGAGCCTCAGTTTCCTCCCCTGGAAAATGGGGATAGCCACGGCACATGGTGGGGAAGGTTATATTTACATGATCTGGGCTGTTACTCTTATTCCTGCTGCCAGTGAGAAGCCACGTGGAGTGTCTGCCATGCTGAGGAGAGGGCGCCCCTGGCCGGAGCCCAGCTGGACGTCAGGCCTGAGGTTGGATGTCAGGCCAAAGCTGGCTCCAGCCCAGCAGCCTGACACGAAGGGGAGGGAGGCCTGAGTCGGCCAGACTCCTGAGTCACTGTTTCCCGGCTCTGCCAGGCCAGGCGGGAAAAGGGGGAGCGGGGTGAAGGGAGGGGGAGGGGAGAATGAGACACCAGTTGTAACCATTGTTGGGTGGGACAGAGAGAAAGCCACCTGCCAGGGACTCATCAGAGATTCTGGGGTGTCAGAGTGGGGTCCTTGCACTTTCCTGGATTACAGGCTGCAAACTCCTCCCTCCCCTGCCACCAACACACACACACACTGCACTAAGCTTCTTTCTTCTCTTTCTTGATTGTGTTTACCAGGTTCCAGCCTCAGGGCCTTTGCACTAGCTGTATTTTCTGCCTGGAACACTTCAAGGCTCTTTCTCAAATCTCAGGCTTCAGCTTAAATGTCACCTCTTCAGTGAAGTTCTCCAGGCTGGAGTGCAGTGGTGCCATCACGGCTCACTGCAGCCTCGACCTCCCCAGCCTCTGGTGATCCTCCCACCTCAGCCCCTTGAGTAGCTAGGACCGTAGGTGTGCACCATCATGCCCTGCTAATTTTTGTATTTTTCTGTAGAGATGGAGTTTTGCCATGTTTCCCAGGCTGGTCTTGAACTCCTGAGCTCAAGTGATCCACCTGCCTTGGCCTCCCAAAGTTCTGGGATTGCAGGCGTAAGCCACCACACCCGGGCCTGCCTGAGCCTTTTTTTTTTTTTTTTTTTTTTGACAGAATCTCGCTCTGTCGCCCAGGCTGGAGTGCAGTGGCGCAATCTCAGCGGCTCACTTCAGGCTCCGCCTCCCGGGTTCATGCCATTCTCCTGCCTCAGCCTCCCAAGTAGCTGGGACTACAGGTGCGTGCCACCACGCCTGGCTAATTTTTTGATATTTTTTTTTTAGTGGAGATGGGGTTTCACTGTGTTAGCCAGGATGGTCTCGATCTCCTGACCTCGTGATCCGCCTGCCTCAGCCTCCCAAAGTGCTGGGATTACAGGCATGAGCCACCGCGACCAGTGCCTGCCTGAGCTTTAAGTGTGCTCTTCCTACTCCTGCTTCCAATTCCTTTAGTTCATGCATTCATTCATTTGCCCAGAAGGTATTGTGCACCTCCTTTGGGCTGGGCCCTGCTTTAAACAGTGAACGGAGTAGACAACCCACCTGCCCTCACGGAGCCATCACTCCCCCTAGGGAGATGGTACAATGAGCACACGGCACACTGTGCTGGAATAGGTGCCTCTGGAGGAGCCAGGCACAGCTAGGGGAGTCAGAACACAGCTGGGGGGCTTTCCCTGTTGGAAGGGGTTGAGAACGGTGTCTCAGAAAGTGATGCTAAGGAGATCTGCAGGACAAAACGAAGGGAGCCATGTGGGTGTCTGCAGAGAGAGAGTTCCAGGCAGAAGGAACAGCCAGTGTGAAGGCCCTGAGGCGGGGGTGTGGCAGACAGAGTCAACGAGCAGGCAGGAGGCCAGTTGGGAGGCAGCAGAGTAGGTGAGGTGAGGAGGGGAGGCCAGCAAGGGAAACGGGGCGGGCAGGTCGGGCAGCCAATGGGGAGGATGTGGCTTTTGCCTTGAGCCCCTGGAGGTCCTGAGCAGAGGGGTTGTGGAGACACGGTCAGGTTCCAGGTGGAGTTAGGGTGAGAACTGACCTTCCAGGCAGACAGGCAGGGTCCCCGCATCTTGCCCCTGCCCTGAGATGAAGCGCCAACCTTGGATCAGGACCCTGTCCAGAGGTGGGCCAGGGCTCTCAAGCCAGACTTGAGTCTGCACAGACGGCTTCCCACGGCCAGCCTTCCCCATGGAGAGTTGCTTGGGAGGAGGGGCCCCTAAGTCTCTCCTCTTTCTCCCTCTCTTTCGTAACCATCAGTCTAGCCAGACCTTTGGTCAGGCCTGGGAGGTGGCTGGTGGAGAGAGTGTTCTCTGTCATCATCTGGCCATGGGAAAGGTGAAGTAAAAGCCACCAGTGACGGAGAGAAGCAGCCTGTGGCCAGCCCAGCACCACCCCTCACCCCACGCACCCACAGGCTGAGTGCCTCATCCCTTGGCCATGGTTCCCCCAACCCCCCAACATAATCAGGCCCGTGGGAGCCTGGCCAGAGCTGTGGCCAGTGACTCAGCAGGAATCACCCCAGACAGGAGCCAGAGCCCCGGTGTCCAGACCAGAAACCACCCCTGACCTGTCCGGCTGGGCAGGAACAGGGACAGAGTAGGCGGAAAAGCTCTCAGCCCAGGATAGCCGGGGGAGAGGGGGCATGGAAAGACCCCCATCCAGATGCAGTTCGTGGCCACCAGCCCTGATGGTGTCTGCCGAGGTCTGGATCATAGTTTTAGGAGGGGGTTCGTGGCTGTTCTGCCCAATTCTGTTGAAGCCCTGAGTATCAGCCTGACTTTGATGGGCTATACTGGACTGTTGTGGTATATCTTGTCTATTCCATTGTATTGTTTCTGTTCTATTGTGTGTTCTGGTCTGTTCTAGAGCCTTCCAATCCTTTCTATTCTATTGTGTTTATTCGTTCAGCAGATATTTACTGACCACCCCTATGTGCCTGGCAGTCTTCTAGATGTTGGAGTCACAACTTTGTTTATTTATTTATTTATTTTGAGACGGAGTCTCACTCTGTTGCCTAGGCTGGAGTGCAGTGGCGCGATCTCAGCTCACTGCATGGAGTTACAACTTTGGATGAAATGAGACCTCTGCCCCAGGGCGCTCATGGGGAGACCAGCAACAGATAAATATCAGGTAGTGGTAAGAGCCGAGAACAGCAGCAGCAGCATCAAAGCAGAGAGCCACACAGGGAGCAAGGTGCAGGCTGCGTTCACAGTGGCGGGGAGCAGGGTCAGGAGCAGCCTCACTGGCATGATGACAGTCTTTTTTTTTTTTTTTTTTTTTTGAGATGGAGTCTCACTCTGTCACCCAGCCTGCACTGCAGTGGTGCAATCTCGGCTCACTGCAACCTCCGCTTCCTGACTTCAAGTGATTCTCCTGCTTCAGCCTCTGGAGTAGCTGGGATTACAGGTGCGTGCTACTACACCGGGCTAATTTTTGTATTTTTAGTAGAGATGAGGTTTCACCATGTTGGCCAGGCTGGTCTTGAACTCCTGACCTTAAGTGATCCACCTGCCTTGGCCTCCCAAAGTGCTGGGGTTACAGATATGAGCCACCACAGCCAGCCAAGATGACAGTCTTGAGCAGAGTCGGGAAGGAGCTGAGGGAGGGAGGCACACAGATATTAAGGGGTCAAGAAAAGCATTCCAGGCAGAGAGAACAGCAAGTGCAAAGGCCCTGAGGCTGGAATGTGCCTAGTGTGTTCCAGGACTGGCCAGGAGGCCAGTGTGGTAGCCAAGGGGAGCAGTAGGGAAGATGGGGTGTGTGGGGACACGGCTTGGAGGAGGCAAATGCCGGGTGGGAGAGAGCAAGGACAGAGCGCCCGACGGTCCTGCCAGGGTGTGGGGCCAGCTGGACGGAGGTATGCGTGTGAGTGCATGTCTGTGATGTGGACATCTGCATGTGGGTCCGTGTGTGGTGTTGTGCATCCCTGTGTATCTGTGTGTGCCCATCTGTGCACCTGCATCGTGTGGCTCTGATTCAGGCAGTTAGTGCTTCTGTATTTGTAGGTGCCTGTGGGCATCAGTAGTGTATTGTGGGTGTGTGTTGTGTGCCTGGAATTTGGTGTGACTTTGTAGGTGCAGGTCTGTGTGTGTCACGTCTTTTTTTGGCAGGTGCCTGGACGTGTATGTGTAGTGTTGTTTGTCTGCCATGTATTTTGTACATGTGTGGGTGTGTGTATGTGCATGAGAGTGTAGCAGGAGAGTCTGTGTTCCTGTGACTGTGGCATGGTGGCAAGTTTTGAGGTTCCTGTGGGTGCAAGGGCACGGGAAGGAGCCTTCCTGCAGACCCACCCCAGGCCAGCAGCAGCCTCTCCCCATGGCAGCAGATACACACTCGTTCTGATGCCCCGGGAGGAAGCTGGGCAAGCAGCCCCAGAGCAGCAGGTGGAGAAAGCGGGTGAGGGCTCAGCTCAGCCACCTTTTCTAGGCCTTTCAGGGCCCATCAGAAGCTCCCATGGAAGATGTGGAGGTTGGGGGGCAGTAGACATTCACAGGCCTGGGAATGGGGATGTTTGAGTATCTGGGGCACCCACGGGGAGCTCTGGCCTCCTTGGGCTTAATGGGTGGAGCTGGGTTTGTGCACACACGTGGTGGGGGCAACTACATGCACTGAGCTCACGCCAGAGTGTGGGAGGAGACACTGCCCAGCGTAGGCACAGATGAACACACGTATGGAAGGATAAGTATGTATTCAAGGGTGGACACATGTGAACACAGACACTTGTATGTAGGGACAAACATTTGTGTGCAGGGACAGACACACACATACAAATAGACACAGGTGCAGGAGCAGACACTTATGTGCATAAATGGATATGCATGTACATGGATAGACACACATGATTGTCCTCTGTGGGCCCCAGAACCTCTCCTGCACACACATGCACACACATACACACTGACTCACACACACTCATGTGTGTGCAGGGCCTGGTCCACCATGCACACCATGCATATAGGGTCCCTGTGAATACAGAAAATCCCCAAATGGGCCTGGCATGGTGGCTCACGGCTGTAATCCCAGCACTTTGGGAGGCCAAGGCGGGTGGATCACCTGAGGTCAGGAGTTCGAGACCAGCCTTGCCAAGGTGGTGAAAACTCATCTCTACTAAAAATACAAAAATTAAGCTGGGTGTGGTGGCAGGCACCTGTAATCCCAGCTACTCTGGAGGCTGAGGCAGGAGAATTGCTTGAACCCGAGAGGTGGAGATTGCAGTGAGCCAAGATCACGCCATTACACTCCAGCCTTGGTGACAGAGCAACACTCTGTCTCCCCCTCAAAAAAAGAAAGTCCCCAAATGTAATGTGTGCCTCTCACCCTCAGTATCAGAAGAGTGCTGAGAGCACACACGGCTGACATTCTCCATGTGGGGAGCCGGCACATGTCCCGGGGAGCCAGGCCTGGCTGCCTTTTGGCCTTCGTGGCTGGGTCCTGCACTGTGCGCTTTACCTTCTGTGCCGTGGTCTCCTCATTCCTTAGTGGGGACTGAAGCTGTTAACCCATGCCAAGTGCTTGACTTTACATCAAATAGTAAAAGTTACTCTTACTCCTGTCTGGTGCCAGCCTAGGCTCATATTACAGATAAGAGGCCTGGGACAGTGGCTTATGCCTATCATCCCAGCAATTTGGGAGGCCAAGGCAAGAGGATCACTTGAGCCCAGGAGTTCAAAACTAGCCTGGGCAACATAGCAAGATCCCATTTCTACAAAAAATTTGTTAAAAAATTAGCCGAGCATGGTGGTGTGTGCCTGTAGTCTCAGCTATTCGGGAGGCTGAGGTGGGAGTATCACTTGACCCTGGGAGGTTGAGGCTGTAGTGAGCTATGGTCATGCCACTGCACTCCAGTCTGGGCAACAGAGGGAGATTCTGTTTTAAAACAAACCAACAAACAAAATGACCCAGAGAGAGTAAGGTCCTTGCCTGGGACCACACAGCCAGGAAATGACAGATTCAAGATTCGAGTCCCCTGAAAGTCTTCTGTGCCCAGAAATACACACACAGGGCCCACACATCCACTTGGAAGGGACCCAGCACTGTGCATGTACTCACAGCCAGGGCCGTGGCTGCAGAAAGGCCCTGGGGTCAGCAGAGGCTGGAATGGTCAGTGGGAATGTTCCCTCCCAGCCAGGGCTTGCAAATTCCAGAACCTCCAGCGGTTGCTTTCGGGAGCCTAGATTCTTCCTACTCTCACCTCTGCCTAAAATTCCATTTCTTCTCCTTTTCCTTGCTTTAAGCAAGGGTCAGATGATTCCAATGCCTGCAGATGCTAGGCAGGTACTTAAACAAGTTAAGGGTGAAGCAATAGGGGTTGGTGTGATTCAGTGCCACGTAGGAAAGCCGGCCCATTGCTGTGGGAAAACGGGAAGTCAGAATTATAGTAGAATTTTTTTTTTTTTTAAAGCAACTGAGCCTTGCTCTGTCATCAGGCTGGAGTACAGTAGTGAGATCACACATAGCCCACTGCAGGCTCAAATTCCTGGGCTCAAAGGATCCTCCCCACTCAGCCTCCTGAGTAGCTGGGATTACAGGTGCAAGCCACCATGCCTGGCTAATTTTTGCATTTTCAGTAGAGACAGGGTTTCACCATGTTGGCCAGGCTGATCTCCAATTCCTGGCCTCAAGTGATCTGCCCACCTCAACCTCCCAAAGTGCTGGGATTACAGAAGTGAGCCACTGCACCTGGCCACACCTGGCTATCAGATTTTTTTTTTTTTTTTTTTTTGAGACAGGGTCTCTCCATGTTGCCCTGGCTGGTTATGAACTCCTGGGCTCGGGCGATCCTCCTGCCTCAGCCTCCCACAGTGCCGGGATTACAGGTGTGAGCCTGTGTTCCCAGCCTGATCTTGTGGGCAAGGAATTCCAGTTGTTTCTAATTCTGTGGGGGTCAAACAAGTCTCCTCTGTCCCTCTGTACGTCTGGTTGGTCCGAGCACCCCTGGTTTGTAGTCTCTGCCTATTCACTGAGGCCAGAGGCTGGGTGCTTGCTGTGTGCCCTAGGGAAGGCCCTGGGCTTCTCTGTGTTCAATTTCCTCATGGCCAGGCCCTGGGAGGACACACATGGTAGAGAGCTGAGACTATCCAGGGGAGAGCCAGACCTGGACAGAACAGGAAGGACCGTCATGCCTGAAAAAGTCAATTTTCTCCCCATCCCTACTCTGCCCGTCTCCTGCCATCCGCAGGGAACTTAATGGAGAAAACACGCTGCCAGTGCCTGTTTCCTTCTCCATCCTGCGGTGGGTGCCAGCTCCAGATGAGTGACTCGGGGCCCCTGTGGGTAGAGGGTTAGGGTGTCAAAGCTTGCTTAAGAGTTTCAGAGTGGGCTGCGTGCAGTGGCTCACACCTGTAATCCCAGCACTTTGGGAGGCTGAGGCGGGCAGATCACGAGGTCAGGAAATCAAGACCATTCTGGCTAACATGGTGAAACCCCGTCTCTACTAAAAATACAAAAAATTAGCCAGGTGTTGTGGTGGGTGCCTTTAGTCCCAGCTACTCAGGAGGCTGAGGCAGGAGAATGGCGTGAACCTGGGAGGCGGAGCTTGCAGTGAGCCGAGATCATGCCACTGCACTTCAGCCTGGGTGACAGAGTGAGACTCTGTCTCAAAAGAAAAAAAAAAGAGTTTCAGAGTGAGGCAGGTCCCAGCAGACCACACTGTGGCAGCCTTCCTGGAGGAGGGGGCTGAAAGTAGCTCTGTGGCTGCTAGCCTTGAAGTCAGGATAACTGGGCTCACACGAGTTTGAAAGCATGAAGGCAGTGACTATGTCATCTCAGTCACTTCTGTGTCCTCAACTCCCAGACCAGAGCCTGGTATACAGTCAGCACTCAATAAAAATCTCTAGGCCAGACATGGTGGCTCACGCCTATATTCCCAGCGTGAGGCCAAGGCAGGAGGATTGCTTGCTGCCAGGAGTTTGAGACCAGTCCGGAAAACATAGCCTGCCTCTCCAAAATAAAAAACAAACAAACAAAAACATTTAGCCGAGTGTGGTGGCGCTCACCCGTAGTCCCAGCTCCTCAGAAGGCTGATAGAGGAGAACCCCTTGAGTTCAAGGCTGCAGGAAGCGATGATGGCGCCACTGCACTCCAGCCTGGGTAACAGAGTGAGACTCTGCCTCTAAAAGAGTAATAATTTTAAAAAGATTTGTAGGCCAGGCATGGTGGCTTATGCCTGTAATCCCAGCACTTTGGGAGGCCGAGGCAGGAGGATTACTTGAGGTCAGGAGTTCGAGACCAGTCTGGCCAGCATGGCAAAACCCCATCTCTACTAAAAATACAAAAATACAAAAATTAACCAGGTGTGGTGGTGCGCACCTGTAGTCCCAGCTACTCAGGAGGCTGAGGTATGAGAATCACTTGAACCCAGGAGGACCTTGTCTCAAAAACAAACAAACAAAAATTTGTAAAATGAGATGACAGAAAATAATAGCTTTAGGGAACACTCACCAGGGGCAGCCGTGAACAACCCTATGAGGTAGGTGTTATTATTATCTTCTATTTTGTACACGAGGAAACTGAGGCACGGAGAGGTTAAGTAATATGCCCAAGGTCATACAGCTAGCAAGTGACAACCAAGGTTCAAACCCAGGCCTGTCTGCAGAGCCCAGCGTATATCACTTCCCGAATGGTTCGATGTCTGTCTCTCCCACGGGGCGGTGAGGGCCATAAACGCTGGGCTTATGTTTTGGTCCCTGCTCATCTATTTTGGCCTGCCATACAGTAGGTGCTTAATAAATATTTGTTGAATAAATTATAAAAGTCCTTTGAGTCCTCAGACTAGTCACTTCTCTCCCAACCTTGGTTTCCCCATCTACGCAGTGAGCATACTCTAAGTACCAAGCTCATTGTGCTGTTTTGACAAAGGAATGAAAGAGTGGAGGAGGATTGTGGTTCTGCAGGAAAAGTTCCAGAGTCAGCCAGACTGGGTTCAGGTCTGCACTGCCTACCCTTCCAGCTGTGTGACCTTGGACAAGTTCCCTACCCTCTCTGAGCTGCAGTTTTCTTATCTGTGTGATGGAGCAGTTTGGAGGCTGGGAATCTGGGTTCTCTCGGGCCCCTGTCAAGCTCTGCCTCAGGTAATGACTGGCCCTGGAGCTTCCACCCGTCGGATCTTAGGGGCACTAAAGCTTCCGAGGAGGTGGCTTCTGGACCCTTCTCAGACTGGGCAACTCACCCCAGCAGGCAGGCAGAGAGCATGGTTCTCTCTGGGCCTGACTCAGGGTTAAGAACCTTCTTGCTGGAGTGGGACAGGGCCTGAGCTCAGAGTTCCAGCTGCCTAGCAGGTTTGAGCTTGCACTGGGTTAAGCAACGCCCTACCCCACTCCACCTCCAACGAGGGAGTTGAGAGCTCTTTTGAACCAAGCACCTGCTAAGTGCCGGGCTCCTGCTCTGAAACCCCTCAACCTCCCTCTCCTGTGAGGTGGGAGCCAGGGCCATGCCCATTTTACAGATGGAAAAACAGGTTCCCAGAGGAACCTCACCCAAGATCATAGATCCCAGTTCCTCCAGCTCTGAGCTGTCTCCTCTGCCTTACCCTTTGTAGGCTGAGGAGGGAGAGGCGCGAGGACATTCTCTCCAGAGAAGGAGGAGTCTGATGACTCCGCAGCAGGCAGGAATGGCAGCTCCAACTCTCTTTATGGGTCTGTGTAATTTTGCAGCCTTTGGAGCAGCTCAATACCATTTTCAGATGAGAAAACAGCGGCCCGTCTTCTTCTGAGGGGTGAGCTCTCCTCCTCCTCCCGCTTCCTCTCTCCCTCCCCCTCCCCTCTGAGCCCTGAGTAATCCGCCCCTATCTCTTGCTGCTCCTCAGACATACTGGGCGCTCTTCCACCCCAGGGCCTTTGCTATACAGGTCCAGCTGCCTGGGATGCCCTTTCTCCTCTTCTTCTGGTGGCTCCTTCTCTTCCTTCAGGTCTCAGCTCAAACCTCACCTCCTCGGAGATCCCTCAGCAGCCCTAAAGCGCCCCCAGCTCAGTCCCCTGTTAAGTTTTCTTTCATGTCCTGATCGTATCTGATGTGATCTCACTGGTTGCTTCCTTTGCTGGTTTCTTCCCTGTCTCCCCAATGGAAGGTGGGCTCCCTGAGACTGGGTCTGTCCATCCCGTTCATGCTGTGTCCCCAGACCTAGCCCAGTGTTTGGCAAGTCCACGTCTGCGGCAGGAGTCTTCTGAATGAACTCGGGCATAGCTAAATGCCTGGCAAAGGCTCTAGTGACATCAGCTGCCCAAGGGGAGATAAGTTGGAAGAACAGGAAAATCACACAAACTTGGATTCAAATTCTACTTGCTGTGTTATCTTAGGCAAGTGCCCTGCCCTCTCTGTTTTGTTTCGTTTTCTTTTTCTGGAGACAGGGTCTCACTGTATTGTCCAGGCTGGTCTCGAACTCTAGGCTCAAGAAATCATCCTACCTCGAATTCCCAAAGTGCTGGGATTACAGGGGTGAGCCACCGTGCCCGGTTGCTCTGCCCTCTCTGTTTCTGGACCTCCATTTCCTCAGCTAGAATGAGGGATGACCACAGTGACTCCCTGCAGGATTGTTGGAAAATCTAGAGATTCAATGAGAATGGGAAGCAGCCAGCCCCGAGTGGTGCCCATATACTGTCATCCCTGCCACCCTCTTCACCTTCCCAGCCCCAAAGTTCCCCAGCTGGCAGGGATGAGTGGAGAGGCCCCTGCCAATGATGTCTGTGCTGAACAAGTCCCATTTGCTGCTGCCTCCTCCCCAGGCCAGAACAAACGTGCACCTGCCCCAGGTCACAGAGCACACAGCAGGGAGCCGAGGGGGTGGAGCAGGGAGCCGAGGGCTGGAGCAGGGCTCCTGGTGTCTCTGAGGACAAAACAGTCCATTGTGGCCCTGTGGGTATTGAGGGAATCACAGGGCCTGAATGGCGGCGGGTGAGGAGGCAGGGCAGGTGTGGGAGCAGGTGTCCATGGTCATCCCACGGCATCGCCCCTGGGGGGAAGTGCCCCCGTATGCGTGCCCTGGAACCGGCCTGGCTGGTCAGACACCTGTCCCCTGCAGCTCCTTGTCAGGAGACAACACAGGCGTGAGCAAGGCCCCGGGGTGGGGTGGGATGAGGGAGTGGGGGGTGGGGAAGTAGAAGATGGGGAGGATGGGACTGGGGGACAGAGACTCCAGGGTCTAGGGCAGAGGGACCTGGGATAGAATGCCAGCCCTGCTCCTTCAGGCTGGGGACACTGGACGAGTCACCTCTTTAAGCCTGTTTCCTCATCCACAAAGTGGGGCTGAAACTCCCTTCTGTGCCCAGTGAATTTTCCAGGCACACGCATGGGGTAGGGGATGGGGGGCTTTGATGGTATGGGGCCTCAGTCTGCCCACAGCCTCCCTCCCAGAAAGGGTTCATCATTCTTTTACTGAAGAAACACTTAATATAGAAAAGGCCGGGCACGGGGGCTCACACCTATAATCCCAGCACTTTGGGAAGTCAAGGCGGGAGGATCGCGTGAGTCCAGGAGTTCAAGACCAGCCTGGGCAGCATGGCAAACCCCATCTCTACTAAAAATACAAGAAATTAGCAGGCATGGTGGCGCGTCCCTATAGTCCGAGCTACTTGGGAGGCTGAGGCAGGAGAATTGCTTGAACCCCGGAGGCAGAGGTTGCAGTGATCCAAGATCGTGCCACTGCACTGCAGCCTGGGCAACAGTGTGAACACCTGTCTCAAAACCAAAACCAAAACACACTCTTATTGAGAGCTCCTACTGTGTGCCAGAACCATGCTAGGTGCTGGGGACACAAAAGTGAGTGGGCCAGACAAGGTTCCCGTACTGGGGAAGAAGACAGAACATCCACGGGAGAAAGAATGAGCAAGAGAATTCCAGACAGTGATGCGGGCACCAGGAATTAAATTGAAGTTGTGCTGGAGGGTGACTCGGCAGGGTGGTCAAGGAGGGCTCTCTGAGGAGGGGACCTGAAGCCCCGAGGAGGAGGAACAGAAAAGAGGAGCAGGTGGGGAGACCTGGGAGTGGGCTGCAGGTTTCAGGCAAAGGCCTGTGGTAGGACTGAGCTTGCATTTGCACTTGCAGAGGAAGTGCTGGGAGCACCCCAGCCCAGGAGGTATCTGGCCCGAGGGGACCCTCTCAGCCTGCCCCTGCCCCTCCCTGTCCCCAGGGGCTGAGGCTAAGGGGCAAGGTGCGGGCCAGGCTGGAGGAAATGGGGCCAAGACCCGTCTGGCCAGCAGACTCTCCTGGGACTGCTAATATCCCAAGTGCTGGTGACAAGACACAGCCCCGGGTGGCAGGGGGCTGGGGGCCTGAGACTCCGTAAACAGCCATGGCTCGTAAAGCTGATCAAAGCAGCAGGCCTGTCCCAGCCCTGGCCACTTCCTGCAGGGCCCAGAGCCCTGGCCTGTGGGAGATCCTGGGAAGGGCCTCTCAGGAGAGGCTGCTTTGGGGTCTCTAGGCGCTGGGGGCAGGGGCAGGGGCAGGTCCACGAGCCTGTCCCGGCTTCGGTTTTCCCTCTTGTTTTGCAATGAGGACTGACTGGAACCTCTGCGAAGCCTGTTTCACTGCATGTCTTTGACAAAAGCTTGGCCTCTGGAACCGGAGGTCTGGGGGCTTGAATCCCTGTCCTGCTGAGGTGTGACCTCAGGCAGGGACACCCGCACCTCCCCTACCGCCCCAAACTGTCCTTAGCTCTAAAATGGGATAATGAAGGTACCTATTTCAACAGCCTTAGACTGAAGTTTTATTGATATGATTTCTAATTATAGTTCATTAATTATCTAATGACAACAGTGACAGTCGGGAAGGTCCCGGCTCCCATGTGCTCCTCCTGGGCCAGGTCTGGACAGAGAGGCCCCGAGGAGGAGGATTTCCAGGGAGAGTGGAGGTTGCCAGGGCTACAGCCCCTGGCCTGACGTGAAGCAGCGTTTCCCAGGCCTGGCTCCGAGACCCCAGGGGTCTCGCTGTCTCTGAACCTCTGTTTCCTCAGCTGCCACGTAGGGATGGAAATCGGTCTGAGAAGATCTGAGGATCAAAACAGACCCAGGACTTGGCCAAGTCTCCCCTCCCTGTTACCCACTCAGCCCAGCCCCACCCTCTCGCGCCTGGACCATTGCAGTGGCCTCTTGGGCTCCCTGCCTCCCGTTCAGTCCCGTTCAGTCCCGTTCAGTCCCCTTGTGGCCACAGAAGCTAAGTCAGACAGACCCTGTCCCTCCTCTGCTCAGAGCCCCCCAGGGTTCCCACCTCACTCAGAAACCCTGAGCCCTCCCGCAGCCCACAGGCCCAACCGGCCAAGGCAGGTTAGGCCTGTCACCTCCCCACGCTTCCCTGTCACTCACTGAGATACCGCCTCACCACGTAAAACCACCACGGCCCGCATGCCAGCTGCCTCTCCTGGCCCGGTGTTTTCATTTTCTTTAGCACTGGTTCCCTTCTGACCCCTGGTATAAAATCCCCGTTCATCTTGTCCGTCTCTGCCACAGGAGAGTCAGCACCAAGAGGGCAGGGTTTTTTTGTCTTTGTGTTTTTCCATTTTATTCCCAGCCATATCTATACCCAGTTCCTAAAACTGGAGGCACTAATAGGTATTTGTGGGAGGCATGAACGGGTCCTTACCAGCTCTAGGGGCAGGTACTATGGTTATTTCCACTTTATGAAGGAGGAAGTGAAATTGAGCAAGACCTCACACAGCTGGGAAGTGGAAAGTCAGGGCCTTGATGATGATGATGATGATGATACAACAGCTAAGAAATATTAAGCACCTACAGTGTGCCAGGCACCCTTCTGGGTGCTGGAACAATAGCAAAAAGAAAAACACCAGGTGCGGTGGTGTGTGCTTGTAAATCCAGCCCTTTGAAAAGCTGAGGCAGGCGGATCACTTGAGCCCAGGAGTTCAAGACCAGCCTGGCCAACATGGTGAAACCCTGTCCCTACTAAAAATACAAAAATTAGGCTGGGCGTAGTGGCTCACATCTGTAATCCCAGCACTTCGGGAGGCCGAGGAGGGTGGATCACCTAAGGTCGGGAGTTCAAGACCAGCCTGGCCAACATGGAGAAACCCCATCTCTACTGAAAATACAAAATTTGCTGGGTATGGTGGCACATGCCTGTAATCCCAGCTACTTGGGAGGCTGAGGCAAGAGAATTACTTGAACCTAGGAGGTGGAGGCTGCAGTGAGCTGAGATCGTGCCATTGCACTCCAGCCTGAGCAACAAGAGCAAAACTCCGTCTCAAAACAAAACAAAACAAAACAAAACACAACACGAAAATTAGCCTGGTGTGGTGACACATGCCTGTAACCCTAGCTGCTCAGGAGGCTGAGGCGGGAGAATCACTTGAGCCTGGGAGGTAGAGGCTGCAGTGAGCCAAGATCGTGCCATTGCACTCCATCCTGGGTGACAGAGCCAGACTCTGTCTTAAAAAAAAAAAAAGAAAGAAAAAAGAAAAGGAAAAGAAAAATACCAGGTGCATCATAAGTACGTTACATCAGATAACTCTTGGAATCCTCAGTGCGGCCCTCTGTGGAGGGGACTATTACTGTCCCCATTTCACAGATGTAGAAACAGAGGCCCAGAGGGATTAAGTAACCAGTCTCTAAGAACAACAGCTCCAACAGCAGCCCCCGTGTACTGAACTGTTCTCTGGGCCCTGGCATTCCCCCAGTATCCCTCACCTTTCCCACGCCTTTGGTTATCCTCTAGAGTAAAGAACCCAGCCTCTGGAGATGCGGTAAGTCCCAGCCCATTTCCCAGGCTCTTCTGCCCCCAGGCACACCTGGTACCAGGCACGGACAGGTCCAAACACAGAGGCTGTTGCACATTTGCTGCCTCAAAGGGACTCACCTTGGTGTCTCAGTTTCCCAAGTCTCTTTGGGGTTTGGAGCCCATGGAACTGGCAAGCAGTTCTTTCTCATTCATACCTGGGACCCCTGCTGTCCCCAGGGAGGGCCTGAGGAAGTGGTGGCCACTGTGCTGTGTGACCTTGGACAAACTGCTGTGCCTCTCTGATCTGCCAGGCTCAACCAACTCCATGGGGTTGTGGCTGGCTGAGAAAACTGGGGGCTAGGATCCATGAGCCAGGATCTGGGAGGAGCGAGGACCATTCATAGAAAGTCTGGCAACTGGGAGCACCAGCCTCCTGCCTGGGAGGCAGCAGAGCCATGTGGAGGGAGCAGAGCCACCTTCACCCCTGTCTGGGGCCTGTTTTCCCTTCCCGCCCTGCCCCGTACTTTGCAAACCTGCAAGAGATGGGACTGGGTCCTTTCCACTGCTCCCACTCCCCTGTTTTGGCCACACTTTCTCACTAGGACAGAAAATGACCAGGAGGCCACATTCTCCAGACCCCAAAACCTGCACTGGGGTCTCTCCCAATCCACATCATTCCACCATTTCCCGCTACCACTCTAAGTCTGTGACCCCTTGTTCTGTCACTCAGTCCTTGCAATACCTAAGGATTCAGTCAGGGGGTTATGGCTCTGCCTCTTTTTTTTTTTTCTTTTTTTTTTGAGACGGAGTCTCGCTCTGTTGCCCAGGCTGGAGTGCAGTGGCGGGATCTCGGCTCACTGCAAGCTTCGTCTCCCAGGTTCACACCATTCTCCTGCCTCGGCCTCCTGAGTAGCTGGGACTACAGGCACCTGCCACCACGCCTGGCTAATTTTTTGTATTTTTAGTACAAACGGAGTTTCACTGTGTTAGCCAGGATGATCTCGACCTCCTGACCTCGTCATCCGCCCACCTCAGCCTCCTTAAGTGTTGGGATTAGAAGCGTGAGCCACCGTGCCCGGCCAGCTCTGCCTCTTTTGCAGATTGGGAGACAAGTGCAAAGAGGTACCTGGCATGGTTCTGAGTCCAGGGAAAGACAGGAAGCCATCCCCAGAGGGCCACGGTGATCTCTCCAGAGGCCAGCCCTTCCCACTGTGCCCTTGCTTGGGGCAATAATGGCTCAGCCAATGGACCATGCGTGGTGTGCACTGTCCCCCATTTTAAGAAAGAGGGAACTGGGCTTCAGAGGGGAACAGCCACCTGCCCGAGGTCACCCAGCCAGGAGGTGGCAGTGCCTGTCTGATGTAGAGCCTGTGAGTACGGTGGGCAGGGGAGAATGAGGCCCAGCGAGAGGAACGACCTTGCCCAAGGTCACGCCAGCACTACCAGGGCCCAGACCCCCAAGGCTGGGCCAGTGCTGGGAGCACTGGAATCCCAGGCAGAGTCTTCCCACGACCCTGGATGGGGGTGGGGGCTGGCCTGGCATTTCCTGTTTGGGCAGAACCCAGGGCATGGCCTGAGTGGGGAGATAGGGAGACTTCCCACGGCCCCTCCCCGCTCAGGAACTAGCCCAGGATGCAGTGCGGGGCAGGGTTGGGGCCCATGTCCTGGGTCCCAGGCCGGCTCTCCCCTTGATATCCTGGTGGTCTTGCTCTCGTCCCTCCACCCCACCTCAGAGTCTCCACATCCTTGGATTTCTCCATTCTGGGAGTTCACCATTCAATGAACAGATTCAGTCCCAGGTCCTTAGGAGAGCCTGAAGCTATGACCTTGGACAGTCACATCCCCTCTTTGAGCCTCAGTTGCCTCCTCTGTCAAATGGGGTGATTGTGAGAATGAAATGAGAAGTCGCCTGCCCAGCACTTTGGGAACCCCACTGCCCCAAGGGAGGAAGTCACCAAGGTCCTGACAATGACCTCATGTGCTTCCCAGACACAGACCCGAGACCACAGAGGTCAGGGGACCCATGCGAGGACACACAGCCAGCTGAGGCGTCTCCACTGCCATTTCCCGGGACACAGCCATGAAGTGCCAGGAGGGTGCACTATTGTGTCCAGTGCACTGGGTTCACCCCAGCGATTGCTGCTCACTGGCTGTGTAGCACTGGGAAGGTCACCCTACCTCTCTGAGCCTCAGTTTTCTCTTCTTCGAAATGGGAAGAAAACTAACCTGATGGCAGAACATGATAAGCTGATTAAATCATGGTCTCCCCAGAGGAGGAGGCTGTGGTCTGCTGTCTCGGGTCCCTTCGGGTGGGATGAAGGGCCCCCAGCTGGGAAGGGTCAAGTTGCTGGGACAGCTGGGAGCGGTGGCTGACCCATGCTCTGTGTAAGCAGGACCCAGCTTGTTTGCATCTCAGCACTCCACAGTGTCTGCCATGTCAATGCTCTGGGGTGTAGGCCCTGCTGACCTCTCCCACCTTATTCCCCCACCACACTCCTTTGCTAGCACATTCTCTATCCACGAAGCCCCCTTTCTGTTCCTCCATTCTACAAGTTCATTCCAGCCTCAAGATCTTTGTAGCTAAAGGTCTCTCTCCCTAGATCACACCCCCACCCCCATATTTCCCCTATTTTACTTTTTATTTTATTTGTATTTATTTATTTATTTATTTTGAGATGGAGTTTCACTTTATCGCCTAGGCTGGAGTGCTGTGGCACTATCTCGGCTCACCACAACCTCTGCCTCCCAGGTTCAAGCCATTCTCCTGCCTCAGCCTCCCAAGTAGCTGCGATTACAGGTGCATGCCACCACGCCAGGCTAATTTTTGTATTTTCAGTAGAGATGGGGTTTCACCATGTTGGCCAGGCTGGTCTTGAACTCCTGACCTCATGAGCTACCCGCCTCAGCCTCCCAAAGTGCTGGGATTACAGGCGTGAGCCACCTCACCCAGCTCCCCTATTTTATTTTTATCTTCTATCACTGGAATCTAAAACAGGACCTAGAATAGTTTAGGCACTAAATAAATGAAAGGCAATGAATAAATGAATGCATTCTGATTTTGAATCTAATATGAGTCTTTGTTTTTTAATAGACCCATTTAACTCATTTGCATTTATTGTTTAAATGGATATGTTTGGTATTGTGTGATTCTGTATTGCGTTTTCTGTTAATTGACTGATTGGTTGAATGAATAGATGAATGAATGAGTGAATGAAGCAGAGTAAATTTCAGGTTGCTGGGGTGGGCTGAAGATTGGGGCTTCTCTAAGCTTTCCTGGGCTATCCAGGGTGAAAAGAGCAATGGTGTTGACCCTAGACCCCTCACTTTTGCAATTATTTATTCCACAGACCTTGATCCCCCAGATGAGGGATCTGTCCATTCCTCTCAGCTCCAGCCTCTCCAATGTAACCTTCATCCTGTCCCTCCCAAACCACCTCCCCACACAGGGAGCAACAGGCTTATGATTCTTTGTTGTAAGTTGGATTCTCATTCCCATGCCTGCTCCCCCATTAACTGGTGGTGTGGCCTTGACTTACCTGAGTCTTCATTTCCTCGTTTGCAAAATGGGATCATAGTATTTGCTTCCTACAACGAGTGTTGAAAGGATTACATGGAATGACTTTGGTCAAAGGGCTTAGCACAGTTCCTGGCTTACAGTAAGCACTCAACAAGCTTAGGTTTCATTATTGTGGTGGTTGTACCTCAGTTTCCTTCCATTGTAAATGAAGTTGATTGTCACTTCCTTTCAAGCACCTTAGGATCCCTAGCCTGAAAATCTGGAGCTGGGGAATATGTCCAATCCACCTTCTCACTTTGTTCTCTACCCTCAGCTCCCAGAGAGGGAATTTTTGGGGACTCTAGGGGATCCACAGAGACCTGACCTGCCACCAGGAGGTGGGGAGAGCAGACAGCACAAAAAATGTGAAAGCTTCTTCAGGGACTGGGTGTGGTGACTCACACCTATAATCCTAGGACTTTGGGAGGCCGGGACAGGAGGATCACCTGAAGACAGGAATTTAGGACCAGCCTGGGCAATATAGTGAGACCCCCATCTTTACAAAAAGTTAAAAAAAAAAAAAAAAAAGGAGCTTCTTCGTGCCATCTCTGTGGCCACATCAGCATTATCCACACACACAGATGAGGTGAGGAAACTGGGACTGCACTTGCTCATTTAATTCCACAGACACACCCCCTTGAGCACCTACTGTGTGCCAGGCTGTGCCAGGCTACAGGGCAGGCAGACCAGGCCCCTCTCTCCCGGGGCTCACAGCCCGCCAGGGAAGACAGGAAATAGCAAGTCAGCCTGGGAGGATTTAAATCAAGCGCCTTGCCCAGCCCTTCAAAGCCTTCCAGAGAATTTTCCAGCATCCCTGCCTAGTGGGCGGCCCCGTTCCCTTTTCTCAAAAGAGAAAGCCGAGGCCAGAGAGGGGCGTTCCCAGCCCGGCTGGAGTCACAGCTTCCGAGGGGTGGTGACAGTCTTCCTGCCTTTGCCCCAGCTGGTGTCCCTGCCGGGAATACTCTTCTCCTGGTGGGTCGCCAGCGGATCCTGCCCAGTGCTGGGACACTGCTGGGCGTCACTTCCTCTGGGACCTTCCTGGCTGTGAGAGCGAGGCCCTGACACTCTTGCTCAGCGCCAGAGGGTTTCCTCTTTCATAATGAGTTTCCTACTCACTAGGAAGGTCTGTCTCCCTTGATACTCTGAGCCTCACGAGGGGCACAGGCTTTGCCATCTTCCTGGCGCCTCTCACCTGCCCAATCAAGATGGGACCGAGCCGCTGCTGGGTCTCCTCAGGAAGACGCCTCTGCCTCTGCTCCAGGCGTGGATGGCACCGAGGGCCTCTCTCCCTCCATCTTCTCCAGCTGCAATTTTGCACTTGGTTTATGGAGTTATTTCTTTTGATTTTTTTAAGACCTTAAGTACTTTTTTTTTTTTCTTCATTCTTCTTGCCCAGGCTAGAGTGCAGTGGCATGATCTCGACTCACTGCAACCTCCACCTCCCGGGTTCAAGTGATTCTCCTGCCTCAGCCTCCCAAGTAGCGGGGATTACAGGCGCCTGCCACCACATCTGGCTAATTTTTGTATTTTTAGTGGAGATGGGGTTTCGCCATGTTGACTAGGCTGGTCTCGAACTCTTGACCTCAGGTGATCCACCCGCCTCGGCCTCCCGAAGTGCTAGGATTACAGGCATGAGCCATCGCGCCTAGCCAAGTACTTTATTTTTTTAATTTTAATTTTTGTAAAGACAGGGTCTTGCTATGTTGCCCAGGCTAGTCTCGAACTCCTGGCCTCAATCTATCTTCTCACTTCAGCCTCCCAAAGCACTGGGATTACAGCCATGAGCCACTGTGCCCAACCTGTGGGGTCATTTTGTTGTCTAATTCCTGTTCTAGAATGTTGTCTCTGTGAGGACAGGACTTTTGTCTGTTTTGGACACTGCTGTGTCCCTAGTTCCTAGCACGGTGCTTGGCACATAGGTGCTTAATAACTATCTGTGGAAGGAAGGGAGGACGAGAGGGAGAGAGGAAGAAAAGAAGAACGGGAGGGAGGGAGAAAGAAGAAGGGAAGAAGGCAGGGAAGGGGAGGTTGCCATTTAGTAGTCCAGTTTTTCATTTGTTCGTTCCACATATACTTATTGAGCACCAATTGTGTGCTAGTTCTGGGGAGAGAGTGGTGCCAGACGTAGACACGATCCTGCCGACAAGGCACTGACTTTCTGCTCAGTGAGAACCATTGTCAGGTTTGGTGGTGGAAAGCGCTGGGAGGCAAGGTAAAGTGGGCGAGGGGCTGCAGACAGCATGTCGGGGGCACCTGGGCCAGGCTGCCAGCAGGAGGGCTCAGCTGGCAGGGACAGGTCCCGGCTCCCCCTACCCCCAGCTGGCAGATGCCCAGGGTTGTGGTAGCTGTGGGCAGCCCGGGTTGCCAAACGCCACCACAGCTGCGTCACTGAGAGCTGGGAGGGCCCTGAGGCTGAGGGGGCTGGATAGGGCCCCCACACCCAGGCTGGCTCCAGCCCCGAAGCAGACAGAACTGGTCACAGGCCTGCCCTGTGCACACTGTTCCCCACTCTACGTGACGTGGCTACATGGCTACTTCCTGTTCTGGACCATTTTCAATCTGCAAAAAGAAATGGTGCAAAAAATGTGTTTAAAATAAAATGAAAAAGAAAGAAATGGTCCTGAGCCTCTGTACATGTTCCCACCTCCAGGTTAACCATGGCAGTGACTGTGGGAGGCTCCTGGCATCCTTCTGATCTCAGCCCCTCCCCACCCCTCCAGAGGTAACATCATCCTGAACCTGGCATCCATGACTCTGTGTGTGATTTCACAGTATTACTTTCCTGGGTCTACTTTAGTGTGTCCCTGGGCAAGTCACTTATCTTCTCTGAGCCTCAGTTTCCTCAACTGTAGGATGGGGATAATAATAGTCCCCACGTCGGAAGAGTAGAAAATTAAATGAATGCATGTATGTAAAGCTCTTTGATGGGCACCTGGCACTACATAAGTGTTCACCAGTGTTGCTGCTGGACACCCAGAGCAGGGGGCAGACAGATATCACTTGTATCAAGAATATAACTTTCTTTCTTTCTTTTGAGACAGCATCTCATACTATTGTCCAGGTTGGAGTGCAGTGATGCAATCACAGCCCACTGAAGCCGTGACCTCCTGGGCTTCCTGCCTCAGCCTCCCAAGCAGCTGAAACCACAGGTGTGCACCACCATGCCCAGTCAATTTTTTGTAGAGACAGGGTCTCAATATGCTGCCCAAGCTGGTCTCGAACTCCTGAGTTCAGGCGATCCTTCTGCCTCAGTCTCCCAAAGTGCTGGGAGCAGAGGCATGAGCCACAGCACTTGGCCAAGAACACAACCTCTTAAACAAGCTCATGCGCGGCGGCGCCAGGATTCACGCCAGTGGCTGGCTGCGGAGCGGCATTACGGAGGAGCTGGATGCTAGCTCTGGTTTATTCTGTTTCACTTCCTGTCAGGTTTGTCTCCCTGATCAGTTCTGAAAAACCAGGATCAGTGCCTGGTTGGTTCTCTGCCGTCACCCCTGCCCCAGCCCTGGAGACTCCAAGGATGGGTTTGTGGAGTGAAGTAAGGGGACTCAGTTTCCTCATCTGTGTGATGGGTCTTACAGGCCATAGGAAGGCGAGGGTGCCCAATGTGAAGTAGATGCTTTATTTTTTTATTTATTTTTTTTTTTTTTTGAGACGGAGTCTCGCGCTCTGTCACCCAGGCTGGAGTGCAGTGGCGCGATCTTGGCTCACTGCAAGCTCCACCTCCCGGGTTCACGCCATTCTCCCGCCTCAGCCTCCGAGTAGCTGGGACTACAGGCGCCCGCCACCACGCCCGGCTAGTTTTTTGTATTTTTAGTAGAGACGGGGTTTCACCATGTTAGCCAGGATGGTCTCGATCTCCTGACCTCGTGATCCGCCCGCCTCGGCCTCCCAAAGTGCTGGGATTACAGGCTTGAGCCACCGCGCCCGGCCAAGTAGATGCTTTATAAATCCTTGTTTGTTTCTTCCTCTTCCAGCGGTAGCTTCTCCCCCTCCCCCAGGGCTGGGCCTGGACCCCACTACCTTCAGGGCAGCCATCATGCTGACAGGGCCCTCCGAGGCAGTTAGGCTGGGCTCGCCACTGACTCACTCGTTCTTTCATATAATCATACATTCACGCATGCTCGCATTCAACAAATGTTTTGTATGGTGGCTCATGCCTGTAATCCCAGCACTTTGGGAGGCTGAGGTGGGCAGATCACTTGGGACCAGAAGTACAAGACGAGCCTGGCCAACATGGAAGAACCCCGTCTCTACTAAAAATACAAAAATTAGCTGGGTGTGGTGGTGGGCGCCTGTAATCCCTGCTACTTGGGAGGCTGAGGTGCAAGAATCGCTTGAGAATCGCTTGAACCTGGGAGGCAGAGGTTGCTGTAAGCCGAGATTGCACTGCTGCACTCCAGCCTGGGTGACAGAGTGAGACCTGTTTCAAAAACACACACACAAGTGTTTTGAGCACCCACTATGCGCCAGGCTCTGGTCTAGGCTCTGGAGACACGGGCATGAATAATACAGGCCAAAATCTCTGTCATGGCGGGGCTGACACCTGTCCAGGGAGACAACCATCAGACAATGGTTATGGCACTGGGTGACCCAAGCCTGAGGGAGGGGAGGGGAGGGAGAGGGGTCTGGGTCTTATCCTGAGGGTGATGGGGGCACATGAGTTGGCAGAGGCCAGACTTGATACAAGTTCTTCATACTTCACTCTGGCCCCAGCAGAAGCGTGTGCTGGAGTGAGGCTTAGCGCAGATAGAGGTATCCACAAACTCTGCCAAGTCAGACCTGGCCTGAGTTCCCTAGAAACAGGCCCACGATGTGGGAGCCGGGGCCTCCACCGTCCTCGCAGGGCATGGGATCAGGCGTCAGCACCTCCCCATGGAGGACAGTTGGGCAATGGCCTTGGGCCTGAGGGCTGTTCAGTCCTGTGACCAGCCAGGCCCCTTCTGGGAATGGAACCACACCCCAATCCCCAGGCGATGACGTCCCACCAGGGTGTTCCCCACACAGTTCCCACCAGCCCCAGATGAAAACAACCCAGTGCTGCATCCATCACCCAAGGCCTCGTCAAATCCACCAGGATCCACCCAGACGGTAGAATATTCTGGAGTCTCGGACAGGCAGAATGGGGTGGAGTTTTGGACCACAGGCCTGGCCTGAACCTGAGTTCTCCAGTCACTGCTGTGCGGCCTTGGGAAGGTGCCTTGCTTCTCTGTGCTTCTGTTTCCTTATCCTCAAAATGGGGATGAAGATAACAACAGACCCTCGACCAGCCATGGTGGCTCCCACCTGTAATCCCAGCACTTCGGAGGCTGAGGTGGGCAGATCATCTGAGGTCAGGAGTTCAAGACTAGCCTGGCCAACACTGTGAAACCCATTTCTACAAATAATTTAAAAAAGAAATTAGCTGGGCATAGTGGCACTTGCCTATAATTCTAGCTACTTGGGAGGCTGAGTGAGGCAAGAGAATAGTTTGAATCTGGGAGGCCGAGGTTGCAGTGAGCCAAGATCAAGCCACTGTACTCCAGCCTGGGCAACAGAGCGATACTTTGTTTCAAAAACAAACAAACAAAACACAACCAGCCTGCGCTATGGCTCACGCCTGTAATCTCAGCACTTTGGGAGGCTGAGGTGGGCAGATCACAAGGTCATGAGTTCAAGACCACCCTGGCCAACATGGTGAAACCCATCTCTACTAAAAACACAAAAATTAGCCAGGTGTGGTGGCGGGCACCTGTAATCCCAGCTCCTCAGGAGGCTGAGGCAGGAGAATCGCTTGATCCCGGGAGGCAGAGGTTGCAGTGAGCCGAGATCACGCCATTGCACTCCAGCCTGGCGACAGAGCAAGACTCCACCTCAAAAAATAATAATAATAATAAACCACAACAGACTGTCATGATAGGCTCACTTCACCCTGTGGTTAATGATTTAATCCATATAAAGCAGTGGTCTCCAACCTTTTTGGCACCAGGGACCGGTTTCGTGGAAGACAATATGAAAGGGGCTGGGGGTTGTGTGGGGGGATGGTTTCGGGATGAAACTGTTCCACTTCAGATCATCAGGCATTAGTTAGATTCTCATAAAGAGCCACAACCTAGATCTCTTGCATATGCAATTCGCAATAGGGTTTGCACTCCTATGAGAATCTAATGATGTGGCTGATCTGACAGGAGGCGGAGCTCAGGCGGTAATGCTCAATCCTCCGCTGCTCACCCTCCTGTTGTGCGGCCCGGTTCCTAACAGGCCACGAATGGGTACCTGTCTCCAGCCCAGGAGTTGGGGACCCCTGAAATAAAGCCCCAGACTGTGTCTGGTACAGAGTAAGCCCTAGAGAAACTTTGCTGTTGCTATGATTATTATTGACATTATCATTAGGTCAGGCATGGTGGCTCACACCTGTAATCCCAGCACGTTGGGAGGCTGAGGCAGGAGGATCCCTTGAGTCCAGGAGTCTTGTGAGACCTCGTCTCTAGAAAAATAAAAAACAAAAAATTAGCTGGATGTGGTGGCATGCACCTGTAGTCCCAGCTACAGGGGAGGCTGAGGCAGGAGGATCACTTGAATCTAAGAGGTCAAGGCTGCAGTGATCTATGATTGTGCCACTGCATTCCACCCTGGGCGACACAGTGAGACTCTGCCTCTTAAATAAATAAATAATTAACTTAAAAATAAAAGCATTAGCAGCAGCAGCAGTAGTAGCAGTAGTAGGAGGAGGAGGAGGAGGAGGAGGAGGAAGAGTAGAAGTATGGATTAATCCAAGGGAGAAAAAAGGAGAGAGTGGGACAGAGGTAAAGCGGGCTGCTACTTGTAGAAAAAGGTAGAGAGAATGACCAGATAGATGCGTGTGTAGATGTTCACATCATCTCCAGAGACCTAAGAGACTGGTGGCAGTGGTGGGGGGAGTGGGGACCTGAGGGAGGGAAAAGGACACCGTCTTTCCACCCTTTGTCCCCTTCTAGGCTGTTCGGGTTATTCTTTTCTTCTGTGCACTTGTGTGGATATTCAAAACCAAACACTAAAGAAAGAAATTCTGCAAGAGGTTTCCTTCCTTAGCGAAAGCCCCAGATCATCCCTCTCAGCCCCGCCCCCTCCCACCCCCGCATCCTGGCCTGTGGGTGGCCCAGTCTGGTCTCCCACCTCTGCTGGTGTTCTGTGCTCCTAGCTTTGGAGCAGATCCGAGCCGGAATGCCCTGCAAGAAAGGGGGCTCCTCGGAGTCCCTCGGAGTCCCTCAGAGTGGCCCTGGCTCTGGGCGGCCAGGGGTGTGGGGCTTTGGGGAGGGGGGTCCCGGCTGACTGATGAGAACTCCAAATGCTCCCCAGCCCCGGCTGCTAATCACTTCCAGATTGGCCGGGTCAGGGCCAGGGCCGCCGCCGCCTGGCTCCATAAACAGCCCGTCGCTCCAGATGGCGGCTGGCTCCAGCCTGGCGAGCAGGTTCATGGGGGACTGGGGGCTGGCAGCAGGTGGAGGACCCCCACCCCACTAGCCGCCTCAGTTGCTGTGCCTCCACACCACCCTGAGTTGGGGACCCTGGGCCAGAAGGGGTGGCAGAAATTGAACCCATTGCTCAGAGGAGGGAAAGTGAGGCCCAGAAGGGGCAAGGTGGGTGGGGTCAAGTTAGGGGGTAGACAGAGATATAAGGGGGGTGCTCCTTGAGGGTTGATGCTGGGTTTGCTTCACCTCTGTGAATCCAGCACGGGGTGACGATGCTGTAAAGACCCAAGGAGGGAAGGAAGGGGGGCATCATTGCCTGCTGGGTTCAAATTCTGGCTCCAGCTTTTACTCCCTGAATGAATCAATTATTTCCACCTCCTGGCCTCAGTTTTCTCATCTGTAAAATGGGGATGGCTAGAGTACAGGATTGCTGGAAGATTCAATGATTCAGCTCCTGCAGAGGGTTTGCACTGGCCAGCCACACACGGCACAGGCACTGAGCACAGCCTCTCCCTCTTCCTGTTCCGGAAACTCCTTCTATTCCTGCTTCTCCTGCCACAGGAGAGCACAGTGGCCTCCTTCAGGAAGCCACCTTGACTTTTACTCAGACCTCTCCCTTTGTGCCAGGCACTGTGCTTTTCCCACAGCCTCTCTCATAAGGTCTCTCCTCCACACAACTGGCACCTGACGCTCTTGCCCTTTTGAAAACAAGGAAACAGAGGGTCAGGAAAGTAACTGTACCCAATGCTGTTAGGGCCCCCACCCCTTGCAGATGAGAAGACAAAGAGCCAAGGAGGCAGTGGGATGGATGTGTTGAGGTCGCCGGGAAAAGACAGCCCGGTGTGCACCTGGAGCTGTCTCTGAAGGTCACACAGAACCTGGCGCAGCGTCAGGTGACCCGGCTGCCTCTCCCGCCACACCCACCAACCCCAGAGCCCACACTTTGGCACAGGAGGAAGAGATCCAGGCTGGTGCTGGGTCGTAATATCCCAGGGAAAGGCGGAAGGAGCCTTGACCTGCTCCTGTACCTGCCTGTCTCCAAACTGGGCTGGATCCTGGCTGGGTGGCGGCTGGGTGGCAGCCTTGTCCCAGGACACCTGGCAGCAGGACTAGGTGGGGGAGCCACTTGCTCTGTGAGTTCCCCTCACGATCATCCCTTCCTGCTCAGCTGAGCAGAGACACAGCTCCTCCAGGCCTGAGTCCCCATTTTTTGCCATCTTAATCTTCATTCCTGGCACAGAAAAGCCTCAGTATTGCTTTGTTGAATGCGGTATTGAGCACATGGGTAAGGCACTCCTCCAGGCAACTTACTATAGTAACTTTTTTTAATGGTCACATAGCCCCCTGAGGAGGGGGCTATATTATTGCCAGTTTATAGATGAGGAAACAGAGGCTCAGAGAGGTTAAGTGACTTACCGGAAGTCACACAGCTGGAGCTAGGATTTGAACTCAGGTCTCCTAGCTCCAACGTGCACATTCTTGCCCACATGTCCCTCCTCCCAGGGTAGCAGTGAGCCTGAAATATGTGCGGTGCCTGGCAGGTAGTAGGTGCTTTTCCAAGCCCTTCTTTTGCATCACTCAGCCTTGAGGTCAGCGGCGCGTTCTGCCCTGTGCATGGGAGGAATGTTCGTGGCGGCCCCAGCCTGGGTCCGAGAAGAAAGGCAGCCTTGTGGGCGAAAGGTGAGCGGCTGGGTGGGCGCGGGCGTGTTTATCCAGGGCCGGCGTGTGGCTCGGGGTGGCGCCGCTGTCAGCCGCGCCGGCTGCCCCGGGCCTGTGCTGGCCTCCAGATGTGAGCTGGCTCCAGCCGGCCGGGCCCCCCCACCCCACGCACAGAGGGGCTTTATCAAAAGCGGCTGTGAGGAGGCCCAGGAGGCCGCCTGGCTCCAGCCTGCTGGCTCTGAGCCCCGGGCCTGCAGAAGCCAGGCCAGCCGCACTTGGGCTTTTGTGCCCGGGTCTTCGTATGTTCCACGGCCCAGCTCCTCTGTTCTCCTCTGTCCCCTGGGGGCCCAGGCGAGGGACAGTTTTTGCCAGGAAACTGAAGCTGCAGGAGCAGTCTGGGAGGGGTGACAATGCCAGAACCCTCCTGCAGCGTTTATTTTTCTACATTCCCGGGGGGTAGAGGTAACCTACACGGAAGAAAAGTGCAAAATTCATCAAAATTCAGGGAGTGCTCAGTGAGACGTCAAAATGCAGACACTCGTGGGAAGGAGAAATTGCAGATTCAGAGAGCCGGTTCTTAGCGGGGAGGAGAGTAACTGGGTGGGGGGAGGGTGGTTCGCAGGGGCTATGTTTTCTCTGCAGTATTTTCTTTCTTAGGTGGGGGCGGGGGCTGTTATTCTTTTTCTTTTTCTCTTTTGGAGACAGGATCTCACTTTGTCACCCAGGCTGGAGTGCAGTGGCGCCATCTCTGGCTCACTGCAGTCTTTGACCTCCTGGGCTCCAGCAGTCCTCCCACCTCAGCCTCCCGAGTGGCTGGGACTACAGGCACGCGCCACCACGCCCAGATAACTTTTTTTTTTTTTTTTTTTTAAATAGAGACAGGGTTTTGCCATGTTGCCTAGGCTGGTCTTGAACTTCTGAGCTCAAGCAATCCTCCTGCCTCGGCCTTCCAAAGTGCTGGGATTACAGGTGGGAGCCACCACGCCTGGCCTCCAGGGATGCTATTCTTTATATTTTATTCAGTGGCCTGAACTATTTTGTAATGATAAATTGTAATAACTGGGGGAAAAAAAGAGAAAAAACCTGAGACGTCTCCCTGCTCCCAACCCTCAGCCCTACTCCTGTTAAAAATGGCTTCTAATGCTTTCTAGAGAATGTCTGAACACCCACAAGAAAATCCACATACATTCTCTTCCCTCTTTCGTTTTTGGTTTTACAAATAGTATCAAAATATAGGCTAGCCATGGTGGCTCATGCTTATAATCCCAGCACTTTGGGAGGCCAAGGTGGGCGGATCCCCTGAAGTCAGGAGTTCGAGACCAGCCTGGCCAACATGGTGAAAACCCATCTCTACTAAAAATACAAAAATTAGCCAAGCATGGTGGCGAGCACCTGTAATCCCAGCTACTTGGGAGGCTGAGGCAGGAGAATCGCTTGAACCTGAGAGGTGGAGGCTGCAGTGAGCCGAGATCACACCACTGCATTCCAGACAGAATGTTTTTGTCTCAAAAACAAACAAACAAACAAAAAAACGCTGCTCTGCACCTGGCTCTCTTCACTTAGCAATATGCCCCAGCCCTCTCTGCAACTGTCCTTGTTTGCAGCTGTGTGGTATTCCACCATGGGAATGCACCATGCCCTGTTTTCCAGGCCCCTGTTGATGAAGATGTAGGTTGCTGCCTGAGGTTCAATACTACAGACCGCACTGACTATGGGTACCCGGTGTCCGAGTCTTCCAGGACTCAGGCAGGTGCTGCCTAGACTCTGAGGGTCAATTCTTTTTTTTTTTTTTTGAGACGGAGTCTTGCTGTGTCGCCCAGGCTGGAGTGCAGTGGCTGGATCTCAGCTCATTGCAAGCTCCGCCTCCCGGGTTTTTACGCCATTCTCCTGCCTCAGCCTCCCAAGTAGCTGGGACTACAGGCGCCCACCACCTCGCCTGGCTAGTTTTTTGTATTTTTTTTAGTAGAGAGGGGGTTTCACCGTGTTAGCCAGGATGGTCTCGAACTCCTGACCTCGTGATCCGCCCGTCTCGGCCTCCCAAAGTGCTGGGATTACAGGCTTGAGCCACCGCGCCCGGCCGAGGGTCAATTCTTAGAGGTAGAGCTGTGCAGAGTAGACACCTCCTCTTCTGAGAGCCATTGCTAATTTGCTTTCCGCAAAGTGTGTGTCCCTGTTATCCCACCAGCACGGCGGCTGAAAGGGAAACTGAGGCACAGGGACAGTTGGCTGTTCAGAAGGATGAGAGAAAACAGCTTCATAAGGAATCTCTACTAAAACCTTTCTTGGTTTCGTTTCTTTCTGATTGCAAAAGTGAAACACGTCCATTGAACAAACTTTAGAAAATACAGAGAATTGCAAAGTTAGAAAAGGCGGCCTCCTCCCTCCTCTCCACATACCTACCTCTAGTGGCTGGAGGAAGACGAGGGTTTGGGCCGCAGGGCAAGCTGCCTGGTGTCCTCCCTAGCCCCATGCCTGACTTGCTGTGTGGCCTCAGGCAAGTCTCAGCCTCTCTGGGCCCCTGTGTCCTCATCTGTAACTGGGAATCCAAGGGTGCCAGACTCGAAAGGCTGTTGTGAGGATCAGGTGAGGTCACGCGGGTACAGGAGTGGCCCAGCACAAAAGGTTTCATAAGAGGAAGCTGTGACAGGTCCTCCTTCTGCCCCTCTGCCTGTGCGCCTGAATCCAGGATTTTTCCCTTGACTTGCCCCCCACAGTGAGGGCTGGCATTTTATTCCCGCCCCCCATGCTGGCACGTGACACAGCCCCGGGCACATGGGAGGAACATGATAAGTGCTAATGGATGGCCCAGGAACGCCCTCTCCTCCACCAAGATCCTGAAGTCTGAGCAGTGGTTGGTGACAGAAGGCCTGGATGCGAAAAGCCAGCCGACCACCAGAGTCAAGGCCCAGAGAAAACAGCAGGTGCCTGAGGCAAGGAAGCCAGGATTCCCAGATCCCGGCAGCCTGGCCCCAGCTGTCCCAGAGGGTACTCCACCAGCCCCTGGGTCCACTCCACCCGGGGTCCAGCCCTGACTGTGCCAATGGCAGCAAAGATGGAGGGGACCCCAAGGGCAACTTCCCAACCACCAGCAGCATTTAGGAAGCACCAACTGTGTACCCCACTCTGGACTGGGCAGCATAGAGATTGTACCCAAGTGAATTCCTGGGGACCAGGGGTGGTGACTTCATTGTCTTCCTGTCCCTAGAGCCCAGCACTGGCTACTCATGGATTCAAACATTTATGGAGCGCCTACTGTGTACCAGTGACTATGCTGAGTGCATCTACCTGCCAAGAGAGGGAATTTCCGGACCGTGGATTTAGGGAGGGGAGGAAGAGAGTGCACTTTCTTTCTTTTTTTAAAATCTTGTTGTTGTTGTTGTTGTTGTCATTGAGATGGAGTCTCACTTTGTCGTCCAGACTGGAGTGCAGTGGTACAATTTCGGCTCACTACAACCTCTGCCTCCTGGGTTCAAGTGATTCTCTTGCCTCAGCCTCCCAAGTAGCTGGAATTACAGGTGCCTGCCAACATGCCTGGCTAATTTTTGTGTTTTTAGTAGAGACGGGGTTTCACCATGTTGGCCAGGCCAGTCTTGAACTCCTGACCTCAGGTGATCCACCACCTCAGCCTCCCAAAGTGCTGGGATTACAGGCCTGAGCCATCACGCCCGGCCGAGAGTGCACTTTTCTATCAAAGCTTTTTTTTTTTTTTTTTTTTAAACAGAAAGCATTCTTTTCGCAAATAAATAAACACATCAAGAATTCCCAAGTTAAGCCGGGAGCGGCGGCTCATCCGTGGAATTCTGGCACTTTGGGAGGCCAAGATGGGAGGATCACTTGAGCCTGGGAGTTTGAGACCAGCCTGGACAACATAGGGAGACACCATCTCTACAAAAAACTCAAAACATTAGCTGGGCATGGTGGCATATGTCCGAAGTCCCAGCTACTTGGGAGGCTGAAGTGGTAGGGTTGCTTGAGCCCAGTAGGTCGAGGCTGTAGTGAGCCGTGATTGCACCATTCCAGCTTATGCCACAGAGCGAGACCCTGTCTTTAAAAAATAAAAATTCCCAAGTTAGGAAAAAAGACAACCCTACCACCTACCAGTGATAGGAGGAAGTTCGGGGGCCTTGAGAGCCCCAGAGGAAACACCTGACATAGCCTGTGGGGCCAGGAGAGGCTTCCAGGAGGAAGTGAGTTCCAGTCAACGACCCCAGGAAGCATGAGAGGGAACTTGGGTGGAGGGAAGGAGCCCTTTGGAAGGCTGCTGCCCGGGGCAGCCGGGTGGTTGGGTGCTGATGGTCTCACCCATCCTAGCCCAGCTGAAGGTGAGGCCTCTTGCCCCATGAGTCCCTGTGTCCAATGCTTCTTGGCAGAGCTTATTGCAGCCGTAATGCAAGCATCATTTCCATAATTATGTTTCCGTCTTCCTCCCTTCCCCCCCGCACTCTGAACTGGAGCTCTGCAAGGGCAGAGCCCTTCCTGTCTGCCTCATCCACCACGCTGTCCCCTGGGCCTGGAGCACACAGCAGGTGCTTACGGTGGATGGCCTTGTGTTCCCCTGAAGTTCATGTCCACCAGGAACCTCAGAGTGTAACCATATTTGGAAACAGGAGCATTGGCTGATTAATTAGATAGGGATCTCCAGATAAGATCATACTGGAGTTGCGGTGGGCCCGAAGTCCAATGCCTGGTGGCCTTGTAAGAAGAGAAGTGGGAAGGCCAGGCATGGTGGCTCACACCTGTAGTCTCAGCACTTTGGGAGGCTGAGGCGGGTGGATCACTTGAGGCCAGGAGTTCGAGTCCAGCCTGGCCAACATGGTGAAAACCCATCTTTACTGAAAATACAAAAATTATCTGGGCGTGGTGTTGCACACCTGTAATTCCAGCTACTCGGGAGGCTGAGGCAAGATAATCACTTGAACCCGGGAGGTGGAGGCTGCAGTGAGTCATGATCATGCCACTGTACTCCAACCTGGGTGACAGAGCAAGACTCTGTCTCAAAAAAAAAAAAAAAAAAAAGAGGAAGAAGAAGAAGAGGAGGATACACAGAGAGGCACAGAGGAGAAGGCCTTGTGAAGACAGAGGCAGGAACTGGAGAGATGCGGCTATAAGACCAGGAACATGGAGGAACCCTGGGGAACACCAGGAGCTGGAGGAAGTGAAGGCGGGTAATTACCTGGAGCCTTCAGAGGAGGCACACCCTGCTGACGCCCTGACTTCAGATTTCTAGCCTCCAGAACTGTGGGAGGACATATTTCTCTGTCTCTCGCTCTCTCCCTTTTTTTTTTTTTTTTTTGAGACAGGGTCTTGCTCTGTTGCCCAGGCTGGAGTGCATTGCCTCGACCTCTCCAGGCTCAAGTGATCCTCCCACCTCAGTCTCCCGAGTAGCTGGGACTCCGGACATGCACCACCACGCCCAGCTGATTTTTGTATTTTTTGTAGAGATGGGGTCTCCCCATGTTGCCCAGGCTAATACTTCTCTTTTTCTAAGCCACCAGGTTTGTGGCAGCCCTGGAAGACTAGTTCGGATTTTGCTGTGTGAATAAATATGTGAATGAATGAATGAATGAAGAAAGGAATGAATCGAGAGCTCCTATGGGTTGTGCAGGGCCTGCAGGGTGTGGCCAGACGTCTGCCTGAGGGCCGTAGGGAGCCATGGCAGGGTCCCAGCCAGGAGCTGGTTGGGTCTGCATTTCAGGGCTGTTGCTCAGGCTGTGGTGGGTGACTGGATGTCATCCAGCCAGTGAGGTGGGGGCTGTGAAAAGCTGTCGGGGGCCCAGCCTCACGGAGGTAACCAAGAAATCAGGTTCTGTAGAATCCTTAATCCCATAAGCCCACGTCCACACCCAGCGTGGACACCCACAGCCGAGATTTCAGGGGTCTCTCCCCTTCTGGTGTCTTGCAGATAAGTTACAGCCAATGTTTATCCCCGAGTTCTGAATTCATCTCAGAAGGTCCATCCAAGTGAGTCTCATCACCTTCAGCTCCAGTCCAGAGCTCAGGCAGTTGGGAGGGAAGTTCTCCACCTGTCTGCCCTTCATCCCTCTTGCTGTGACCCTGGAAGTCAGGAGGCAGCAGGATGCAGGGAAAAGAGCCTAGAGTCAGCCTAGGTCCTGACTCTGCCCAGTGACTGGGCAAGCCTCATTTTCCCCATCTGTAATTGGGGAAAAGTCATCTGGTTTGCAGAAGCTGTTGTGCAGAGTGGAGGCCAACACGGGCTGACAGAACACCCAGCACATAGTAGGTGCTTGCTAGGAGAAGTGGGCCCAGGGTCCTCTCTCCAGGCACAGCCCTGAGTCTTAAAGGGAGACTCCGGCTTTCCCAACCTCAGATCTTTTGAAAGCCCTGACCCCTTCCCTGTGGCCTGTCCAGTAGCCCCACAAGGCCACCCTATCCCCCAAGGAGCTTGACACCCTCAGAGGGAGTAAGACTTGGATTTCATGCTCATAAAATGACTGGAATCAAAGCAGGGCTTATGACATGGAGCTGTTTTGAAGTTGGCCCAGGGCAGGAGGGGTGTGAAATTCCTGACTGTTTTGGCCCCTCCTGGGGGAAACCAGGGCCCCTGGCAGGATGTCTGGGGCCCAGACAGGAGGTTAATGGCTGGGTACAGGAGGTACCTGCCATTTTAGCAATGATCCAAATGCCAACATAGACTTTTGGGGAAAAAAATTCTAAGTTTCAGAGAAGACAAACGGGAAGACTCAATTGAAAAGCCCCCTTATCTGGGGCTGGAGACGGCGAGGACCCAGTGGTTGCAGTGTGGGGACTTGGGCCCTGTAGCTAGGGTTCCCATCCCTGCCTTGCTGCTTACTTGCTGTGTGATGTTGGGCATATTGCCTCGCCTCTCTGTGCCTCAGTTTCCTTCTCTGTTGAGTGGGTCTAATACCAGTCCTTTCGTCAAAGGCTTGCGGTGAGGGTGACCACATTGACATTTCCTGCCCTGCTGGCCCAGCCTCTGGGTATCATAAGCTCAGTCACTGACACTGTTACTAGTAGTTTTGTTTTTTTTTTTTCTTGCTATGTTGCCCAGGCTGGTCTTAAACCCCTGATCTCAAGTGAGCCTCCCACCTTAGCCTCCCAAAGTGCTGGGATTATAGGTGTGAGCCACTGCACCTGGACCAATTACCAGTATTTTTCCTGTAGACACGAACAGCTTCTGAATTGAGGGCTACCTGTGAACCAGCCCCTTCATAGGTCTCCTCTCACCAAATCTTCCTACAGCTGCATGAGGCAAGCCATGAACCCCCAGGCAGATGATCAGCGATGTCTGGACACTTGCCCGGGGCACACAGCCGGTGAGAGGCAGGGCCAGGATTCCAGCCCCAGTCCTTCTGGTGGCTCAGTTCACATTCTTGGTCACTTTCCTTTAGGAAATACGGAAAGGTGAGGGGAGGAAAGAAATGTCCCTACACCCATACAGGGAGAGCAGGGTTGCTTTTCTTTGATTTTGTTTTTTTTTTGTTTTTGTTTTTGTTTGAGACAGGGTCTTGCTCTGTTGCCCAGACTGGAGTGTAGTGGCACGGTCATAGCTCACTGCAGCCTCAAATTCCTGGACTCAAGTGATCCTCCCACCTCGGCCTCCCAAAGTGCTGAGATTACAGGCGTGAGCCACCATGCCTCATAAGAACAGGGTTTCTCAACATCGGCCACATTCTGAGCCCAGTGCATCTCTGCATGGGGGCCGCCTGTCCTGTCCACTGTGGGATGCTTAGCAGCATCCTGAGCTTCTGCCTACAGATCAGGAGTGTGACAACCTAAAATGTCTCCTCCACATGTCCTGGAGAGGGGCAGCCCTGCCTGAGAACTGGACTGAAGTACTGGGGTTGAAATGGTGGAGTGTTTTCTTCTGGGTTTTTTCCCTGACTACACACACTGGGGAAATACAGACACACGCTGGGGAAAATAGGCATTTTGTTGCATGCTTTGCATTTTCTCTTTATTTTTTAATTTTTAAAAATGTTTGTTGACCTGGCCCAGACGTGGTGGCTCACTCCTGCACTCCCCGCGCTTTGGGAGGCCGAGGCAGGCAGATCATCTGAGGTCAGGAGTTCGAGACCAGCCTGGACAGCATGGCGAAACCCCATCTCTACTAAAAATACAAAAATTATCTGGGCTTGGTGGCGTGTGCCTGTAATCCCAGCTACTCAGGAGGCTGAGGCAGGAGAATCACTTGAGATGTGGAGGTTGCAGTGAGCTGAGATTGTGCCACTGCACTCCAGCCTGAGCAACAGAGCAAGACTCCGTCTCAAAACAACAACAACAACAACAAAAATGTTTGTTGACCTGTCAGCAGGAAGAATTTTTAAAATTATTTATTTTTATATGTATTTAGTATTTTATCATAAAAAATACAGCTGGGTGACATCACACATACATTGAACTTAGGTGAATCCATGTTCTTGGGCTGGGGTGAAGGAGAGAGAGCAGTACCATGAGTGATAATGGGGTGATGCTGGCATCAGTGACCCGAGCCAGGAGCTGTCACAGGCCCATTGACTGGGGCTTTCCCCCATCTTTGCCATTGTACAGATGGGGAAACTGAGGCTCAGAGACTGGACAGCGTTCCAGAATTCCAGGGGTAAACCTCTGGAATTCAGTGTGGCTCCACAACCAGGGCTGCAGGTGTTGTCCCCTCTGGGTCAGGCCCCCGTGGCTCCTCGGGGCACCCCTTGTCTGGACCACTTCTGCCCCAGGGCCCCCCAAGAGTAGGATAAGGAATCAAGAGGGGTTGAGCAGGTGGGAAGGAAGTGAGGAGTCAGGTGCAGTGGCTTACGCCTTTAATTCCAGCACTTTGGGAGGCCAAGACAGGAGGATCACCTGAGCTCGGGAGTTCAAGACCAGCCTGGACAACATAGCAAGACCCCATCTCTACAAAAAATGCAAAAATTAGCCAGGCATAGTGGCATGAGCCTGTGGTCTCAGCTACTTGGGAGGCTGAGGTGGGAGCATCACTTGGGCCCAGGAGGTCGAGGCTGCAGTGAGTAGTGATCATGCCACTGTACTCCAGCCTGGGTGACAGAGCAAGATCCCATTTTTTTTTTCTTCAGATGAAGTGCTGCTCTGCCACCCAGGCTGGAGTGCAGTGGGGCAATCTCAGTTCACGGCAACCTCCGCCTCCTGGGTTGAAGTGATTCTCTTGCCTCAGTCTCCTGAGTAGCTGGGATTACAGGGGTGCATCACCAGGTCTGGCTAATTTTTGTATTTTTAGTAGGGATGGGGTTTCACCATGTTGGCCAGGCTGGTCTCGAACTCCTGACCTCATGTGATCTGTCTACCTCAGTCTCCCAAACTGCTGGGATTACAGGTGTGAGCCACCGAGCCTGGTCCCCATTTCTTAAAAACTAAAAAATAAAAACATTTTAAAAGGAAGGGAGGGAGGCAGGGTGGGAAGAAGAGGCCCTGCACCCGCCATCGCCCGCAGCAGCCACTGCAGGGAGGACTCTGCTGAGGGAGGCCCAGGGGCTACAGGGTCAGGGCCCAGGGCTGACAGCTCCCTCCCAGGCACACACACAGAGGCCGCTCATTCCCATTACACAAAGGAGGACGCCCCTGAGGTGGGAGGGTGATGGCTTCCAGGCTGTCTACCCAGGAGGGCCGTGTCTGCAGGAGGGGACCTTTCCCTAATCTGAACAAAGGCCTCCCTTTCTCCTTCTGTGCAGAGGTTGGGTTGTTCGCCCAAAGTCACACAGCAGTAAATCACGGGCTGGGATTTAAACACAGACTGCCTGCTCCGGAATCCTCGTTTTACCCATTCCGTATCTTATATGGCTTGTGGACATGCATACGTGTGTTTGGACACACACACACAGAGACACTCACACACACGCACAGACACACACACACACACACACGCAGTGGCAGCTGCTCCCCCAGACTCAAGAACCCCTGCATCTGTCTCCAGGGCCCTCTGAGACCTGGGGCCGCAGCAGCTGTGTCTGGTTTGCAGCCCAGCTGAGAGCAGATAATCCCAAGTCCCTCAGACCCCATTCCAGCCCCCATCAGCCCACTCCCCAGCTGTGCATCTTTGGACAAATGGAGCCTCTCTCGGAGCCTCAGGGTCCTTGCCACCCCAGCACCCCCGCACCCCAGGACTTTGCTAGGGGTCCTGTGAGCTGAGGCTGCTTTGTGATTTATCTGAGCAGAGTTCCAGTGGGGCGCAGAGACCACCACACGCAGCTGGCGTCCATGCAGCCTGGCTGGCTGGTAGGGCTCAGTGGCCTCCCAGGGTCCCTGCTCCATCAGGCTTCAGGGCCTGGTGTGTATGATTTCATAGGAAGCACTGACCTTGGGCAAAAATGTCACAGGGCATCAGCCTAACGGATTTGGCCTGGCTGAGAGTGAGCGGGAGGGTTGGAGTCCCCCTCCTGGGGCCGGGTTCTTCAGCGTAGGGGAACTCAGGGACCTCGGTCATTGCCTGTGATCAGGGTGAGGAGACAGAGGCCCAGGGACCAGCAGCCTTCCCAGGGTCACCCAGCACTGCCTGACCTCTTCCACCACCTCGGGGTCTTTGGGAAGGACAGGGTCGGTGGGGGTACAGGAACCTGCAGGGGCCAACAGACCTTCTCCTGGCAGGTCATTGAGGCCTCAGTTTCCTCTTCTGTAAAGTGGGTTTGATCAATAGTCCCGATCTCAGGGCTGGGGGAGAGTCCGTGAATTGCTTTGTAATGAGCTCAGCATAGAGAAGGGGCTCATTATGTCTTTTTTTTTTTTTCTTTTTGAGACAGAGTCTCGCTTTGTCGCCCAGGCTGGAGTGCCGTGGCACGATCTTGGCTCGCTGCAACCTCTGCCTCCCGGATTCAAGCGATTCTCCCGCCTCAGCCTCCCAAGTAGCTGGGATTACAGGCATGCGCCACCACGCCCGGCTAACTTTTGTATTTTTAGTAGAGATGGCATTTCGCCGTGTTGGCCAGGCTGGTCTCGAACTCCTGACCTGAGGTTATCCGCCTGTCTTGGCCTCCCAAAGTGCTGGGATTACAGGCGTGAGCCGCCGCGCCCGACTGTCATTGTTGGTTTGCCTCACATCCCTGACCCCATCTGGAAAGCTCTGTACTTAGTGCTGACTGCTTGGCGCTGCCAGTCCTGGGTTCAGATCCCAGCTCTGGTGGGTCACCCTGAGCTAGTGACAGAGCCTCTTGGAGCCTCAGTGTCCTCATCTGTGAAACGGTGTCACCAACACTACCAAGGAATGGTTGGGAGCAAAGTGAGATGGTGGCACTTCAGGCACCTCAGTTCATCAGGGTAAGTAAAGTTGCTCTCTGTTGACCTTGCCAGGCTAGAAGTAGCTGATTAATTGTCATGGTGAGTGGCAGATGGGCAGCTAAGGCCACCGGCTCAAGGTCACAGGGATCAGAGTGGAATCTCACTTTGTGGCTCAAAGCTGTGTGATCTTGGGCAAGCCAGTTGGCCTCTCTGGGCCTCAATTTCATCCTGTTGGCATCAGAAGACCCCAGGACCATACAGTGGAGGACTGAGTGTAACTTGGCATCCAGTCAGTGATGTGCTTTGCACCCAATGCCTGGCACAGCACTGCGCCCACCAGGAGAGGTGGAAGGGTGATGGCTCCCAGGTCGTCTGCCCAGGTGGGCCGTGCCTGCTGGAGGGGAGACCTTTCCTAATCTGAACAAAGGCCTCCTTTCTTCCATCCACACCCTCCCCTGGGAGTGCAGCCTCACACCTTAACCCGTTTCCACAGGGGCCACTCTGGTGCCTGTCCCCGGGTCACTCTGGACTGGCCAGCCTCCTTGAGCCCCCGATCTGAGGGTCTCACAGGCATTGTAGTTTAACACACTCCCATCCAGCTCCAGAAGGCCCCCACAAACTGCCTCTTCCTGAGCCTCCCCTGAGTTAGGCCAAAACCTGGGAGTCCCCCAGCTCCTTTCCCCCTCTTACCCTCTCACTTCTGAGTCCTGTGGGCTCCCTGGTCTGAGCGTCCTGCATTTCACGGACATCTAAGAGGCCACAGGAAAGGTATGCATTCCAGAATCAAGGAAATGCGGGAGCTGGAGTCTCATTCTGTTGCTATGTTGCTCAGGCTGGTCTTGAACTCGTGGCCTAAAGTGATCCTCTCGCCTCGGCCTCCCAAAGTGGTGGCATTACAGGCACGAGCCACTATGCCCAGCTCCTGATCACTTCTTACCTCTTCTGGAACACCAGGTCCAGTGCCATCCTCTGCCCCTCTGGTCTATGGCAGTCAACTCCCTGCTTCCAGCAATGCCCCGTGGTCTGTTCTCTGAAGGAAGCTAGAGGGAAGCTAGAGGTAAAAACCCGGGGCACATGCGTCCCTCCTCTGCAATGGTTCCCATCTCCCTTGGATAAAAAGATGGATCTTTGAAAGGCCCTGTAGGATCTGCCCCCTCACCCCTCCCCCACCCCATCTGCTAAGCTTCCTCCCCGCTCCCTGACCCTGCACTCTGCTCCAGCCGCACTGGCCTCCTGGCTGTTTCTCCAACAAATTAGGCATGCTCCTGCCTCACGGCATTTGCACTGGCTGCTTCCTCTGCAGGACACATTCTTCCCCCAGATGTCCACATGCCTCACTCCCTCACCTCCTGCAGGTCTGTGCTCAGACGCCATTTCTCAAGCATCAGGCACCTGCCCCCACTCCAGTTTTCAATGGCAACTCTGCCCCACCCCATCCCCATCCCCCTCCCTGCCTTGTTTCCCTCTATAGCATGTATCACCATCTCATCTTCTACATCGTTTACTTTTTCATCTGTTTACTGTTTCTCCCTAGTCCCTTGCCCTGCCCATCACCATTCCCAGAACATCCATTTCATGAGAGCCACGTTTCTGACTGTTTTGCTCCCTGCTGTGTCCGCTGGGCCTGGGGCCGTGCCGGGCACACAGTAGCTGCTCATTAAATATCTGTGGAATGGGCAGCTCTGGCGAAGCAGGAGCTCTAGGATTTGGAATCAGCCTGTAAGCTGTAGAGGGCAGTGTCCTTTGGATGGCACAGCTGGGTCAGCATGTTCCCAGCAGGGGTTTGTGGGAAACAGCTGTGGAGGGTCCTGGTGTCTACAGTCAGATTCCCAGGGCAGAATGCTGATGGATGGGCCATGGCACGATGGGGAGGCCAGGGGGTGTGGCTGGGTCCAGCTTTAAGCCTCTGGCCACCATGTCAGGTTTGTGAAGCAAAGGGTCAGGAAGGCACCAAGGGCAGTGTGGCAGGAAGTGAACGGCCCAGGCTTCTGGGAAAAAAAAGAATTATATTCCAAGGAACCCATGGCTTGGGTGCCTGAGCCACTGGGGGCAGGGAGGACTGTGAAACGGGCAGGGCTTTTGTGGGCAGATGGTGGCCTCACCTGAGGTTCAGAGTGGTCAGGTCTGTAGGTCAGGGTGACCCTGGAGAGCTGGGATTTTGACCAGGTCAGGGGAAGTGTCCCCAGATTGTGAATGGCTGGGGCGTGGCAGCCAGTCCACAGCTCCTGCTGTGGTGGGGAGGGGAGACCCCCATATGGGCTGGAGTGCAGCTCAGGGAGCCCCAGAGGTGACTGAGCCACTTCCTTGTGCCAGCCGGTGTCCATGTCCACCCCCAGGGCCAGATGTGGGCAACCAAGCCAAGAGAGGGGGCTGCCGAGGCCCCAAGCTCATCCATGTGTCCATTTATCCATCTGTTTACAGAGTGTCTATTGCATGCCATGGGCTGCAGACTCTTTTTTTTTGAGATGGAGTCTCGCTCTGTCACCCAGGCTGGAGTGCAGTGCCATGATCTCAGCTCAGTGCAACCTCCACCTCCCAGGTTCAAGCGACTCTTCTGCCTCAGCCTCCTGAGTAGCTGGGATTACAGGTGTGTGCCACCATGCTCGGCTAATTTTTGCATTTTTAGTAGAGACAGGGTTTCGCCATGTTGGCCAGGCTGGTCCCGAACTCCAGACCTCAGGTGATCCACCTGCCTCGGCCTCCCAAAGTGCTAGGATCACAGGCGTGAGCCACTGCACCCAGCCCCTGTGCTGTAGACTTAATGTGATCATGTGACTTGCATCTTACGGCCCGGGCCTCTGCTCTTGCTGTTCCCTTGGCCTGGAACTGTACCTACCAGACTCCAGGCCTGGCGGCTCCTCCTCACTTGTGGTCACCTCCTCCAGGAGGCTCCCTGCCCACTGCTGCCTGCCCACCCTCTGTTCCTTTACTTGGGTATGTGCTGAATGCCTGGAAGAGAACCTGGTGCATTTCCTTCTTTGTTGTCTAACTCCCCCATTCAAATATCAGCTCCGCAAAGGAGGGTTTTGTCTCTTTCATCACTGCATGTCCCTAGCACAGGATTTGGCACACTGTAAACACTCAATGAATGCTTGTTGAATGAACGAATGGACACATGAACAAATGGAAGCTCTACTGCGGAAGCTCAGGGATGGAGACTGGTTCCTAACCCAGAGGGAGAAGATGTCCTGAGTAATGATGCAGTCACTGGTAAACTGAAGCCTAAAGAAGCTCAGGCAGGCGGGTGAAGAAACCAGGGAGATGGTTTTGTTTCAAAACACCTTCCTCCAAGGGAGGAAGAGGTGAGCTACCTCCAAGGTTGCTCAGAGGTGGAGACTGTGATTAAAAATAAAAAAGGCGGCCAGGTGTGGTGGCTCACGCCTGTAATCTCAGCACTTTGGGAGGCCAAGGGAGGCGGATCACCTGAGGTCAGGAGTTTGAGACCAGCGTGGGCAATATGGTAAAACCTCATCTCTATTAAAAATACAAAAAGTAGCCGGGTGTGGTGGTGCACACCTGTAGTCCCAGCTACTCGGGAGGCTGAGGCAGAAGAATCGCTTGAACCTGGGAGGCGGAGGTAGCAGGGAGCTGAGATCACGCCACTGCACTTCAGCCTGGCTGCAGAGCAAGACTCCATCCCAAAATAAATAAATAAATAAACAAACAAATAAGGCTAGAAGTGGTGGCTCACACCTGTTATCTCAGCACTTTGGGAGGTCAAGACGGGAGGATCACTTGAGGCCAAGGGTTCAAGACCAGCCTGGGCAATATAATGAGACTCTAGCTCTACAAAAACAACAAAGCCTTTAATTCCTTGCTACCATAAAAATCGAGACATTTCACTACATCCTGATGTTCCTGTCTCTCTTGAAGACTTGGAAGATCTGGCCATGTGGGCCAGCATTCTAGAGGCAAACATGGTCAGTCCTGTGTTCTCCACAGCCCCTATCAGGTCCTTGAGGTATGTGAGCTTCAAAGCCTTGTATTCACAGCGCCACCCTCACTACCCCCACCTGCTGGGTGACCTTGGACAACTCTTTCTGAGTCTTACCTGGTCCTTGGCAAAAAATGGGTTGGAGGCCAGGCATGGTGGCTTACGCCTGCAATCCCAGCACTCCTAAGAGGCCAAGGCAGGATCACTTGAGCCCAGGAGTTTGAGACCAGCCTGGGGAACACAGCGAGACCCGTCTCTACTAAACAAATTTTTTTTTTTTTTTTTTTTTTTGAGACGGAGCCTTGCTCAGTCGCCCAGCCTGGAGTGCAGTGGTGCGATCTCAGCTCACTGCAAGCTCTGCCTCCCGGGTTCATGCCATTCTCCTGCCTCAGCCTCCCGAGTAGCTGGGACTACAGGCGCCCGCCACCACGTCCGGCTAATTAAAAAAACATTTGTTTTTTAATTGGCCAGCGGCCCGCACCTGTAGTACCAGCTACTCAGGAGGCTGAGGCAGGAGGATTGCTTGAGGAGGAGGTTGAGGTTGCAGTCAGACTTGATCATGCCACTGCACCCCAGCCTGGGTGACAGAGTGAGACCCTGTCTCTAAATGAATAAATAATTAGTTGGGCGTGATGGCGCCCACTTTTGTTCCGGCTACCCGGGAGGCTGAGACAGGAGAATCGCTTGAGCCCAGGAGTTGGAGGCTGCAGTGACCTGTGATCGCCTCACTGCACTCCAGCCTGGGCGACGAGAGACCCTGTCACAAAAAAAAAAAAAAAAAAGAAAAAAAGAAAAGAAAAAAAAAAAAAAAAAGAAAAAGGGTTGGAAGCGCAGGTACTGGGGGAAAAAGCTTGCCCACTCTGCTTTGGGGGTCTCCAGTAGGCTCCCGCTGTGCCAAATGCACACACCCAGATGCCCGGTGGTCCACCCCTGCCCGGCGGTCACGCCTGTTCCCTCCTCCAGCCCCAGCCCCAGCCCCGGGTCGGCTGAGAGGTGACGCGTGGCCCGGCCCAGCCGGAGCGTTGGTCCCTGGAGCGCTAGCGCCCTCTGCTGGCCCAGGGTGGGCTCGCAGGCCCGAGCCGGAGCCGGGAAGCCGGGCGCCGGGAGAACCGGGAGCTTCACTCTTCCGGTAGGTGAGATGGGGAAGAGCAACAGCGAATACATAAGCAGAATATACCGAAAGGAAAGGAAAGAACAATAGCGAACATTTACGGAGGCGGTGCTCCGTGCCGAGGACTGCAAGAAGCCCACACCATGTAAAACCACACGTAATCCTTAGAATAACCCGGCGAAGTGGCTACGGAAACGCACGGAGAGGTTAAGGAGCCCGCCCGGGGCCACACAGCTGGTAGTGGAAACGGCTGACTCCTGGGCCTGCGCTGGTATCCACCGAGGCGGAGAGAGGCTGTGAAGGTATCACCTCCGCTCATTCACTCATGCATGGCCTTCCAGCCACTCACCCATTCACAAGTATTCGCTGAGCACCTACTGTATGTCAGACATTGTGTGAGTGTGAGATGGCAGGAACACAGCCATGAACACAACTGGCCCCGTGCCTACCCTCTTGAAGCTGACATTTTAGTGGTGTGGGAGGGGGCAGATAATAAACATGAATATATCATTAACAGCTGCGCCAGAGGCCAAAGGATAAACGTGTATGCACTCGCTGATGTTACTCGGGCACCTACCCCAACATGATATTTTGCCGCATCTGAGCCCCACCTGTACTATGATTTACTTGACATTTGCTCCTAGAGTTGGTTTTTAGTTAAGTGTATTTACTTATTTATATATTTATTTATTTATTGAGACAGAGTCTCGCTCTGTTGCCCAGGCTGGAGTGTAGTGGCGCAATCATGGCCCACTGCAACCTCCACCTCTTGGGCTCAAGCGATCCTCCCACCTCGGCCTCCTGAGTAGCTGGCATTACAGATGTGCAACACCATACCTAGCTAATTTTTGTATTTTTTTGTAGAGATGGGGTTTTGCTGTGTTGCCCAGGCTGGTCTCGAACTTCTGGACTCAAGTGATCTGCCCACCTTGGCTTCCCAGAGTGTTGGGATTACAGGCGTGAACCACTGTGCCAAAGTTGTTTTTTTTTTTTTTCCCCGAGATGCAGTCTCACTCTGTCACCCGGGTTGGAGTGCAGTGGCACAATGTTGACTCACTGCAACCTCTGCCTCCTGGATTCAAGCGATTCTCCTGCCTCAGCCTCCCGAGTAGCTGGGATTACAGGCACGCACCACCATGGCCAGCCAATTTTTGTATTTTTAGTAGAGACGGGGTTTCACCATGTTGGCCAGGCTAGTCTCAAACTCCTGACCTCAAGTGATCTGCCCACCTGGGCCTCCCGAAGTGCTGGGATTACAGGCATGAGCCACCGTGCCCGCCTGCCAAAGTGTATTTTTAAAAGGGAATCTCGGCATGGTGAAACTCTGTCTTTACTAAAAATACAAAAATTAGCCGGGCCTGGTGTTGTGCACCTGTAGTCCCAGCTACTTGGGAGGCTGAGGTGGGAGAATCGCTTGAACATTGGAGGCAGAGGCTGCAGTGAGCCAAGATTGCACCACTGCACTCTGGCCTGGGCCACAGAGCGAGACTCCATCTCAAAAAAAAAGGGGGAGGGGGCGAGGGAATCACATCACCACACCTAGCCAACCAGTATCAGCTGTCACTCATCAGACAGCATCCTGGACTGACGATGAGGTATTGACATCACCGTTATATTAATCAATGTCCTTGGCATGCCACATCAGTTCCCCTGGTGCCTGGCAGGGGCACTAGAATCTCCCCCTGGGAATCCCAAGATGAAGCCAGCCCCAGGGCCAGGCCTAGGGAACGAAGGTGCCATCAGCTTCTGAAGAAGGTGGGTCCTCCCAGTCATCGTGGCCTGTGCCTTCTCTGGATTCTGCTGATGACCCTGAAGAATCTGAGGGGCAGGCCTTCCCTGGCCAATCTGAAAGCAGTGGCTTCCATCTTAGCGTCCTGCCCACCATGGACAACCCTGGGTCGTGGAACCCCTGTCTGCTTCCTTTCATGGCCAGCAATGGGTGTAAGGGAGACTTGCTCAGACCTGATTCTCAAAATTCCTACCAGGGAAGGCCAGGCTTCTGAGCCAGTCCATCTGTTGTCCCCTCGACCCAGCCACCCAGCTTCCCTGCGTGCAGGGCAGAGGGAACAGGAGGCCCCATGGGGCCACTGGGACCCTTCCCTTGTCACTGCCAATGGCCTGACAGGTCCACGTGACCCACCAAGAGAGGAAGGCCAGGCTCAGCCCTGAGGAGTGATTCACTGATTCAGTTGACACAGCCTGACTGTGCTGGACGCTGCTTTTTGTTGTTGTTGTTTTGTTATTTGAGATAGGATCTCGCTCTGTCTCCCAGGCTGGAGTGCACTGGCGTGATCTTGGCTCACTGCAACGTCCGCCTCCCGGGTTCAAGTGATTGTCCTGCCTCAGCCTCAGGAGTAGCTGGTATTACAGGTGTGCACCACTATGCCTGGCTAATTTTTGTATTTTTAGTAGAGACAGGGTTTTGCTATGTTGGCCAGGCTGGTCTTGAACTCCTGGTCTCAAGTGATCCTCCCACCTCACCCCCCAAAGTATTGAGATTATGGGCTTGAGCCACCATGCCTGGCCTAGACACTATTCTTTTTATTATTATTATTATTATTATTATTATTATTATTATTTTGAGACAGAGTTTTGCTCTTGTCTCCCAGGCTGGAGTGCAATCGCGCGATCTCGGCTCACTGCAACTTCCGCCTGCTGGGTTCAAGTGATTTTCCTGCCTCAGCCTCCTGAGTAGCTGGGATTACAGGCACCTACCACCACACCCAGCTAATTTTTTGTATTTTTAGTAGAGAGAGGGTTTCACCATGTTGGTCAGGCTCGTTTTGAACTCCTGACCTCAGGTGATGCATCTGCTTCCGCCTCCCAAAGTGCTAGGATTACAGGTATGAGCCACCATGCCCAGCCTATTCTTATTATATTTTGAGACAGAGTCTGGCTCTGTTACCCAGGCTGGAGTGCAATGATTTGATCTCGGCTCACTGCAACCTCCACTACCCAGGTTCAAGTGATTCTCCTGTCTCAGCCTCCCGAGTTGCTGGGATTACAGGCACGTGTCACCATGCCTGGCTAATTTTTGTATTTTTAGTAGAGATGGGGTTTCACCATGTTGGCCAGGCTGCTCTCGAACTCCTGATCTCAGGTGATCCACCTGCCTCGACCTCCCAAAATGCTGGGATTACAGGCTTGAGCCACTGTGCCGAGCCTTCAACACTGTTTTTAACACTGGCTTCATGGCAGTGAAGAAGCCAGATGAAGCGCCCACTTGCAAGAGGGACAAAGGAATAACTACCACAATGAATGAGATAGTTAAAATATACTGGGCATGGGAGTCCAAGGAGGGTGGATCATTTGAGGTCAGGAGTTCGAGAACAGCCAACATGGTGAAACCCCATCTCTACTAAAAATACAAAAATTAGCTGGGCATGGTGGCAAGTGCCTGTAATTCCAGCTACTTGGGAGGCTGAGGTACAAGAATCGCTTGAACCTGGGAGGCTGAGGTTGCACTGAGCCAAGGTCGTGCCACTGCACTCCAGCCTGGGTGACAGAGTGAGATTCTGTCTCAAAAAACAAACAAACAAACAAACAAAAACACTGGGCAGAGGACTGGGGGCGGCTGCTTTGCATGACTCAGGGAGGGCCTCTCTCAGGAGGAGACACACGAGTGATAACAGAGGGGCTGGGAGGCAGCCACCTAGAGAGAGGAGAGGTGCAGGAAGAGCATTCTGTGCTCAAGTGCAAAGGTCAAGGTAGGGTGAGGTTCCTGAGTTGAGCAGGATCCCTCTGGCTGTGTGACTGAGAGCCCAGGGCGGGGACAGTGATTTGGGGTTCGAAGGCAGCCGTATCCTGAGACCTGGCTTTGGACGCAGGAGCGTTCTAGGGTGTAAGCCTGGAGAACCCACTTGCTGGCGCGAGGCTGGTGCTTTTCAAATCACTGCCCTGGGCTGGAGACAGCAGAAACGCACGCCAAGCAGTGAAGACATGCTCTGGTCACGGGCAAGCTATGGGTGGTGTCAGGCAGCCACCCTGCCAGCCTGCCAGGCTTCGATTTCAACACCTCTTCATCCACAAGACTCTGAAGGGCTGAGGCCACTTTCCTGCCTTTTGAGGGAGGAACTGAAAATGTCCCCAACTGACCACCGGGGAAGCTTCTGATCTGACTGCACAAACTCACCCACCCACCTGTTCCACAAGCCACTTGGCAGCTGGTGAAGGTGGCTTCTGCTGGGCCAGTCCCGCCAAGCCATGACAGAGACACTTGTTTATTCAGTCAATGACCGTCTCAGACAGCGAGAACTCCTTTACATAAGGCAGTCTTACAGGTGAGTGAGAAAAAGTAACAAAGGCCAGGCTAGTATTACAGGCATGAGCCTGTAATACTAGCACTTTGGGTGACTGAGGCAGGAGGATCACTTGAGTCTAGGAGTTCAAGACCAGCCTGGGCAATGTAGTGAGACCCCCATCTTTACAAAAAATTTAAAAATTAGCTGAGTGTGGTGGCCCACACTTGCAATCCCAGCTACTTGGGAGGCTGAGGTGGGAGGATCACTTGAGCCAAGAAGGTCGAGGCCACAATGAACCATGATCATGCACTCAGCCTGAGCAACAGAGCGAAACCTTGTCTCAAATTAAAAAAGAAAAGAAAAAATAACAAAGATGAGTGAATGACAGAGTTGGCTTTTCACCACAAGGAAGGACACGAAGCCTCGTCCTCATGAAAACCAGGCAGCACCACGTTCAGAGCAAGGACGAGCAGGCACAGACGCGTGCCCACACAGAAAGGGAGGGGACCAGGTGGGCCTGCAGTGTTGGTGGGAGAGGAAGGCCACCATTCTTTGTTGGGAACTTGAAAATGTCAAAATTTAAAACGCAGCCGGGCACGGTGGCTCATGTCTCTAATCCCAGTACTTTGGGAGGCCGAGACAGGAGGATCAAGAGGTCTGGAGATCGAGACCATCCGGGCTAACACACTGAAACCCCGTCTCTACTAAAAATATAAAAAAATTAGCCGGGTGTGGTGGCAGGGGGCTGTAGTCCCAGCTACTTGGGAGGCTGAGGCAGGAGAGGCGTGAACCGGGGAGGTGGAGCTTGCAGTGAGCTGAGATCGCGCCACTGCACTCCAGCCTGGGCGACAAAGCGAGACTTCTGTCTAAAAAAAAAAAAAAAAGGGCCGATATCTGGCTAGCCGTAGTGGCTCATGCCGGTAATCCCAGCACTTTGGGAGGCTGAGGCAGGTGGATCACCTGAGGTCAGGTTCAAGACCAGCCTGGCCAACATGGCGAAACCCTGTTTCTACTAAAAATACAAAAATTAGCTGGGCATGGTGGCAGGCGCCTGTAATCCCAGCTACTCGGGAGGCTGAGGCAGGAGAATCGCTTGAACCTGGGAGGCATAGGTTGCAGTGAGCCGGGATAGTGCTATTGCACTCCAGCCTGGGCGACAGAGTGAGACTCTGTCTCAAAAATAAAATAAAATAATAAAATGCCTGTATCCTTGGATGGAGAAACCTGTTCCTAGAACTGTGTTCTACAGAGGTATGCAAATGCACACACATGCCCCGAAGCCAGCGGGCAGCAGAGCAGCGGAGACCACCTCAGGTCCAGCAGTCCAGGCCTGGCCACTGTGGTGGTGGCCCTTTGTGTGCTAGGTGTGTTGAGATTAACTAAGGAGCAGATCCCCAAGGGTGCTCTGCAGGGCGCTGGGAAGAATATCCCAGGGAGGAGTACAGTGGAGACCACATTCCCATTTGTGTAAAAAAGTGGGGAAAGTGCATGAGGGGAAGGGAAAGAATGCGAAGTGGTGCTGGCTGCACATGCATGCGCTCATGTGCTGCCTGTGCCATCTCAGAGGCTCACACAGTGGTGCTTACCTTGGGAGAACGGGGTCAGAGGTGTGACTTCGCCCTGCACTCTATTCACTTTCTTTTTCTTTTCTTCCCATTTTTTTTTTTTTTTTTTTTTGAGACAGAGTCTTACTCTGTCACCCAGGCTGGAGTGCAGTGGTGCAATCCTGGCTCACTGCAGCCTCCATCTCCCAGGTTCAAGCGATTCTCCTGCCTCAGCCTCTTGAGTAGCTGGAATTACAGGCATGTGTCACCACGCCCGGCTAATTTTTGTATTTTTAGTAGAGACAGAGTTTCATCATGTTGGTCAGACTGGTCTCAAACTCCTGAACTCAGGCGATCCGCCCACCTCGGCCTCCTAAAATGCTGGGATGACAGACATGAACCACTGAGCCCGGCATCTTTTTTTTGTCTCTTTTTTTTTTAGACGGAATCTCACTCTGTCACCCAGGCTGGAGTGCAGTGGTGTCATCCCAGCTCACTGCACCCTCTGCCTCCCTGGTTCAAGCGATTCTCCTGCCTCAGCCTACTGAGTAGCTGGGATTACAGGCACGCACCACCACGCCCGGCTAATTTTTGCATTTTTTGTAGATGGGGTTTCACCATGTTGGCCAGTCTGGTCTCAAACTCCTGACCTCAAGTGATCCACCCGCCTTGGCCTCCCAAAGTGCTGGGATCACAGGCTTGAGCCACTTCGCGCGGCCATTCTATTCCCTTTCCGCTGTTTGAAATCCGTTCTAGGATCATGTATTCTCTATTTAATAAAATAAAAATAGGCTCTTCAGCTCGGATCTCCCCCAATAGTGTAAGGGGCCGATTCATTTTGTCAGCAGGGTTTTGATATGGTCTCTGGCCTTCACCGGCAGTGGCTCATTCCCTGTCACAACTGACAAACCCACTCTGCCTTTCATCGACTCTAAAATGGACATCTTCACATTTCTGGAATTGGAATGTTTCTTACAGTTATAGTGTCTTACGCTTATAATTGGCAGCGTTTTTCCTTTTTTTCTTTTTTTCTTTGAGATGGAGTCCCAAAGTGCTGGGATTACAGAGTGAGCCACCATGCCAAGCATTTTTTCTTGATGGTATATAAACTAATAGTGCATCTTGCAGCAGGTTCAGTTACCTATGGGTCTGGTTCCCATGGGTCTCCTAAAAACAGGTGGCGCCACCCAGGCTCAAGCATGTCCCTGGGCAGAGCTGCCAGAACCACAGACCTCCTAGAGGTTAAAGGAACATCACATTGACCTTCTTGGGAGGACCAGGGACAGCTGGTGACAGAGAGTCACATATAGCAGTCTTAACTGTGGCCTGTGCTGGGCACGGCTCATGAATGAGTTTATTTTGTTCTACGTGGGATAGGAGAGGTTTTTGTTTTGTTTTGTTTTTTGAGACAGGGTCTCACTCAGTCGCCCAGGTTGGAGTGCAGTAGCATTATCATGACTCCCTGCGGCCTCGACCTCCTGGACTCAGGTGATCCTCTCTCCTCAGCCTCCCGAGTAGCTAGAACTACAGGCATGTGCCACCATGCCCGGCTAATTTTTTAATTTTTTGTAGAGACAGGGTTTCACCACATTGCCCAGCTTGATCTCAAACTTGTTGGCTGAACGGATCTGCCAGCCTTGGCCTCCGAAAGTGCTAAGATTATAGGCATGAGCCACTGCCCCGGCCAACTCTGTTAATTGACACATAAATGTGGGGAGACGTCATGTAAAATTCTGCCTTCACAGCTTCCTTGGAAAATCAGAAAAATCTGGCATTCACTCAGCCCATGTGCCCAGTACTTAGTAATACCTTCACACTCACCTGTCCTCACCCAGCTGCATGACATCAGACACATGTCAGAACCCCAAAGATGTGGCCAGTGTCGTCTTCTCACAGTGACAGGGCCACCGGCAGCAATGAGATGGCTCTAGCCTAAGGTCTCCCCTCTCCCAAGGTCACCTTGGCCCGTGTGTGACAGCTGACTGCATCTAGCAGGTGACCTTGCCCAGGTCTCACAAGGAAGTCTTTGATGTTGATCTGTTATCATCTGGAGCTCAGAGCTCTGTACAATCCACCCACCCCAGCAGCTTGTTTCTTGCAAACTGGAAAGAATGAAGCTTTCGCAAGCTGCTTTTTTTTGTTGTTGTTTTGAGATGGAGTTTCACTCTTGTTGCCCAGACTGGATTGCAATGGCGCGATCTCGGCTCGCCACAACCTCCACCTCCCGGGTTCAAGATATTCTCCTGACTCAGCCTCCTGAGTAGCTGGGATTACAGGCATGCGCCACCACACCCAGCTAATTTTGTATTTTTAGTAGAGACGAGATTTCTCCATGTTGGTCAGGCTGGTCTCGAACTCCCGACTTCAGGTGATCCGCCTGCCTTGGCCTCCCAAAGTGCTGGGATTACAGGTGTGAGCCACCGTGCCCGGCCAAGCTGCCTCTTCTAAAAGGAATTTCCTCCTCTGCCAAGTAAGGAAGTCCCTAACGCTGTATCTTGAACTTTGTTATGAGGCTCCGTGATGAGGGAGTGACGTCAAGAAGGGACAGGCCAAGAGAGGGAATATGACTGTCCCTGGGCTCCCCAAGGTCCTCTGAGGGGAGGTGCAAGAGGCCAAGCAGGGGCCGGGTGTGGTGGTCCACACCTGTAATCCCAGCATTTTGGGAGGGTGAGGCGGGCAGATCACCTGAGGTTGGGAGTTCGAGACCAGCCTGACCAACATGGAGAAACCCCATCTCGACTAAAAATACAAAATTAGCCAGGCATGGTGATGCATGCCTGTAATCCCAGCTACTCGGGAGGCTGAGGCAGGAGAATCGCTTGAACCCAGGAGGTAGAGGTTGCAGTGAGCCGAGATCATGCCACTGTACTCCAGCCTGGGCAACAAGATTGAAACTCCGTCTAAAAAAAAAAAAAGGCCAGGCAGGGTGGGAAGGGGCACAGAGGCAGGGGCCGCTCCGTTTATGTGACTGCATCCACATTGTCATGCAGCATCACAGCTAAAGGTGCAGTACAGCCAACAGTGCTCCCACCTAGAGGGCCAAGAACTTTCTCCAGTGGAGATGCAGCCCAAGGAACTGGCCCTTGCCCCAAGACCAGAGTCCGTCAGAGATCCGGGGCAGGGGGGCCCCATGGCTGGCTTGCTGTTGGTCAGCCAGAAGGGGTGCTTTCTACACCCGCTGCCTCCCCAACCTTTGTCAGATAACGACAGATGTCTCCCCACACCACAAGGTTTCACACAGTGAAAATTACCAGTGGACGCATCCCCTCTGGGACAGAAACCTGGCAGGGGCTAGAGACCAGAGGTGTGACCCAGGGAAACCACCTGGCAAAAGTAACAACATCTGGCTGGGCACAGTGGCTCATGGCACTTTGGGAGGCTGAGGTAGACAGCTCATCTGAGGTCAGGAGTTCAAGACCAGCCTTGCCAACATGATGAAACCCTGTCTCTACTAAAAATACAAAAAATTAGTTTGGTGTGGTGGCGCACGCCTGTAGTCCCAGCTACTTGGAAAGCTGAGGCAGAATTGCTTGAACCCGGGAGGCGGAGGTTGCAGTGAGCCAAGATCACTCCACTGCACTCCAACTTGGGCGATAAAGAGGATTCCGTCTTGAAAAAAAAAAAAAAAAAAAGGTGGCAACATCTGAACCTCAGATAAGCACTTCCTGTGTGCCCTCAATTTAGGCCTAAACTCTGTGCATAAACTTTGGACCATCTGTAAACCCACCACCAAGGAAGAGCAAATGACACAAACTTGGCACAACGCCCACAAGATCACAGATCCAAACAGCTGTCTCAGAGGGTTTTGAGTGTTGTTTCACAGGCCTTAAGTCCAGGTCCACCCAGCCCGCATCCCCTCTGGTATACAAACCTGGTAGGGGCTGGGACTGGAGGTGTGACCCAGGGAAGCCAGGTAAAGTGCACACTCTAGGATTTAAGACAAGGTTTGTTTTCCTTTTGGGGGTCACTCAGCACAGAAGAGGCCAACTTTAGATTCCACAAATTTGTTCTGGGGTTTTCCAGCAGCATTTTATTTTTTATTTTTATTTATTTTTGAGACGGAGTCTCACTCTGTCACCCAGGCTGGAGTGTAGTGGTGCAATCTCGGCTCACTGCAAGCTCTGCCTCCTAGGTTCACGCCATTCTCCTGCCTCAGCCTCCAGAGTCGCTGGGACTACAGGTGCCTGCCACCACGACCGGCTAATTTTTTGTATTTTTAGTAGAGAAGGGGTTTCACCGTGTTAGCCAGGATGGTCTCGATCTCCTGACCTCGTGATCCGCCCGCCTCGGCCTCCCAAAGTGCTGGGATTACAGACGTGAGCCACCGCGCCTGGCCATTTTATTTTTTAGAGACAGGGTTTCCCTCTGTCGCCCAGGCTGGATGCAGTGGCACCATCATGGCTCACTGCAGCCTCAACCTCTCAGATTCAAGTGATCCTCCCACCTCAGCCTCTCGACCAGCAGGGACTACAGGCGTGCACTACTACCCCAGCTAATTTTTTTTTTTTGAGACAGAGTCTCGCTCTGTCATCCAGGCTGGAGTGCAGTGGCGCGATCTTGGCTCACTGCAAGCTCTGCCTCCCGGGTTCAAGTCATTCTCCTGCCTCAGGCTCCCGAGTAGCAGGGACTACAGGCACCCGCCACCACGCCTGGCTAATCTTTTATATTGTTAGTAGAGACAGGGTTTCACCATGTTAGCCAAGATGGTCTCAATCTTTAACCTCGTGATCCGTCCACCTCGGCCTCCCAATGTGTTGGGATTACAGGTGTGAGCCACCATGCTCGCCTACACCGGCTAATTTTTTAACTTTTTATAGCGACAGGGGTCTCGCTATGTTGCTCAGGCTGGTCTCAAACTCCTGGGCTCAAGTGATCCTCCCACCTTGGCCTCCCAGTGTTAGGATTACAGGTGTGGGCCACCATGTCTAGTCTGAAATAATTTTGGAACCTCTCCTCTCCTCCCTTGGGAGGGCTGACTGAGGATGAAGAAACCATGGTTCTTTCCTGGCCCAATGTATGTACTTTCAGAACCAAAGGGCACCAGTCCGTGCAGAGGACTCCAAAGACCATCCACAGAAATCTGGGCAGGGCTTTCTGGAGGGTGGCCTGTTGGGAAGAACCTGGCCCTTTCCTAACAGTCAGCTCTTCTCACACCTGAGCTGGTGCCAACAGCCAGAGGGAAGAGCCTGCTCCTGCCACAGGGCACCAAGGTCGTACCTGTGTGTAGCTGGGACTACAGCAGGAAGTTCTAGCTCTGGGTAAAAACTAGACACGTTCCCACTGCATATGCAGTAGATGGTAGACAAATCATTAATCATCAGAACAAAAAACTTTTTTTAAACATCAGAGAAATACATGTGACAATCCTATGATTTTTTTTTCTCTGAACAGACTACTAAGTCCAGCCAATAACTGGCTTCTAGTGGAGTCTTAATAGCTCAAGACCTATGAGGCTACTTAAACCAAAGGAAGAACCCTTTTTTAAACTACCATCTTGGGCTGGGCACGGTGGCTCACGCCTGTAATTCCAGCACTTTGGGAAGCCAAGGTGGGTGGATCACCTGAGGTCAGGAGTTCCAAACCAGCCTGGCAACCATGGTGACACCCATCTCTACTAAAAATACAAAAAAATTAGCTGGGTGTGGTGGCAGGCGCCTCTAATCTCAGCTATTTGGGAGGCTAAAGCAGGAGAATCGCTTGAACCTGGGAGGTGGAGGTTGCAGTGAGCTATCATGCCATTGCACTCCAGCCTGGGCAACAAGAGCAAAACTCTGTCTCAAAAAAAAAAAAAAAAAAAAAAAGAAGGCTACCATCTTTAGGACAGGGGTTGGCAAACTATGATCCACGGGCCAAATCTAGCCCACTGCCTGATTCTGTATGGCTTCTAGCATGAAGAATGATTTTTACAGATGAACATTTGCAAGAGGCTTGATGACAGGGAACACGAATGAATCCCAATTAAAGTACATGTTATCTCCTAGAAGAACTCCAATCCTCATGTTAGTGGGCCAATAACATTATAAATAAACAGAACTCTACTTTGAATTTCACCAATTACAAATTTGGGAAATCTGTTTTCTCTCAGAATATAAGTACTCACACAATGTCCTCAGATTTTGCCTCTTGGCCTGCAAAGCCTATATATTTACTAATTTAGGCCCTTTTAGAAAAAGTTTGCCGACCCCTGCTTTAGGATGTCAATTAGAACCCCAAAGCATCTAAAACATTAAATTCTGTCCCTAATATGCCAAGAGGAAGAAGAGTACAGCCTGTTAAATATTAACGCACACTTTTTTTTTTATTATATTAAAATCAGGCAATGGTCTGACAATAAAAAGGCTGTTTATGGAATACTGTTATGTTAAACTTCACTTACAGGATGTTAAATCCTTAGAACTAAGGTTTTCCCCCCGGAAAAAGATTAATGGAAACATCAATTGCTTTTCAGACTTGATAGTTGCTGCTTCAAAAGGTGGTTTTACACAAATACTAAATTAAAAAAAAAAAAACCTTTAGTACACAATGAATTGCTTTTATTTCGGTATGCATCCACATTTCAGCATTTAGTGGTCCTGAACAGCAAGTGGAAAGATGCAGCAATTTGCTAGGAGGTCAAGCCCACCAATTTCGGGGATCTGCTGTGCACACCGGGTTCCTTCTTAATCCCTGCTGAGGATCTTGGGAAGCAGCAGCAGCACCAAAACCAAGGCATGCACCGGATTCAAGGTTCTTTTTGTTCCAGTTGTCAGATTCCAAACTAGACCCCAATGGATTGCAAGGATGACCAAATGAAAGCCCTGTTTAAAACTTCTTCAATTTTTAAAAGCAAAACAATTATAGGAAAGTAAAACAATTCAGAGGGATCATGTGTGCTTACAAGTGTCTTCATGTGGTCTTTCTCCAAGTTCAACCACCAAGGACTCCAAGAGCTGGCAGGTCTGAGTAACCCTGGTGACTATTCTTTTCACCTTATCAAAACCTGAGCTAAAAACAATGCATCAGCTGATGACAGCAGAGGGTGGCAGGGCTGAGGCCCCATTATTCATTTCCCAGGCTGGTGGACAGTGAGTGAGTACGGTTCCAAAACTAAACAAGGGAGGTCAGAGACTCTTTCCAACCTTACCTGATGGCTTCTGGCCAAAGCAAGGAAGTGTCATGGAAGGTGTTGAGTGGTGACGGTGCAAAAAGGAACTTGAGGAGGAGGGAGAAAAAGCAGCACCCCTCGATAAAGGTGGGGGAGAGAAGATATGGGGAAAGCCCTGAATTCCTCACCGAAGGCCAATCTCAGAGGGGAGCGGAGGGGTTACAATCTATGCTTCGGCCAAGGGTGGGAGTGGAGGAGTGTGGGAATAGGATGATGGCTTGGAAGGGACATCATTTAAGACTTAAAGAAACCAGGGGTGCAGGCGAAGCACCCCACACACCTAGCAGTAGTCCCACAGGCTGCGACCTGAAACCTTCACATCTACTCTAACAAGCCCCCCAGGCTAGAGGGCTGTTGTTGCAGGGAGGGTGGGAGGCGGGAGGGTAAGGGGAGAAGGCAGAGACCCCAGGCCGTGTAATCAGCAGCAAGGTGATTGTGTGATGTGTCTTTTCACAGTTAAGTTAGATGTGCCCCACCAGTTATGATGGGAATCAATTTAAATAGACTTTCTTGATCCCAGAAGTTCAACTACGTGGACAGTGGTTACACTTGACAGGATGATTTGTTATAGCACAACTTATATATTTCAAATGGACAAAAAATTAGTATCATTTACAGTATCTTAAGATAAATTTCCTTTGAATGGGAGCTTCCTTTCCAGTACTTTGAGGTCTACAAGACGTATCTAGAAAATTTACTACTGTGGAAAATGAAGACTGCTTAAATCGAATGGGGGGGGGGGGAAGGGGAAGGGCCTGTGGTTTTTCTTTTTGATTAATTGCTGTAACACTGTCCTTCGGGCGGCTGAGGGAGTTTCATATTTTCTTTAGACATCATTAGGCGCCGAAGCTCTTGCAGGACAACTTTGATGCTATATGAATTCTGCCATTTTGCTAGCACTGATATGGCTCTTGGGTCCACCTACAACAAGGCAAACAAAAGCAAATTACTCTCAGACTCTCAAACAAAACAGCTATATGCTGGGGCTAAGCTAAGATGCAAACTAGAGTAAGATGTACTTTTCAAGTTGAACCTGCTGCTAATCCTAATACCTTACATGAAAAATACCTACCTGCTGGAGTCCCCCCCTCCAGGCAGCCTGCCTTTCCCGTTTGTGTCCTGAACGCTTACTATCTGGGATAAGGAAACGGTGGTACTGACACTTGGTGAGACTCAACCCAGCCCTGCTTGGCTCCACAACAATGGCTGCAGCTGGGCTGGCTGCTGCCGTGCTCAGGGCCTGTCCTCTTCACTGCGCCCAGGTAGTGGGGACAGATGTGCATGCAGGGCAGTACGGACAGCCAAGGCAAAGGGTGGCCAGGACCCGTGCTCTAGTGACAAGGGTCTGCCACAGAGCCAGTGCCTCTCAGATTAGGGCAGCATTTCCCAAAATAAATTCCCCAAAGCGTGGGTTGAGTTCTGGGCTCAGGACTTTAGGTGGAACTCAGATTCAGGATTAAACACCGAACACACTGTAACGAAGCTCATCTCTTTTCAATTTTCCAGTCTTCTGAGTATCTCAAAGATGAAGGCTTGGTGTGATGTTAATGTGTAGCATCCCTTCAACACTTGCAGGAGAGCAGACCTCAAAAGCTCAAAGCCTTTGGGTAAATGACACATGGAGTCAAGATTTATTAACATTGCTCTGTTTTTATAATATTTACTGTTGCCATTATTGCCCAGTTATGAGAACTGAGACAGGTTTTCCATTTATGGTAGTAAAAATAAAAAAGCAAGGCAATTAAAGGAAAAAAATATTACGTGCCAGTGGTTCACAAATAAGGCCCAGGGGGTAAAGGTGTAGCCCTGGGCAAGATCTTCTATGTCTGTGCCTCAGTTTCCTCATCTCTACCTCATCGGGATGGCATGAGGACTGAAAGAGCTCATATCTCAAAGTGACCAGTACAGAACTAGCCCAGGGTAAGTGCTATATGAGTGATCGCCAGATATAATTGGGAAACAGGCCCCACCCGAAATCTGTGCTCCTATGCACAGTGATACAGTTTATCAACAAATAACCCAAGAACATACGGAATTGGGCCCAGTCTAAAAGCTCCTGATGTTAAGTACAAAGCAACTGTCAACCCCAAGGAACAAGTGGGGCAGAAAAAACAACTTACCACTCCATTAGAACTATTTACTCCATTCATATTAATTTTTGTTACAAATCTTACAAAGGGGGGTGCTTCTGGGTATTTAGGTCCACATTCTATTTTAAGGCTGTATATTCGGTTTTCATAAATTGTCTGGAAAAAAAGGGTACAGAGATGTCACGCAATTACAACAAAGCATTCAAAAAGGTAGAGCCTGTGAAACCCTATTTATCCCTGACTGGAGAACTGGTACATCTGCTTCCAGCATGGAGTCTACTTGTTCTGTGGTAGGCCAGCAGTTCTAAACTAGTTCCTATACTAGTTTATATGACTTCCAGGCCTTAGGGGAATAAAAAGAAGATGAAGCATTTAAGCTAGTACCAGTGAAGTTTTAAGTTAATATTATGTCTAATCAGAGGGACCTGTTTTTATGTTAATTTCTCTACTTTGCAGTCCTTCTCTGGGGAATGGTAAGAGGCACTCTCTATTCTAGGAAGCCAAGTTAAATGTCCACTCACCAGGCTCATCAGCCAATCAGTTAAATACCACTATGTGGTATTAAAGCGCAGAGCAGGCCACTGCTTTAGAGAACCTCAAAATTCAGACAAGATGAGGGAGGGGTGCAGACCCAGAGCTGCTTCCCCCTTCTCCATCACTCCGGGGTTAGGCACTGGGTAAGGGATTTCAGTGGGGGTGTTCCACCCCTCCCTGCAGTCTTTTTTTTTTTTTTTTTTTTTGGTAGTCTGACCTGAGAGATTACTGGTATTCAGTGGGTGAGGTGGCACAGGGAAAAACAGTTTTTTTTTTTTGAGACGGAGTTTTGCTCTTGTTGCCCAGGTTGGAGTGCAGTGGTGTAATCTCGGCTCACCACAATCTCTGCCTCCCGGGTTCAAGAGATTCTCCTGCCTCCTGAGTAGCTGGGATTACAAGCATGTGCCACCATGGCTGGATAATTTTGTACTTTTAGTAGAGATGGGGTTTCTCCATGTTGGTCAGGCTGGTCTCCAACTCCTGACCTTAGTTGATCCGCCCACCTCGGCCTCCCAAAGCGCTGGGATTACAGGCGTGAGCCACCACACCCAGCCAAAAACAGTCCTTCTTAAAAGGCTAACTGTGCTTTTGTTGAGAAACACTGAAAAGTCCAACCCCCTACGTCAATAATCTCTTCATTGTACCGTCTAACCCATGAGCAGTGAGACGCGCTCTGCTGCCCGACTGTTCGTTCGGCTTGGAGCACCCTGCCCGCACCTGAAATGCCTTGCAACCCTGAAGACCCAGCTCAAACACCACCTAGTCCCTATCTTTCTGTCCCATATGAAGTCACACTGCTATCACATGTGTCTGAAGACCACACTGAAGGGTGATGTCTCCCAGTTAAGAGTAGCCCCCTCAAAGGCACGAGCTCCCCTCTCTGCGGGTTCCCCTCTCAGGCATCAGTGCCCTCTCCTCAGTAAAGGAGTCTTGTACCGCGCAAGTCAATTGCTCCGGTGCAAAGAGCGGCATCTAGTGGTCTTTAGGGAGAATAAATCAGAGGATGTGATTTAAACCCTTAATTCAGAAGGCATTCATAATATACCCATGGAAACTTTTCTTGTCCACAGGGATCCCTAACTGTAACCAAACCAAAACTGTGAATTTCTACCTACCCTCAATCTGCCCTCTTCTTCCTCAGTAAGTGACATCAGCATCTACCCAGTTAGCTAAAGCAAAAATCTAGCAGGCAACCCAATTCCCCTTTCCCTTACCCTCTACCTGCCAGCGGTCAGAAGGTCCCACTGTTCTACCTCTGAAAGAGACCCTGTATCTGCCCACTTTCCTCCACCACCGTCACCTCTTCTGAACTCCCCTAAGTCTTCCTCTCTTGCTGCCGGCACAGCAGCCAGAAGACGGACATCTTCAAAACAGGAAGCTGTCTCTGCTGGCTTAACCCTCTGACAGCTCCTAGTGACCTGAAGAGGAAGCCAAAGTTCCCAGACTGACCTGGGCAGCCGTAACTTCCTCTTCTTTTACTCTTCTCCCTCCCCTGCCCACCATTCCTCTTCAAGCTTGCCAAGTGCTCTCTACCTTGGGGCTCTCACCCCAGCTGCTTCCCCTTGGAAGTCCTCCCAATCCCCTCAGCCCCTCCCAACCGAGGCTCAATTAGGCATCAGACACCCTCACTAAACAAGGAAAAAGGAGGGTGGGGGCCTTGACAGGGGCCCTCAACTGAATTGGTACTTAAATGTTTGTTGAATGAATGTTTATCTTCACACTTTTATGTTATAAAATAACACCTCATTGCAATTAAGGTGTTTCCTCAAAGAAAAAAAAAAATCCCTCAGTACACAGAATAAGTAGGAAGCAAACAAAGGCATGACTCACATACAGATTTATGGAAAATATGAGAGATCCATCTTCAGAACCTATCATAGTCTCCATCAACAACTACATACTCAATGTCGACTGAATGGATCCTGAATGGAGCAAAATTATACTCCTTGGTTTTGTCACACAATTCAAGGATGAAATTCCTTACAGTTTAAGGAATCAAATTTCTCACCACTGATGTTCATCTGGTAATTTCACTGGAACACAGTAAAACAAACAAACAAACAAACAAAAAAGCCTCAAGTCAAGTGATCCCACACACATACCTGAAGCCCCAAGCTAAGGCTGGGCGTGGTGGCTCACGCCTGTAATCCCAACACTTTGGGAGGCTGAGGCAGGTGGATCACGAGGTCAGGAGATGGAGACCATCCTGGCTAACACGGTGAAACCCTATCTCTACTAAAAATACAAAAAATTAGCTAGGCGTGGCGGCGGGCGCCTGTAGTCCCAGCTACTCGGGAGGCTGAGGCAGGAGAATGGTGTGAACCCGGGGGGTGGAGCTTGCAGTGAGCCGAGATTGCGCCACTGCACTCCAGCCTGGGCGACAGAGTGAGACTCCGTCTCAAAAAAAAAAAAAGAAAAAGAAAAAGAAAAAAAAAGCCCCAAGCTAAGGCTGGGGGCGGTGGCTCATGACTGTAATCCCATCACTTTGGGGGGCCGAGGCAGGTGGTCAGGAGTTCGAGACCCACCTGGCCAACATGATGAAACCCTGTCTCTACTAAAAATACAAAAATTAGCCAGGCATAGTGACAGGTGCCTGTAGTCCCAGCTACCCGGGAGGCTGAGACAGGCGAACGCTTAAATCTGGGAGGTGGAAGCTGCAGTGAGCCGAGATTGTACCACTGCACTCCAGCTTGGGTGACAGAGCAACACTGTGTCTTAAGGAAAAAAAAAAAAAAAAAGCACCAAGCTAGACTTTAATAGAAAACAGGGTTACAGGGTTTCTGTTTTTTTTTCTTTTATTTTGTTCATGAGTGCTCCAGGGACCTGCTAAAACAGTTTCAGCAAAGGAAATGTACCTGAAGAATTGCTGGAACATTCTGTGTCTGTGAGAAATACTGCTCTTAAGATTCATTATTTCATCATGAAACAAACACTTTCCACTTTGTTGATATGGCTCATGCTTTGTGGAGCCATTTGGCAGTGCTCACCAACATGTGAAATGAGCATGCTCAGACCAGCAGGCCCCTTCCTAGCAATTTCCTTCAGAGAGATGCATACTTGTGCACAAAATGTGAAGCACTATCTGCAATAGCAAAAATAACTACAATCTACATGTCTACTTGCAAGGGACTATATGAACATGGCATATTCATATAACCCAGAGACTTCGTAGCCTTCTCAAAGGCCGAGGGTACACACACACTCACATGAAAGACTGGCAAAACATGGTACCGGGTATTGACAGTACATTGTAGGGTATGTATAACATATAGAAGCAGGCCTACACTTTCTTCCAATTCTGGGTATATTTGTGTGCACACAGGCTACTTCATCCATTAGGCACTACAGGCCCAGAGCCTGGAGATTACAAATTTTTCCTGGGTCAAATGTATATATATGAGATAACCCCAGTCTAATCATTAAAAAATAAAAATAAAAAGTCAAATTCCAATAGAAAGACAGTCTACAAAATATCTGACCAGTACTCCTCAAAACAGCCAAGGACATCAAAAACAAGAAAAACCTGAGAAATGTCATTGTCACGAGGAGCCAGAAATATGACGACTAAGTGTAATGTGGTATCTTGGATGGGATTCTGGAACAAAACACAGACATAAGTAAAAACTTAAGAACACCTGAATAAAGTATGGACTTTAGTTAATAATAATGTATTAACATTGGTTTATTGGTTGTGACAAAGGTACCATACTAACATAAGATGCTAGCAACAAGGAAAAGGTAGTACAGGAAGTACCACCTTTGCAACTTTTCTATAAGCCTGTAAGTATTGGAAAATAAAATTTGTTTTAAAAATGTATGAGCTAGGCTAGGCACAGTGACTAATGCCTGTAATCTCAGCACTTTGGTAGGCCAAGACAGGAGAACTGCGTGAGCCTAGGAGTTCGAGACCAGCCTGGGCAACAAAGTGAGACCTCGTCTCTACAAAAAGTAAAAAAAATTAGCCAGGCGTGGTGGTGCACCTGTGGTCTTGGCTACTTGGGAGGCTGAGGCAGGAGGATTACTTGAGCCCAGGAGGTGAAGGCTGCAGTGAGCTGTGATTGTGTCACTGCACTCCAGCCTGGGTGACAGAATGAGACCCTACCTTAAAAAAAAAAAAAAAAGAAATACGAGAAAAGGAATAAGGTATTAATTACAAAATTATGCAAAGAAAATTACAAAATCTAAACATATAAAAAGGAAACATTACGTCAACTAGTCACCTGCTATTCAGTTTGAATCTTACGTAGTTATATACAAATTATGTTTAATGTACAATGTGGGTACATGCTATGTTAGAATGCAAATCACTGTTACTGCTGGGGAGAAGAGTAGGGATATGGCAGCTAGGGTAAGTCAGGAAAAAAGACTCCACACTAGGTTTTATAACAGAATTTAATATAAGACATTGGTTAAACAGGCGTCAGTAGACTGGAAATGCTAAAAGGGAATCTAAGCTAACACAGATGTAATAAACGAAATGAAGCAGGATGGAAACTCTTAAGGCAGTGGGGACTAAGCTGGAGTTTACTGGGGTTGGAGGCTAAGGAAGAGGTCTGCAGAGCTGAACTCAGATCTCTGAGGAGGGGGTGCTGCCTGGCTGCTGCTAGAACTTCCAAGGAAGGGGCCTGGCGGGATGTGATGAGGCTGGTTTTGTGACTGTCCCCAAAAAGCTGGAGACTGAAACCCACTGCTGATGCCAGGATGAAGGGCTGTTACCAGGGTGGTACAGACAGAACAAACAGGCAAACAAGACACAGCAAATCCCTTTTCCCTTCCCCATGCCTTTCAGGCTCTCTCTTGTGTCCCTGACTGGTGGAACCTTAAGAGGAAGCCAGCTGACAAAGGAAAAGTGTAGTGTGCAGAGTCCCACCCCAGCATCCAAAGTAGAGAGAAGCGGGCTTGGAGCTTCCTAACCAGCACCAGCAGGCACCTCTCTGCACAGCAACGAGACACAATTATCCTTTGTACAGAGACTCTCCCTCTTCCCACCACTCATGGTATCCTTCTGAGTAAGCACAGGACCCATCTCTAGGCAATATTAAGTTTTCACTTCTCTAGTTAGGTTGTAGAATATTTGGGTGACACTCAGACTTAAGGACTGAATGGTCAAATTAACCACATGATCCTAATATAAAATAAAAAGGAGGAGGCATTTGCCCCTTCATATTTGCTTGCCGTTCCTTTAGGTATCACCCCAGTATGAGTCCCCTCACCTTGGCAGCAAGAGCTGGTTTTGGGCTTCAGTGTCTTTTGTACTCCCCCAACCAGCCTTGCCCTTGCCCCGTGGGTGCCAGCAGCAGCAGAGGGGGCACCTTTTTCCCAAGTGCCAGGTTCTGACAGCCCAAGCTTCCTCTCCTGGCCTCCCAACCCCAGGGGGTGGTTACTGTTTCTGCAGCGGTATCTGTGTTCTCACAGTGTGCCTTCTTTGATTTTTTAGTCCAACTTAAATTTGATCAACTTCCTATATTATCTCTGTTGCCTAGTATTGGGTATAGATCCAAAGGAAATTAAATCAGTATCTCAAAGAGATAGCTCTTTGCAGCTATTCACAATAGCCAATATATGGAAACAACTTAAATGTCCTAGAGAAAATATGGCATATATCACACAATGAAATATTATTCAGCCATAAATAAGAAATCCTGCCAGTTGGAGAATTGCTTGAACCCGGGAGGCGGAGGCTGCAGTGAGCCGAGATGGCGCCACTGCACGCCAGCCTAGGCGACAGTGCGAGACTTTGTCTCAAAAAAAAAAAAGACAAAAAGAAATCTTGCCAATCCTGACAACATGGATGAGCCTGAAGGACATTGCGCTAAGTGAAATAAGCCAGACACAGAAAGACAAAAACTGTATGATCTCACTTATATGTGGAATCTAAAAGTAGAACTCACAGAAGCAGAGAATAGAACAGTGGTTGACAGGGACCAGGGTGTAAGGGGAAATACTGGTCAAAGGGCACAAACTTTCAGTTATGAGTAAGTTCTGGGAATCTAATGTAAAACATGGTGACTACAGGTAATAATGCTGGATTGTTTACTTGAAATTTGGTAAAAGAGTACATCTTAAGTGTCCTTACCACAGACACAGACAGACACACAAGGTAGCTACATGTAGTGATGGATGTGTTGATTAATTTGGTTGTGGTAATCATTACACAATGTATATGTATATCAAGTCATCACATTGTATACCTTGGATATATACAGTTTTTATCAATTACACCTTAATAAAGCTGGGAAAAAAAATTACCTTGTATGATTTCTCTTTTCCTGACTCACACAGAGTTAAAGCGGGACTAAGTTAACTTCTTATTCTATATACTCTATATTGTCGGAAAAAAAATTTTTTTTTGAGACAAGAGTCTTGCTCTGTCACCCAGGTTGGAGTGCAGTGGTATGATCTTGGCCCACTGAAACCTCTGCCTCCTGGGTTCAAGCAATTCTCCCTCCTCAGCCTCCCGAGTAGCTGGGACTACAGGCGCACGCCACTATGCCCAGCTAAGTTTTATATTTTTAGTAGAGATGGGGTTTCAACACGTTGGCCAGGCTGGTCTCAACTCCTGACCTCAAGTGATTCACCCGCCTAGGCCTCCCAAAGCGCTGGGATTACAGGCGTGAATCACCACGCCTGGGCTTTTGACGTTAAAAATATTTACAAGAATATATTCATTAATTAGTCATATAACTGAAGGCTTTTATTTTTTTTTTTTTAGACGGAGTCTTGCTCTTGTCGCCCAGGCTGGAGTGCTGTGGTGCAATCTCGGCTCACTGCAACCTCCACCTCCCGGGTTCAAGTGATTCTCCTGCCTCAGCCTCCTGAGTCAGGCACCTGCCACCGCGCCCAGCTAATTTTTATACTTTTTTAGTAGAGACAGGGTTTCGCCATATTGGCCAGGCTGGTCTTGAACTCCTGACCTCAGGTGATCTGCCCGCCTCGGCCTCCCAAAGTGCTGGAATTACAGGCGTGAGCCACCATGCCTGGCCTCAAAGCTTTTAAAAAAGAGATCAGTCAATAAGCACTGATATAGAAAGATGTCCACCATCTACCATCTATTAGGTGAAAAAAATTAAGTTGTAAAACATTATGCATAGGAAGATCTCATTTTTCTTAAAAAGATACATATTTACGTTTGCACACCCACAGCAAAAAATGGGTAGAAACACACCACACACCAACTTAAGTTTCATTCAATGGTGAGCGTAATGAATCAGAGAAAGGATCACTTTCCTTTTACTTCCTACACCCCTGTAATTATGTTTGGTTCCTCTGAAGCATGGGTACCAGTACTTCAGGGTAAGTATGTGTATAAACACACATCCAGGCTCTAACCTACACATAAAACACTATTTTGGCTGGGTGTCGTGGCTCACACCTGTAATCCCAGCACTTTGGGAGACCAAGGTGGGCAGATCACCTGAGGTCAGGAGTTTGAGACCAGCCTGGCCAACATGGCAAAAACCTGTCTCTACTAAAAATACAAAAATTAGCCAGGCGTGGTGGTATGTGCCTGTAATCCCAGCTACTAGGAAGGGTGAGGCAGGAGAATCGCTCGAACCTAGGAGGCAGAGATTGCAGTGAGCTGAGATCATGCTACTGCACTCCAGTCTGGGCAACAGAGCAAGGTTCCATCTCAAAAAAAAAAAAAAAAAAAAACAGAAAAAACAGAAAAAACACTATTTTGGAGAACCCCAGAGGCACAATAGTGCTTCTCAACGAGGGCAATTTTTGCCCCTCTGCTGGGAAGGGGAAGGGAGGATCAAGCACTGTCTAGACACATTTATGGTTGTTGCAATGGAGACGGGGTACTGCTGGCATCTAGTGAGTAGAGGCCAGGGATGCTGCTAAACAGCCTACATGCACACACCTAGCACCCCCATGACAAAGAAAAGAACTAGCCCAATATGCCGAGGCTGAGAAACCCTGCTCTATATAACTTGACTATTGTTAGTACTTCTGTGGTCAAAGTAGAAATACTCCATGTCTAATGCTATGAACAGCCAGACATTTGCCAGAATTATGCAAGGAGTAGTTGGCTCAGAAGCTTTGTTTTTAGGCTTGCAGGATTTGCTTTTCTTTAAATAAAAACAAACAAACAAACAAAAAAGGTGGGGGCACTATTCAAACAGCACACATATATGACTAAAACATTCAAAGAGTACAGAAGGGTATATGGTAAAAAGTAAGTTTCCTTTCCACTCTAGCCCTAGCCAGCCAGCTCCCTTCTGAAGAAGACACTGTCAGCAGCTTCTTTTCCATTCCTCCAGAGGTATTCTAAGCACACAGAAGCAGTGTATGCATGAGCTCTTCCTCTGCCCCCATGGCCCCCGACTCCAACTGGCAGCATACTCTGTCTCCTGCTTTATAATTTACTTTTTCACAATATCATGGAGATCATTCCATTTACTTTTTCACAATGTCAATGGAGATCATTCCATTTCAGCACACATAAATCTGTCTCATTGTTCAACAGCTAAACAGGAAATAATATGGTGTACTCAAAGATGATGTTGTTTCCAATATTTTGCTACTACTGACAATGCTGCATGAAATAATTTTGTACACTGCCTTTGGGCAACACATTGAAGAGAAGCTGGAAAGTAAATTCCTAGAAGAATTCCTGGATCATATGGTACAAACCTTTGAAATTTTGATGGAAAACATTCTTTTGAGTAAAACAAAAACAAAAATATAATAGGGAGATGAGTTACTCAAGTGCTCTATTTAGATGCTGTAATAATTATGTGGATATTCGAGTTATATAGCAAACAGCTCATGTGTTAATCATAAAAGATTGGTCACAGGAAGTATCTACATGCAGATAGTTCCTTTTATGACTTAGTTTCTAACCTTGGGGAACCAGGATAATAAAAACTAAAGGGGTCAAAAGACAGTAACAAGTACTGGTGAGAATGTTGAGAATGGGAACTCTCAGGCATTGCTAGTAGGAATGTAAAATGGCGCAGTCGCTTTGGGAAACAGTTTGGCATTTCCTCCAAATGTTAAACACAGTTACCATATGATCCAGCAATTCCACTCCTAGGTATACACCCAGGGGAATTCAAAATCTGTATCTCCGGCAGGGCGCGGTGGCTCATGAGGTCAGGAGTTCAAGACCAGCCTGGCTAAGATGGCGAAACCCTGTCTCTACTAAAAATACAAAATTAACTGGGCGTGGTGGCAGGCACCTGTAATCCCAGCTACTTGGGAGGCTGAGACAGAATTGCTTGAACCCAGGAGGCAGAGGTTGCAGTGAGCTGAGACTGTGCCACTGCACTCCAGCCTGGGAGACAGAGGGAGACTCCAACTCAAAAAAATATATATATGATATATAATCTATATATATCTATATGTAAATATATATAATATATATATCTATATAGATATAAAATATATATATTTATATAGATATATAGATATATATCTATATATAAATATAAAAATATATATCTATCTATATATAAATATATCCATATATAAATATGATATATATCATATATTGTTATATATAACATATGTTATATAATATATTGTATGTTATATATTATATGTTATGGATTATATATTATATATGCTATGTGTAATATATATTATATTATATATGTTTTATATATAATATAGGCGTGGAGGATTTGCTTTTCTTTAAATAATATATAATTATATACAATTATATTTATATTATACAATTATATATGTAACATATTTACATATGTGTAATTAATATATATGTAATATATGTAATATAATTGTATATAATATATATATGTTATATAATATATAACGTATATAATATATATCCATCTTCAAAGGAGAAAAAATTAGGTAGCCAAAAACAAAAAACTATGTCCATCCATTCCAGCAGGTGTAGATAAAAAAAAAAAAAGAAACTATATGTCCACTTACAAACCTCTAATATAAACATTCCTAACAGCATGATTTATAATAGCCAAAAGGTAGAAACAACCCAAATGTTCATCAACAAATGAACAAAATATGGCATATCTGTACAATGGAATATTATCCAGCCATAAGAAGAATAAAAGTATTGATAGATGCTACAGTATGCTTGAACCTTGAAAAAATTATGCTGAGTAAAGGAAGCCAGTCACAAAAGGCCACATACTGTAGAATTCCATTTTTATAATAGATATTCAGAAAAGGCAAATTCATTGAGCTAGAAAGTAGACTGATGATTGTCAAAGATGGGAAATGGGGCATGTGGGAGGGAGAATGGGGGGTGCCTACTGATGGGTATGGGGTTTCTTTTTGAGGTGATGAAAATGTTCTGAAATTAGTGACAGATGCACAATTCTGAATATAAGACCACTGAACTGTACATTTAAAGGGGTGAATTTTATCCCAATAAAGCTGTTACTAAAAACAAATACATGAGGCCTGGCGTGATGGCTCACACCTGTAATCCCAGCACTTTAGGAGGCCGAGGCGGACAGATCACGAGGTCAAGAGATTGAGACCATCCTGGCAAACATGGTGAAACTCCGTCTCTACTAAAAAGTACAAAAATTACCTGGGCGTGGTGGCGCTCGCCTGTAGTCCCAGCTACTTGGGAGGCTGAGGCAGGAGAATTGCTTGAACCCGGGAGGTGGAGGTTGCAGTGAGCCGAGATTGCGCCACTGCACTCCAGCCTGGCAACAGAGCAAGACTCCGCCTCAAAAAAACAAAACAAAACAAAACATATATATATATATATATATGGAGGACACCTGGCATACCATAGCTACTCATTACAACTTCCAAAGCCTCTTTTGGAAAGAGATAAACTGAAATTCAGGGTAGCCCAAGCTGTTTCAGGTGGATAGAATATTTTCAGCAGAACTTACTGATTCATTGTTTTGTGTGTTTTTTTGAAGTGTACAATTCAGTGGTATTTAGTGTATTGCAATGTTGTATACTGGTTCAATTCTCAGTATTTTAGAACCTGTAAATCATTAAGTTGATTAGCAAACCTATTGAGTACCCCATTTCTAGGTATTCTGGGAAGTAAGGAGGGAAGCACAGTTCTCATCCTCAAGAAACCAAAATCATTCTTAGGAAGAGAAGACATGCAGTGAAGAAGATGTCAGCATATGATGGACCTTCAGAGACAGTAAAGAAAATTATCTCCATGGAGAAATAGGATTTCTAGATTGGGTTTTCCCCAGTATTTAGCAGACACAGAACACTCTAGTTGTCATAGAAAAAAGGGATAAAGAAGTGAGTAAAAACAGATCGAACGTATATATTTTTAAAACTCCACAAAAGTACAGGGTCACAAAATGACTCAAGAAGCAACATTAAATGGTAAAGCCAATCATTCACCATGAATGTTGATGACCATCTGAGATGAGCATTAGTGTCCTAACACGTAATGAACAGTCACTTGTCCCTGTTCCAGCCGGGGCCACGCCCTGCATGTCTTTCTGCTCCCACAGTGCTAGTGCAAAGTCCTGTACACAATCAAACGAATGAACGTCGTCATCACCCTTAAACACACGCAGACACAGGACAGGTCTTGCTACATTCAGGCAGAAGCTCTCACTGCTTGTCTGAAGTGTGTGTCACAGTATGGAAATTGATTTCTTGACTCCTACATCAAGTTACTACTTGATTAGTATCTTCTATAATGGTAACAGATGAAAACTCAAAATGTAAACAAAAGGGAGACACCATGGCACAGTGGTTAAGAGCACAGGCTCTGGAGTCAGATCTGATTTGGGGGTTACCAGCTATGTGACTTTGGGCAAGAGACTTGACTCCTCTGAGTCTGTCTCCTCATCTGTAAACTGGAATGCAATTGCACCTAACAATAGGGTTTTGTGAGAGTTAAGAGACATTTCCTGAGGGTTTACTATGTGTCCTCGAAAAATGGTTGGCTGGCATTATGAAGACTAGGAACTCTCACAAATCAGGAAGTTCTGAAAGAGGCCACTTTTCCCCATCCTCATTGTCTTGGTCTTCTTTGCAAAGGCCTCTGGGTCTAGCAGTGCCTGGAATAGACCAGGAGCTGACAGGCTGGCATTAGGATACAGGTGCACGGCAGACCTGGGAGACAGTGAAGAAAAACAACAACTGGGAAGGCTTTCCAGAGTTCATTTGGAGACTAGCTTCAGGAATGCTGGCTATACCTAGGGCCTAGTTATTTGGTTAGTCCAGAGATTGTTCGGAATGACATCTGAGGGTGCAATGACCTCATACCTTACTGTCTACATTGTCATATAAATTCACACTATGAGTCTAAACAGATTTTTGCTTACCATTTAGAGGGGTTAAACAGCATCAGAGGAGGTTCAAATATATAAACTGAAACTGGTCAAAAAAGAATAGCCACATTTCAGAAAATATACCATTGGTGAGCTTTTTTTCCGTGATAAGGCTAGGATTTTTCTAAAAGGAGGCACAGTGAATTTAAGACATTGACATTTATAGCCGTAGCTCGACGCTTACTCTTGGAGGCCCAATTATCATCCCTGTCCATCTTGTAAGTGTCATGTCTTCGTCATCTTCTAGACCCCAGCTAACTGTGCCATCTCCTACTCCTTTCTGGCCTTCTTCGAGTTCTTCCAACAGTCGGAAATTGCGAGGGACTTTTACTCCTAAAATAAATGGAAAGAAATTCAAGATACCAGCAACTCCAGGGGAACTTGTAAGCCTAGAGCTAGCTGCTCATTATCGCTCCCTGGGAATAAAGATGCTAACATGCAAAAAAATCATGGGAAGTTATCACACCTCAAACTTGCCACTTATAAAGCTATCAGTATCAACCAGCACAACCAGAGGGAAGGGGCACATGGTTCTCTGACAGGTGAAATGACTAGGGCTAGATAACCAAACTTAGATACCCCACCCCCACCCCTCGGACAAACCTTATAAGGGGCTTACATGTCTAAATGTCGATGAATTGGGGTTAACTAGTGTGAGATGAAAACCATCAATCTCAAGTGCTAACAAAGTACCTTGGAAGACAAGAGGCTGAGACTATGCTTATTTGTTGGCATGACTCTCAAACAACCTTTAGGAGGAATAGTCGCCATGGATATGGCAAATAAAAATGGTGTCCTCTTAGTCAACTAAGAGTCAATTGAAGGCACCAAGGATAAAATGTTCTATTGTTTTTCAATTATTTAAACGATAGTTTCTCTTTTAACTTACAAAAAAAGTAAAAGGGAATAGCTGGCTCTCTAATTTTTTCCCAAAAATCCCAAAGCCTGGCAAGTAGCTCTTGAAAGCAACACATGAAAACACCTCAGAGGTTCAAGACGCAGTACCGGGTTCAGGCTGAGATTTGAGCCATTTCTAGATGTCTTCCAGAACAGAATATTGGCCAGACTCTCAAGAGACAAATAGGACTAACCATGTGACTGTGAAGAGAGGCTCACTTGAGGGACCCCAAATTGTGGGAGGTGTTGCCAGTATATGCATCTCCCAAAGTGTAGGACACATGCCATTAATTTAATTGGAATAAATATTTGAGCACCTATTATACATCAGGCACTTTTCTAAGCACTGAAGAACAAGCAGTGAATAAAACAAAAATGCCTGCAGCTTACATTCTAGTAGGAGACATATAATGGACAAAAATCAATATGTAAATTATACAGTATGATAGATTCTGCTGTTCTGGAGCAGGGAGTAATAGGGGAGGGGCAATACTTTCAAATGGAGTGATCGAGGAAAAGTGTTATTGCAACAGGTGTCATAACTAAAGACCTGAAGAAGGTGACAGGGCATGATTTATGGATAGCTGAGGGGAAAGTCTTTGAGACAGAGCAAACAAGTGCAAAGGCCCTAAAACAGAGGCTTGCTTAAGGTGTCAAAGGACAGCAAGGAGGCCAATTTAGCTTAAACCAAGTGAGGGATGAGACAGCAAGAGGAGATTAAGGATGCCAACTGTTACTGCGTGACATGATCTGTCCCTCAGACTGCTGTGTGAGGACAAGAGTGAAGGGAGCAAGAGCAGAAACAGCTAGGGGGATACTGCAATAGTACTAGCAAAAGGTAATACCGGCTTGGACCAGGGTGATAGCAGGAAAGTAGTGAGGAGCGGCGTAATTCTAGGCATTTGAGAGGTCTGAGCTGTGGAGATTTGCTATCAGGTTGCCTGTGAGGTGTGAGAAACAAGAGTCAACTACAGCTCCTGGGTTTTTGGTCCAAGCAGCTGAAAGATGGAGTTGTAGTGGTACGTTAGAGGACTTTAGGTGGTATGTGATTGAACACTTCGTTTTACAGTCATGTATTTATGTTTAAGAATAATTTATTTAGGGTAAGTAATATACTAACTTCCCATCCATAACAATGGTAAAAGTTTACTTTAAAATAAATGTAAGCAAAAGAGTCAGTTGATTACGAAAAAATGTTAAATAATACTACATATGGTATTTGAAAGGAAACAGCAAAACCTACAAGCATACTTGAACTGTTTGTTTGGAAAACACTGGCATTTTCATCTGCACAGCAGCCAACTGGATTATTCAGCTACCCGGGACTGAGTCTTCTCTAGCAAACATAAAACTGAAAGACAGTGGTGACATTACAGGCAAAAAGTCAGACAACACAACTGTTGTTCAGAAAGGGTTCAATCTAAATCTTTAATGATCCTAATTAGGCTAGGGGGGAGAAGTCACTGCCTTACTACTGGTTAATTTATAAGCCTACACTAATAAAAATGAAGATCAAAAGAACATAAAATCATATTGATAGGAAGGCTAATGACTGAGGTACTTGTTCACAGATGGTGTTACGGCTGAACTGTGTTTCCCTCAAATTTATGTACTGAAGTCCTAACTCCCAGTACCTCAGAATGTGACAAAACCTGCTGACACCTTGATCCTGAGCTTCTGGTCTCCAGAGCTGTGAGAAATTTGTTAAGCCCCCACCCAGTCTATGGGATTTTGTTATGACAGCACTAGCAAACCCATACAGATGAGAAGTGACATCTTGTTTTTTCTTTTTTTTTTTGAGATGGAGTCTCGCTCTGTCGCCCAGGATGGAGTGCAGTGGCGTGATCTCGGCTCACTGCAAGCTCCGCCTCCTGGGTTCACACCATTCTCCCGCCTCAGCCTCCGGAGTAGCTGGGACCACAGGCGCCTGCCACCACGCCCAGCTAATTTTTTTCTATTTTTTAGTAGAGACGGGGTTTCACCATGACAGCCAGGATGGTCTCGATCTCCTGACCTCATGAGTCGCCTGCCTCGGCCTCCCAAAGTGCTCAGATTACAGGCATGAGCTACCACGCCCGGCCGATAAGTGACATCTTAAGAAGCTTTATAGAGTTGGTAAGGATACAGAACAAGATGTTAACAGTTATCTCTGGGTAAAAGAATTATGGATGATTCCCCCTACTTTCTCTATTTCCTGATTTTTTACAACAATCCCATGTTATTAGCATAACAAAAAACCAATTAGGAACCATTTCAGTTGTATCCCACACAAGAACCTACTCAGGGCCTGAGCGCCTGTCATTCCTGCTGTCCAGAAGGCTCCTTCCCCTAGGAATCCATAAGCTAAGCTCCCTCAGCTTCTTTAGGGCTTTGGTTGTCCAGCACTTCATCTCACTAAGGATCAAGTGTTCTCCTCTGAGGAGGAATCTCACTTAACAGCATTCCTTAAGTGATTAACTTTTAGTGGACAATGTTTTTAATGTTACTAAAACTTGGTCAGCTGGGTATGGTGGCTCACACCTGCAATCGCAGCACTTTGAGAAGCCAAGACAGTCGTCTGAGGCCAGGAGTTCAAGACCAGCCTGGGCAACATGGAGAAATCTCATCTCTACAGAAAAATACAAAAATTGGCTGGGCATGGTAGTGCCCACCTGTAGTCCTAGTTACTCAGGAGCCTGAGGTGGGAGGGTCACTTGAGCCAGGGAGGCAGAGGTTGCAGTGAGGTGAGAGATTGCGCCACTGTACGCCGGCCTGGGCGACAGAGTGAGACCCTGTCTCAAAAACACAAATAAATAAATAAAAATAAATAAATAAATACATTAGCTGGGTGTGGTGGTGCACACCTGTAGTCTCAGCTGCTTGGGAGACTGAGACAGGAGGACTGCTTGAGCCTGGGAGGTCAAGTCTGCAGTGAGCTATGATCATGCCACTGCACTCCAGCCTGGGCAACAAAGCAAAAACCTGTCTCTTTAAAAACAAACAAACAAAAAGATGGGGCACAGTGGCTCACGCCTGTAATTCCAGCACTTTGGGAGGCCGAGGTGGGCAGATCATGAGCTCAGGAGTTCGAGACCAGTCTGGCCAGCATGGTGAAAAACTCTCTCTCTACTAAAAATACAAAAATTAGCCAGGCGTGGTGGTGTGCACCTATAGTCCCAGCTACTTGGGAGGTTGAGGCAGAAAAATCACTTGAACCCTGGAGGCGGAGGTTTCAGTGAGCTGAGATCACGCCACTGGACTCCAGCCTGGGTGACAAAGCGAGACTTCCATCTCCAAAAACAAACAAACAAACAGACAAACAAATAAATAAATAAAAGTGTTAAGACTGCCAAATAAATGGCCAAGTATAACAGCTTCTATAGCTGAGCCTTTCATTACTGAATGGAAGCTGTATTATACATGTGACCTCTATTTTGAGTTGCTCTTTTTGGCAAGACAAAAAAATGTGTTAGTTTCTTATGTCAGGTATTTAAATGTCAGCTGGACTATTTATAGTAGGACTATTCCTCTTATAAATTTAAGCAAAGAACATCTCTATGGCTGAAAGGTTACCTTTTCACCTAACAATCAGATCTGATTAGGAAATCCTAACATTCAAATATCACAAGCTTGTTGCTATTAGTTTCAAAACAGTGAATTCAAGTTATATTTTTCTGATATTTAATTTTTACTTGTGAAGTAGGGCAAAATATATCAGTAATTAACCCTATACTTCCAACAGACATTTCCATTGGATTAGATATTCGATTACTTAAAACCAAGCGTGCAAAGCCCACATATACAACTGAATCAAAGAAACAGGTCAATTTATTTTAGGCTAGTATTTGGAATAGGAATTGAGATCCACAGAGGGAAAGGTCGGCTTTCTTTTGTTCCTGCATTATAGGACAATTTGATTCTGACTCAAGTTGTAAAGCCAGCACCAGAAACAGTTCAATAAATGAAAAACTTTGGACTGGCCGATATCTATCTGTATTCCAACTAGGAGTTGTGATACACATATAAATATAAGAATAACTGCTATCTACTGAACAATTACAATAAACATTTATTTCATTTGAACAGCAGTTCTCAAACCTTTTGCTTTCAAGAATGCTTTATACTCTCAACAATCACTGAAGACCTCAAAGAACCTTTGTTTGTTTGTTTGTTTGTTTTGAAACAGTGTCTCACTCTTGTCACCCAGGCTGGAGTGCAATGGCGCGATCTCAGCTCACTGCAACCTCTGCCTCCTGGGTTCAAGCGATTCTCCTGTCTCAGCCTCCCAAGTAGCTGGGATTACAGTTATGCGCCACCACGCCCAGATAATTTTTGTATTTTTAGTAGAGACAAGGTTTCACCATGTTGGCCAGGCTGGTCTTGAACTCCTGACCTCAGGTGATCTGCCTGCCTTGGCCTCCCAAGTGCTGGGTTACAGGTGTGAGCCACCGCGCCCGGTGAAGACCTCAAAGAACCTTTATGTGGGTAACACCTATTTATATTTGCCAAGTTAGAAATTAAAACCGAGAAATCTTAAAATTATTAACTCATTTAAAAGTAATCACAACAAACCATTATATGTTAAGACAAATAATAAATTTTATTAAATAACTATGTTTTCCAAAGAATAAAAGAAAATTAGTGAGAAGACGGCATGGTTTTGCAAATAATCTTGACGTCTGGCTTAAAACAACAGAGCATATGAAGAACTGAGGTGAGGGGAGAACACACATGCTATCTAAAGGGGACAGTTACTCCTTAACTCTGGCCAAATGTCTACAGGCCAGATTCTGCTCATGGACCATCATGAGCTCAGAGAATATTTAAAACTCTTTCTTTTGTCAAAAGGGCAAGTGAAGACTGGTAAACATTGTGCTATCTGGCATTGGGCAGTTAAGAACTCTGTAAACCTTTATTCAACTAAATCTTGAAGAATTTAAGTCCACAAACTAGAAAGCTCCTAAAGTAGATTGTTAATCAGAAGTGGCAAGTTGCCACCAAGTTAGTTGGTATACTAAATTATACTGTGCTAAGAGCATAAAGCACTTGGTGAGGAAGCATTCTGGGGCTCGTGATGTTTAACGTGTATAGAACTGGACTCACTCCACATTTATAAGCAAAAAAACCCCCAAAAAACAAAACAAACAAAAAGAACTACACATTTCAGAACCACAATGAAAAAAGTTTGCTAGGCTTTTTACCTGCTTGTCAAAATTTCCCTATACATAAATTATCAGTGACATATATGCACACACACCTTCTCTCAGTGTGATAATTATCCAACACTTATCCAGCACTTTGCTAGACAATCTAGGGGCTACAAACAAAATAAAAAACTGGGGTCTCCCTAATGCAGTCTAAGGTGTCAATGTAGAAACAAGATATACACAAAAGGCAATGAAATAAAACCATATCAAAACATATGAGAAACAGAATCTACCAGAGGACAGTGTTACTTAGCCTTTGAGGGGTCATAGACGTCTCTGAAATTTGACAAAAGATGAAGAGGTTGGAGCCATGTTACTACTGGACTTTACCTTAAGGGTAACAGCGGGGAGCTGCAAAAGGCTCGGAGTAGGGCAAGAGATAAGGCACATCCAAGTCTCCTAGGTAATGATCAGCTTTGGGGTATGCTACTGCTAATGTCTCAGGATATAGAGCCAGAAGCATTTGCCTAGAGCAAATACTGTGACCGAACGTGTGGCATCAAACTTCTCACAGGCCTGCATGATGGGAAGTAGAAGAGATGTAGAAGATAGGGTAATTAATTCAGCAGCTCCCATTCATTTGTATGACTGTGGTGGTAGTTCGAAAAACAAAACAACAAAACAACAACAATAAAAACTGGCCTGTACGCAGTACTTCAGATAAATACTTGTTGAAAATTTTTAAAATTAAGCAAAAAAGGACAAAAGGTTGGCAAACCTCATTTTCTAAAAAACAAACACAAAAGCGACCTTTTATGCGTCCTTGTATGCTCATTGTACTCTCACCAATGATCCTGGGGTGTCATGACCCAGAATCACTAACATAAGGATGCCTGGTCTACCACTCTATTTTTAAAAGGCATGTCAGGGTAATGGATATATTACACCCCACAAGTAAGAATTAGAATATATTTTAGAGAAAATTCCATAATCTCTTAGCAGAGGATTAAGAGCACAGACCTAGGATCAAGTTCTGTCTCCACAACTTTCTAGCAATCTAGCTTTGTGCCTGAGCAAGGTAGAGCAGGGATCACGGCACGCCTGCTCCACAGGTGGCAAGGGAGACTACATGAGGTAAGGTCTGGAAAGCACTTTGTATAATACCTGGCACACAGTAAGCTTGCTGCTAAATCATCTCCATCGGCAGACTGTATTATCCATGACAAAACAAAAACCAAAAACCCTCACTTGACCCTATATCCCCCTCCAGCTATCATCTAATTTCTTTGTTCCTTAGTAGCAAAAAAACGAAAAACAGCTGTCTAGACTCCTGGTCTAGATTCTTCACCTTACCTGCACCTATTCCAATCATGCTATTCCACCTAGTCACTCAGGGGCACCAAGGAGCACCCTCTAAATCCTACAGCCAAATCCCATAGTCAGTTCTCAGCTCCCACCCTATAACTGGAGTTTGGGGCAGCACCTGATCACTCCCTCTTTTTTCTTGCTTCTCTGAGCTCCGCTTCTCTTCTCACTAGCTGCCCTGCCTCACCTCCCGGACCTCCAGACTCTGGCTGCCAGGCCTCAGGGCACAGTTCACCTTTGAGGTCTTCTGTCTGCTCCATTCTTCCAAGCAATTTTACCTACAACCAAGGCTTCGAGTAAGCTGACAACTCTCCAATTTATATTCTCAATTAACTGCCTCTTAGACATCTCCATTTAGATGCCTAATAGGCCTCTCACACTTAAAACACCTCCAAAACAGAATTCCCATGCACTGTTCCTCAAAAGACAAAAACTACCCACTCCTTAAGCTCAGTATATGGCATAAATATTGCTCCGGCCAAAAATCTTGGAGTCATGACGACAAGGCTTTCCCTTATATCCCGTATCTAACCCATTTCCAAAGCTATCCAACACCTGGTTATTTTCACCACCTCCACTGCGACCACTGTCATCCATGCCACCTCAGCCTCCTAACTGGCTATTTCATCCACCAGGCTATACTGACAGTCTATTCTCCATGATGATCCTCTTTTTTTTTTTTTTTTTGGGCCGGATTTCACTCTTGTTGCCCAGGCTGGAGTGCAATGGCACGATCTTGGCTCATCAAAACCTCCACCTCCCGGGTTCAAGTGACTCTCCTGCCTCAGCCTCCTGAGTACAAAGCAGTTCTCCTGCCTCAGCCTCCCAAGTAGCTGGGATTACAGGTATGCACTACCACGCCTGACTAATTTTGTATTTTTAGGAGAGACGGGGTTTCTCCATGTTGGTCAGGCTGGTCTTGAACTTCCAACCTCTCAGGTGATCTGCCCGCCTCAGCCTCCCAAAGTGCTAGGATTACAGGCTTGAGCCACCGTGCTTGGCTGACAATCCTCTTAAAGGTAAAATAGGTGCCCTAGCTCTCCTACCGGAAGCCTACTCTTGGCCTTCCGTTGTACCTGCAATCCAGCCAAACTTGTCACCTGGCCAACAGAGCCCCACCTGCTTTACCAGCATCATTTTGTGCCACTCCGCCTGGCTCCCCCATCCTCCTCCAGCCACACCAGTCCTTCCCTAAGTTTCTGAAGAGGCATCCTCATTTCCTGCCTTTGCATTTGTGAGTCCCTCACCCTGGAATTCTCTGTGCCAGAGCTGGGAATGGCTGACTGGTTCCCTTGTCCTCATCCAAGGGTCTAACTGTCCATTCCCTTATCTTGCCTTATTTTTCTTCATAGTACTCACTGCCACTCGACATTGTAAATATATTCATTTCCACTTTATTGGTTGTTTCTTGTCTGTCTCCCATCTGAACTTAAGCTCCATGAGAGTACAACTTCGTCTGTTTTGTTCACTGCTGAATCTCCAATGTCTCAGGGTGCTTTGCCCTCTAGAGTAAGCACCCAAATACTTATTGAAAGAATTAATGAATGACTAGGTATTAGCTAGGAATAGTATTTCAGAATGAACAATGCTCAATGTCACAAAATTCTAATTCTGGTTTATTCTTGAAAATACAAGAAACATTCACAGTATCATTATCTGGGAGTCTAACATGATAAGGATTATCAAAGGGGCTTAGTATGAATTTTAAAACCCAAGAACAGTTATATGTTAAGAGGCAGAGTCTCACTCTGTCACCCAGATTGGAGTACAGTGGTGTGATTTTGGCTCACTGCAACCTCAGTCTCCTGGGTTGAAGTGTTTCTTGCACCTCAGCCTCCCAAGTAGCTGGGATTACAGGCACCCACCACCACAGCCAGCTAACGTTTTCATTTTCAGTAGAGACGGGGTTTTACCATGTTGGCTAGACTGGTCTCGAACTCCTGGCCTCAGGTGATCCGCCAGCCTCGGCCTCCCAAGGTGCTAGGATTACAGGCATCAGCCATCACGCCCGGCCTGAATATAATAATTTTAAAAGCTATAAAGCTTAATTAGAAACCAGATGGTCAGGAAAGGTCCTCTCAGAGCCCCCAGTCCCATACACCTTTACTGCCACACAGGCCTGTGCGGTACTTTTTCTTTACATTTTATTTTCTTCCTTTTTTATTGTCTGACTCACTCTCTAAGTTTCTCAAGTCAGAGCTGTGACTCATTCAATGCCGCCTCCCCAGAATCTGGTATGCTGTCTGGCATATAATGATATCAATAAATGTTTTCTGGTTGAAGAAATGGCAGCATCAGGCCAGGCGTGGTGGCTCACGCCTGTAATCCCAGCACTTTGGGAGGCCGAGACAGGCGGATCACAAGGTCAGGAGATCATCCTGGCTAACATGGTGAAACCCTGTCTCTACTAAAAATACAAAAATTAGCAGGGTGTGGTGGTGGGCGCCTGTAATCCCAGCTACTCGAGAGGCTGAGGCAGGAGAATTGCTTGAACCTGGGAGACAGAGGTTACAGTGAGCTGAGATCGCGCCACTGCACTCCAGCCTGGCAACAGGGCGAGACTCTGTCTCAAAAAAAAAAAAAACAAACAAACAAAAACAAAAAAAGAAATGGCGGTATTTCCTACTGTAAACTCTAACCTACCGGTCCAAATTATTGGACAATGTTGCCATATAATTGACATTGGTTTTTTATTTTGAGAGAAGTAGAATTTGGTAACTATTTTTATTTTTATTTATTTTTACAGATGGAGTCTTGCTCCATCACCCAGGTTGGAGTGCAATGGCGTGATCTCAGCTCACTTCAACCTCCACCTTCCTAGTTCAAGCGATTCTCCTGCCTCAATCTCCCAAGTAGCTGGGATTATAGACACGCACCACCATGCCCAGCTAATTCTCATTATGTTTAGTAGAGACGGGGTTTCACCATGTTGGCCAGGCTGGTCTCAAACTCCTGACCTCAAATGATCCACCTGCCTCAGCCTCCCAAAGTGCTGGGATTACAGGCATGATCCACTGTGCCCCACCTAGTTTTATTTTTAATGAATGAGAATTTCAGGGAAACTTACAATTTTTTTTTAAATGAGGGAAAACTGGTGTCTCACCCAAACCACACAAGTGAAAGAATTCTTCACTATAAAATGAACTTTGTTTCATAAAATATGTATGAAAGCAAGTTACTAATATTTAAAACCTTTTAAAAACTGCATACAAATACATCAATATTTTCTACAAAACAAAAGAGCATTTAATTCCAAATGGCCTAACCATACCGTAGTTACAGAACTTCATGGTCTACTCCGGGGACATAAGTCCAAATATTGTTGGAATTCAGAGATCCTGCAGACTTCAGGATGTATCAGTGACAACTGAAAAGCTTATCCTATTCTAAATAGAGAGTTTAAATTAAAAATCATGGTACATTAAACAAAACATTTTAGTGAATATATTACAAAATTAAACCCACATATGCCAAACAACAGAAGCATAACAGATGAGAAAACCCCAGAATACTCTAACACATGTTTTGGTCCTCTAGCACTTTAATCAATTGAATCAACATAAATTTTAAGATTCCCAATATTTCTCTGTGAATCTGACACCAAAAAGGCAGCTGGAGAAACAGCATCAAGTGACGATATGGAAGACATAAAAATGGACTCTTACAGGCCAGGCGCGGTGGCTCACACCTGTAATCTCGGCACTTTGGGAGGCCGAGGCAGGAGGATCACCTGAGGTCAGGAGTTTGAGACCAATCTGGCCAACATGGTGAAACCCCAGCTCTATTAAAAATACAAAAATGAGCCAGTTGTGGTGGCACATGCCTGTAATCCCAGCTACTCAGGAGACTGAGGCATGAGAATCACTTGAACCCGGGAGGTGGAGGTTTCAGTGAGCTGAGATCATGCCATTGTACTCCAGCCTGGGCAACAGGGACTCATCAAAAAAAAAAAAAAAAAAGAACTCTTATAATCTTGCAAAACCAAGAGAACTACAGGCTCTATGATAGCTAGGAGGTACACTAGGAAAATCTATAGCTAATGATAAGTATAATCAAATAGACTGTGACTATTAAAAAGTGAACTATGAAAATGTTAAGAAAACTTCACCAAGGTGCTAAAATATCATAGTAATTCAAGACTTTTTGAAGAAAATATTTGTTCCTATTATTTCAGAAGTATTCTTTCCAGAAGGCTTTTTCCTGGATCTGTGTCAGTATCAAAAGTCAGCTGGTTATTCTCTTAGCAAAATATAAACTTAAAAGTCAGCAGTTGCAGGATATTGCAAAGAAAATATGGCAACCAGGTTTAAAAAGCATGAATAGTTGATAGAGCTTTATACCATGTCACAGTAAAACATTTAATGTAGTAATCTGAAACACAGCAACATATTAAAATATTTGTGGCACAAAAAGGATTCTGAAGTCCTTTAAAACATCTTTTGGGAAAATCATGGCCACCAAGGAGCAACTATCCCAGCATGTCAATCTTGGAAAACCCTGGCCTAGGTCTTGAATTAAAATGGTAGAACTGGCTGGGCGTAGTGGCTCACACCTGTAACCCCAACACTTTGGGAGGCCGAGGTGGGTGGATCACCTGAGGTCAGGAGTTCGAGAATAGCCTGACCAACATGGAGAAACCCTGTCTCTACTAAAAATACAAAATTAGCCAGGTGTGGGGGCACATGTCTGTAATCCCAGCCACTGGGGAGGCTGAGGCAGGAGAATCGCTTGAACCTAGGAGGCAGAGGTTGTAGTGAGCCAAGATTGCACCATTGCGCTCCAGCCTGGGCAAGAAGAGCAAAACTCTGTCTCAAAAAAAAAAAAAAAAAGTAGAACCTCAGAGGTTTCTCCTGAAAAGAAAGCTGCTAGATAAAAATGGTTTGGTTGCCCATTCAGGGAAGACAGTGAACTGAGCTAGGAATCTGATGCTGCTCCCACTTCAGAAAATGAGGAGGTATGGAAGGTGATGCACTGGGATTCAACGTCCTTGAAAACTGGACATAAAGCCAAAATCAAGTAACTTTTATTTCTGAGCAACCGGCCAAGTGTAGTCTGGCTGTCTAGTTAGCCTGCCCAGGAGATCTTTTTTTCTCCTTCTCTAGAGCAATGGTTCTCCAAGTTAGTCCTCAGACCTGCAGCCTGGACCTCATCTGCGAACTTGCTAGAAATGTACATTCTCAGGCCCCCAGACCAGAATTCCTGAATCTGAAACTCCAAAGGTGGGCCTAAGAATTTGACAAGCCCTCCAGGTGACTCTGAGGTATACTAGTTTGGGATGCATTGCTCTAGGGGAATTCTAGGGGAAGAATTAGTAGCAATGTGTCATTCTTTACAGTCCAACGATGTGACAACAGCTGGTGACAGAATACAAGACCTTATGCTCTTCTGCTGCTAGGGTCAGTGACCAAGGCCAAGCATCAGATTTTCTTTGACAAGGGGGGAAACAAGATGTGGGAAATGAGTCAGGACAACTGGAGAAGGGGAGGAGGACGGTTAATTCTATGATCAAGTACCTCTATAAATACCACCAAACAAGAATAAGAGGTTTAGTTTTTTGAAAGGCTGAATAGCCACTTTTGCTTCCGCCCTATCAGATACACTGTTTCTCCGCAAATTGCCAAATGTATCCATTTGGCTACATCAAAGAGATCCTGAATTAACTCACTGCAACATTCACAAATATTTACTGAGTACTTACTATTTGGTCCAGAACTGTGCTCGTGCTAGGGACACAGCAGATGGGACAGAATCTTGCCCTGGTGAAAAGGCATAGAAAATATGCAACAAAACAACACTTCAGGTAAGGTTAAGTGCTTTAGAGAAACAGAGCAAAACAAGAAGCTGTGACAATGACTGAAAAACTATATTGAATGGAGTGCTCAGGGATGGCCTCTCTGGGTAGCTGTGACCTGAAGAACAGCAGTCAGGTCCATGAAGATCTGGGGACAGAGCAAGATCAGAGGTGTATATGATACCACATGAAGTCACGGCGGCAGGGCCTTGTGGGCCGTGGAAAAGGGATGGGTTATTCAGTAATAAGAGTAGTGGGAAGGGCTTTCTGAAGGGGAGTGGCAGTTTCTGTTTTATGTCTGTGAAAGATCATTCTGTCTCCTGTATAGAAAGTGGAAAGGCCAAGACTGAAAGCAATAGGCTTTTTCCATCTTCCAGGCAAGAGAAAGATGGTTCTGGTTAGACTAGGATGACAAGAGTGGAGACAGAAAGGAGGATTTAGCATTTAGTTTGGGGTTACACCTACTGGACTTGTGACAGGGTGGATGTGAAGATGAGGAAAGACTACTACCTGAGAGGCCATTGCTATCTACCCACGAATAGGCTAAACAGCCAAGGCAGAAACAACAACAGACATGCCAATGGCTGAAGATGCTTGCAGGCCTACCTCAGAGAATAGGAAATGGGGGCTGGAAGAACCATCATCCTGGCCAAGAGCACGTGTCCTGAAGCAACACCGTCCCAGAGAACCCAGGCTCTGCACCTCAGGCTAGTCACTCCTCTCCTGGCCTGTTTCCTCACCTTCACAATCGATACAGCCCTTCACAGTGGTCTGCTGTGACAAGTGAGATAATGTAGTTAATACAGTGTCTAGCAGTTAGTTAACCCTAGGAGTGCAACTTAAAAAGAAGTTTGATGGCTTGCATGTAAATAAGGATGAGGAACTACTTTGTACATGCCATGATGGGGCTCCAAGCCCAAGAGTTGTGAGTTATTCAGTATAAAATATAAGCAAGAGCTTCCTTAAAAAAGGACCTCACTCTCCTTGGACAGCACATAACCCAGAAGAGGACAAACAGTGGCCAGAGATGCTACAAAAAGAGTTCCTGAAATGGGTAGCAGCAGACATTTCTTACTAAAGCCCTTTCTCTCTCCAAGATTAAACATTCCAAGACCTAGGAAGAACATATCCCTAAATCCATGCCTTTTCCTTTTCCTTCCTAAGGTACTGGAGTAGGCTGGGGAGGTAACGGGAGATAAAAATGCCTGGGCTCTAGTCTGAGCATCACCAGTCTCCCTTGGCTTTGGCTCCTCCCTCAGTAATGTGGATGGATACTGCCCCTGGCTGGTGACCAGGCTGTGGAGAGTTAGATGAGACAACATCACAGGTGAGTCAAAGTCCATGGGACACTCTAAAGCACTATCAACAATATAACAGTAATAATATTCAAATATTTACTTTGCAAAATGTGCTACTCTGAACTTCATTGTGCCCCTTCAAAATTAAGCAGAGGATTCCTGACTTCATATTTTGTATTCTACTTTATCAAATTTCTACAGAGCTACAATTTGGGGGGAGGTGGGAGGGACAGAGATATGAAGAGAAAAGAGAATGTGGTGGGGGAAATAGAGTGGTTTTAAGTTAATGTGAAGGGGGAAAATCATGATCATCAAAATTAACCTTGGTAATCCCTTAAGAAAATAATAGCTGGCGGCCCGGCGCGGTGGCTTATGCCTGTAATCCCAGCACTTTGGGAGGCTGAGGAGGGCAGATCATGAGGTCAGGAGTTCGAGACCAGCCTGACCAACATGGAGAAACCCCAACTCTACTAAAAATACAAAAATTAGCCGGGTGTGGTGGCGTGTGCCTGTGATCCCAGCTACTCAGGAGGCTGAGGCAGGAGAATTGCTTTAACCTGGGAAGCGGAGGTTGCAGTGAGCCGAGATTGTACCACTGCATTCCAGCCAGGTGACAGGGCGAAACTCCGCCACACACACACACACACACACACACAGAAACACAAAAGCTTGCACTAGCCCAACAAAGTCAGTTTCCCCTCTATCACTGGGGCAGGCTACTATTTCTTTGGCTGAGCACAATATGAGGCTGTTCTTTAAATGTTGTAAAAAAGGCACTTAATTACAATTGGCATAAGATGCTCACACAGTGAGACACAAGGGAACTGAGAAAAACTAAGGGACTGTGAGTTTTCATCCATTTCCAGCTCTCTCTGAGGAAGACCCTCGAATGGAAGGGAAGACTAATCTCTGCTGCCCACATGGTTAAGGTTTTTTTTTGTTTTGTTTTTTGTTTGTTTTTGAGACGGAGTCTCGCTCTGTCGCCCAGGCTGGAGTGCAGTGGCGCGATCTCGGCTCACTGCAAGCTCTGCCTCCCAGGTTCACGCCATTCTCCTGCCTCAGCCTCCTGAGTAGCTGGGACCATAGGCACCAGCCACCACGCCCGGCTAATTTTTTGTTTTTTTAGTAGAGACGGGGTTTCACCGTGTTAGCCAGGATGGTCTCGATCTCCTGACCTTGTGATCCACCCGCCTCGGCCTCCCAAAGTGCTGGGATTTACAGGCGTGAGCCACAGCGCCCAGCCTTATGGTTAAGTTTTTATAAGTTGAATGTGCATATGAGGCCACTCCGATGTATGCAAATTTAAAATCATGCCCCACCAGGGCTTAACACTCTGGCACTTACTTTCTGATTAAATGTCAGGGAAGCCCGTGGGCTGCTAAGTGAGAGGAAGGGCCTGGCAACCAAGGGCCACTATTTGATGTGCTGCAATCCTGGCCAAGGCAGGAGGAAGTCACCTGTCATAACATGGGGATTCTGAGGATCTGTGGTGGGCTTTTCACAGTTCCACCCTCTAAAACATATGTAGATATCACACATTGCAGAACCAAAGGAAGTGGGAAGGCGGTGTAGCCAAATGCTGAAAGCAGTGACCATAAAAAACTAAGTTCAGCCCTTACAGGAACTCAAAGGCTTCACAGCTGTTTCCTGGCAACCAGAAGCACAGATTAATCAAGAGCCTCACTCTAAACCTGACTAAGGAAGGCCTGAGGGCCCTGACCACACCTGGAAGAATTCTCAGGGTTAGAAAGCAGGGAGGCCTGTACACTCATTTTAGTTTAACCCAAGTAAGGTCTGCTTAGCACCCTGCACTCTTTTCACTGCCTAGGGACTCTTAGCACCCTGCACTCTTTTCACTGCCTAGGGACGAAGGTCAGATCTTGCCATACTCCTCTTTTTAAGACTCTTATCTATTCATTCAACAAATATTTACTGACTGCCTACTTCATACCAGATACTTGTTTGATGGCTTCCCCTCACACCAAGTCAAATCCAAAGCCATGTCTCTCCAACTCATCTCTTTAACAAGCCTTGCTTGCACACTAAGGCCTTTTATCCTGTTCTTTCAACATGCCAAGCTCAGTCCCACCACAAGGCCTTTGCACTCACAGTCCACCCTCTCTCCTACCTGTGACACTGTAGGGTTGGCGCTTTCCATTATTCCCCTCAGTTGAAATGTCACTTTCTCAGAGAAGCCTTCCCTGACCACCTCTCCAGACACTCTTTATCATATCCCACAATTTCCTCCATAGCACTTACTGCTATCTGAAATTGTCTTATTTACCCCTTAACAGCCTTCTCTCCTTGACTCGAATGGAAGCTCCCAAAGGACACAGACTATGTCCGTTTTGTTTGCTATCCACAATGGGACATAATAGGCCCTCAGTAAATATCTGTTGAATAAACAGACAAAAAGAATTTTGGGAAGTCCATTTTAGGGCACCTCAAAGCCTGTTCTATGTTATCTAAACCATGCCAAATGCTCTTGTATTCCACTAGAGAGCAGCTGACATTTTATCTGATCGCCATAGCCATTTACGAAGCACTCACTTTTTAACTGTCAGGGTCTCCAGAAGTTAGAATCGGGCAGCTGTTAACTCAGATTGTAGGTAGCCAACCGAGTGACTGCAAGCAGCGCTGAGCTGCAACAGCACCTTATTGCTGGCTACCGCCAGCACACTGGGCCCCTTGCTTCATTACGAC